>NC_083315.2:40172470-40489645 GCF_963455315.2 Globicephala melas
AATCCCTAATCCCCAACAGGCCCCCAATCAGTAGAGCTAAGGTATAAATATACTGGGCCTTGAGCTCTGATGAGTTCTGGCAGGAAGAATTCTCTGGGGAAGGAGGCTCTGAGCTCAGTGTAGACTCTAGTGGTGTTTTCCAGAGTTTGAGATGCTGCCGAGCCCTAACTCCAGCATTATGGGCTGTTTTGATTTTCCCAGCTGACGTTCCTGTCAAGAATTAATTAGGATGAGTATAGTGTGAATGGACTTTGGGGAATTATAAATGGGTTATAAAGGGCTCAGTGCTATAGTTGGTTATGGAAAGTCTTTCAATTCCTTTCCCCTGCATTTAGAGCAGAATTAGCATTTCATTTAGAAGAACATACTTTTTTCCTTTGAAATATTGTGTGTTTTTGGGGGGGGGAGGGTAGAAAGGGGTAGGCATTTCAGAGAACAGTGAGAAAACGAATGCGCTTGTCACACCAAACCCAAGGGGCCATATTAGGTTCTTGATATCTTCAAAACAGCTAAAAGTCATTCCAAGCAATTCCTGATTTTGTCTTCTATGAGATACACGTCCAGCCTGCTTCTAATGAGCACATGTCCACATCCGAGTCCTACCCATTTTAACTAGCTCATTGGCAGGTTCAGCAGAGGAGGTCAGATGGCCCTCAGACTGAGGAACTCTCTTCTCATGCCAAGAGGTGCTGTGTAGTGGGTAAGGTGAGCAGAGGAACTGGGGTCCTGAAGTAGGTCTGGGAAATGCTGGGAGAATTCACAGAGGAGGATCATGTACCTGCTTTTGCTCTGTTAAGTCACTATCCTGTGAGTTAATAGAAAACTTCTGGGGTCTATTTTTCTGGTGCTCCTTATAGACATAAAATTCATTTTGAGAAAAAGGTGGTGGTGGTGGTTGTGGTGGAACATTCGTTTTCCTTTTTTCTTGTTAAAATAATGGATTGTTATAATTTGACATTGGCCCATGAGTGAGACAGCTCTGCTCAATTCACCTATTATTTCCGAGGCCAGAAAAGACCACTCGAGTCTTTGCAACCATTTTATCTAATGTGCTCTAGAAGCTTGGCACTGGGAGTCCCTCAGCCCCTTGCCGTGGGACCCTCCTCCCTCCCTGATGGCTCTGTCTCAACATTTCCCTTGTTGGCTAATCCAAACTTTTGCTGCTGTAGCTTCGAGCCCTTTTCGTATTCCATGGTTTCTGGCTGCCAATGTTTCTTTTCTCTGTGGATAGTGAGCTTGGAAAATAATCCTTCCAATATGGCTTTGGTCCTTAGATACTAAGATCCTCTAGGACTTTCCTTCCAAGTGGACATAAAAACTCAGGATCGTGCCCTCCACCCCACTCCTCCATGTTCCCTGCATGCCCCCTGTGATGCCTTTCCCAGGAACAGTCAGGAGCTATTTCTGTGCAAGAGAGAACAGTGCGACCCAGGTTGTTTGAGGTGTGTCTTGGGCCAGAGCCTAGAGAACAGGCATTGCTTGTGTTCCAGTTTAAGATCCCATTAAATTGCAATCAGGACACATGCACAGCCTTCACATTTGGCTTTGCTTCCTTTAGTTTCGCATCGTTCCCGCTGCCAGATTTGTGGTGGTGGTGGCGATTGTTATTATTTTTCATTTGGGTTTTTTGTTGTGTTCTTGCCTCCACCATTGGCTTGATGCAGGAAACTAGCAAAAGGGGAAACATGGTGACTTGGAAATGGGTCAGAATGCTCTCTATTAAATCCTGATTCTGTCACTAACCAGTTGTGTGTCTGTGAACCCCATTTCAAAATGGCAAGTAATGCTACTTACTGGGAGTTGTTTTTTATGATGACTAACATGAGATATACCTAAAGCTTGTTATAGAGCATACACTTAACAGATGGCAGTCTCCTTGCCCCTTTCTCAGATTATCTAACATGTAAATAACTCATTTTGGAAATTATTGTGATTCTTTTAACTCACTTAACACTTTTTATTAATTTTAGATACACAAAGTTAATTACAAATTTACAGTGCTGAATTTTCTGCCCCTTCCCTTTGTCTAAACCTCTTTATCTTCTGGCCCACAGTTGACTTTATTTTCTTAGGAGCAGCTTCTTTCCTGTCTCTTTCCCTGAGATATCCTCAACAAACCACTGGATGACTGACCAATACTAGACCAAACTGTCTTTCCCTATGCCTGTGGTCCTCAACTGTAGCACTGTTGACATGTGAGGTCAGGTAATTCTTTGTTGTGGGGCTGTCCTGTGCATTGTAAGATGTTTAGCAGCATCCCTGACTCTACCCACTAGATGCCAGTAGCATCACCTTCCCTCCCCAGCTGTGACAACCCCAAATGTTCCTATGCACTGCCAAATGTTTCTTCGAGGGCATAATCACCCCGGATTGAGACCCACTGCACCACACCCTTCCCATTCTCTGTCCTCCAAGAATCCCAAAATAAATGCGCTCCTTACCAAGAAGCAGAAGCAATATTGCCACATTGTTTAGAAAATTCCAAATAGCTAAAAGCTGAGGGAAAAGAGAGATGCCAGTGGCCTTACACGGTTCAAATGGACCACCCATGAGGTGCCAGAGTTTCCTCTAAACTTTTCTGAAATGACACAGGATAAACATCCATTGATGTACAGGTCAGTGCTACATATGATGCTTATTATGTTCAACAAATCTAAATTCCTTGTCATTGTATTGCCCCTTCACATAGCTGGAGTTCCTACAAAAAATATTACAAAAGAAAATTCACTTCTCTAGGGACACTTTCCCTGATTTTGGAGTAACAGTTAATAATAATGCAAATAATTTGTCGAATACAGTAATAATTACTTTATATATCTTATATCATCAAAACCTTACAATAGCTCTGTGCTAAGTGCTTTACTATATCCTTTTTACAGATGAAGAAATCAAAGCTCAGAAAGGTTAAGGACAATAGCAACTAATTGAGTTGCAATTGAAACACAGGCCTGTCTTGCTACAAATGCTTAATCCTTAATCCTCACCTGGCCTGTATGTCAGATCTCTCCATGAATTACATTTAGAGCACAATATTGAGATAATCTGCTTATTTATCTGTCCCTCCCATTAGACTGTGAGCAACTTGAGGCCAGGAACAATCATATGTATAGTCCCAGTTCCTACCTAAGACAGAGAAACAATCTCTTGATTAGTTTTCATGTGCTAAGTTGACATAGTAAGCGCTAAGTATATGTTAGGCTTAAGGTAAATCAGGTAGAATGATATCACTATCTTGCATTCTCTAACACTGAAATGTGGCTTTACTTTGTGACTTAAGGAATAGATGCTACAGATGTGTGGCTAAGCCTGGGCATTTACTCACTGAAGGTACATCAGGCAAGAGATATTAATGAGGCCCTGCCCAGTGCCCGGCTCTGTGCTAGAAACTGGGATCCAGTGGTGACTTAGTAGAAGTAGCCTTTGCCATCATGAATTTCTGTCTGTTGAACACTGAAAGATTTGAAAAACTCATTCAAAAAGTATCTGATTAATTTGAGAATGGGAATAGTTGTCCCAAGCAAAAATAAATAAATAAATAAATAAATAAATATATATATATATATATATATATATGATTTGAGATTGAGAGCTGGTGAGTTGGAACCTGAGAAAAGAAAAAGTTCTGCTCACTGGTTCTGTATATGGAACCATTCAAGGAGAATTATAAACTTAGCATCCCTCAACAACAACAAAAAAGAACTTGACAAATTTAAATCCCTCTCTATCATCAAAAATATTTTCAGGATTTATTCCTATCATCTAAGGAGCTGTTGAATCTCCAAAGGAAATCAAGCTTAATTCTTCCAGAGCTTAACAGCATCCATGCGTTGTTGACAGGGCTTAAGTATTTCTCATCTTTAGCATAAACGGACCAAATTACAAGTCTCATTCCCTTTAAGTCTGTAGGATCTCTAAGTTCCTCTGTGGCTCTCTCCAGAGGGCATGTGGAATAACAACAGCAATGACCTATTTCTTGGTTCTTGTATTTTTTTCCCAGAGCACCTCAGCCACTTTAATCATAAATCTATCAGATCTTCATCTGGCACGTACTGGTAGAGACTTTAAATCTCTGCTGTGATGAGAGACTTACACGATGATTAAAGACTAAAAAAATCTCCCTTTCTCCTATAGATAGATAGATAGATAGATAACAGATAGAGGTAAAAAGAGATATAGATATATGCAGGAAATGTTCTTGGGAATGTAGACCTTCCATTATGAGAGTTGTTAGTAAAGGAACATATCTTTCAATGGAAAATAAGGCATGGCATAAAGTGCATGGGTCCTGGCGTCTGTAGGCAGATCAAACAAACTAGAAATGGCTTATCATGAAACAACATGGCAGCAGATTCGGAATAGCAGGATATGAGTTCATTTGTGAGGGTTATAATAGGTTTTTGTATAAGTTTATGTAACTAAGGGGAAATAATGAATGGTTTTAAGGTAAGAAAAAACCACACATTTCTTTTCTGCTTCTCCCCAACATTTTTCCAAGAAAGAGTTTTGCTCCCAGATAGAATTTAGTAAAGGGACTGAGAAGAACTAAGAGATCTGTGATGGTTGTTACTACAGGAAGAAGCAGTCTTTGAAGCTGTGAGATGGTGAATGTGAGGGTCACTTTGAGGATGGGCCCGAAAGAAGCATCACACATGAAAGTTCAATTTTTTTTTTTTTTTGTCTGAAGACAAGCAGGTACCAAGAAGAGACATCTATTTCACACTCAATGGCCCTTTGCTGGAGAAATCTGCTTTAAAAAAAAAGCTCCCCAACACATCTTTAGCTGATATTTCACTTATCTTGCCCTATAAAATGTCACCTGCTATAACTTAATTCAGCAACTGCTGCTTCTGATGAAAGTTATTGTCTCCTATCAGATCCTTCACTTCTCACTCTCTGGCCAGTCTTCCTGCTTCCATTCCCTTATATTCCACTTCCCTCTTTGTAAGTGACCTTCTTTTTTACCATCAGCCAGGTAAGTGTAGAGCAAATATTTTCAAATGAGGTAGACAGCATGCCAAACGTGTGCAGAAACTAGTTTGCCAGGAGGCGGCTGCTAGCATATGGCTCCTGCTTGAACCTGGCAGAGCTTGCGAAATTCCATCTTTAAATTATGTCTCACTTCTTAAAAACCCCCTAAAAACATAAGTGGCCAGTTTTCTAAGCCAAATGTTTAAGTCAGGTTAAGTGGAGTAGGAATAGCATAGTCTGATTCATGAGGGAAAGCTCTGAATACCAAACATACATATGGAAGGCTTGTTCCCGGGTTCCAGATTTCAGGTCTTTCTCTAGAAGCTCTTAAAGGAAATACTGGCCCTATCAAACCACTCCTCTTCAAGGGTATACTATTTGCAAAGATATGGAAAAGACAGAAAGATAAAATAAAAATAAGTTTAAAAATCCTTGATTCAAATGGTACACCAATAAACTCAAAAGTATCTCTATATGGTTTCAAACATTTTATAGTTCTGTGGCATACTTTTTTGCTACCTAAGGCCCATAAAAAATGTCCCAAAATAGTATGTGTAAATAACATGTGCCTATTAATTGCCAGGATCCATGACAAAAAGAATATTCTATCAAATGATATCACTCAGATTATTTCATGGCGGTACAGGTATTTGCTAAAGAGAAACTGTTGTCCATCAGATACAGATTAGTAAACAAGCATGATATTGGTTACTATATAGCAAGAGATAAGAATAACGAAAAATTACTTGTGTTCTCAAAAGGAATCTGCTCTTTTGAGAAGCCCAATATACCTGAATGTATTAAGCTGCATTTTATACCTGGGTAATTATGTGGGTATTTTTCTGTTCCTCACTGGAATCTTAATTTTCCAATCTAAACACTGCCAGTTATATGGTAATTAATCTTTGAGCTTTTTGATGACTTCAAGTATTATTAAGCAGTAATTTGCAGAACCATTTCATTCTAAGGTAATGATTAGTTTTATATGCAATTCCCTTGCACTTTTCAGCTAAGAATTTCAAAACGGCTTACAGATTCAAGATGAAGATATTGGGGCTTCATTTTTTTTGTCCAAAGTCAACAAAAAATAGAAGTGAATGTCAAAGTGCTTATTCCATGTCCCCAACTGCCTTGAGCTTACAGACTTCCCCTAGAGCAAGAATTCTAGAACCTAGTTAATTCAATCACATCTGAAGATTTTTTTTCTTTAATTGGATGAGCTACTCTGAAAGCCAGTGAAAGTGTTAAGAAATTGGTGTTTGTGGATTGACTGAGTACATGAACTATCCTCATGTAAAGAGAAGAGAATGTTACCTTTTGTGCAGTTGCTTAGTCTGGGTTACTCTCGTAACACTCGCCCTTTGGACTGGCCAATTTCCATGTGCTTTATGCATTTTTGAGGAAAGCAGAGTTAGATTTATTTAATACAGAAGAAGAAAATTGTCTAAGGACTTCTGCCCATAACAAGAGGACCCAGAAAGTTATAATTGCATTCAGATGCAAGGAAGTAGAGGTGATATTCAAGCTAGACAGGACTCTGAATCCACAGTTTGGCTACTATCCAGACACTGAGTGCTAGGAAAGAACCCTAGTGTAGAAGAAAGATTTCCCAAAAGGAAGACTCACCTCAGATAAATACATTTATTTTTTTACATTTCCCCAGATGCCCAAATGAAGATTGCCAAGCAAACGAGCTTCTTGCCAAACTCCTCATAAACTTGTCAGAGTCTCCCATTCAGGAGGTCTGCTTAAAACAACAACTATTTAAAAAGAGCAAAACAACAAACAAAAGAGCACCACCACCAACAATGCAATATCTGGTCTCCTGTTTTTTTCTTTCAGCTCTTCAATAAATATGAGACTCTGGGCTTCACAACCTAGGAATCTAAGTGCATTCCTTAGATATCTAGTCATATTACCTAGCATATATGTGGTATAAACAGGACAAGTTACTTAAATTGGCTATCCTTCAATTTTCCAAGGGTTAAATGTGAAAAATAATATTTATCACCTATGGTTGTTATAGCACTAAAGTATGGCATGTAAAGTGTCTAGCTTACTGCTATTATAGAGTAGTTGTCCATTCAGTGGGTGGAAACTAATCTTAGTAACAAAGGAAAGCAGGGTCCTCTTGATTCAAACTTCTAAGAATGTCCATGGATTAATAATTCTCCTGGGATGAAGAAAAAGACTCTTTGAGCATCCCATGTATTTTTTATGCAATCATTAAAGTATAATTCAGCTTTTACAGACATTATAGATTCACTCACTGGACTCTATTCCAACTGCTTTGTAGCATGCACCGTAAGTTTACCTAATGCTGGGAAGCTAAAGTCTAAATTTCCCTGACTCCCTCACAGTCAGGATTTCAGGAGTAATCTGGCTTCTGAAAGCAAAGAGTCTCACTCAGGACTTTGAAGAAAGAAGGGAGCATGGTGAGGCAGTGGCTGCCTGGCTCTTCTGAAGCACGTGGTTGAGGCAATTGTTTTGGTTTGGTTTGGTTTGGTTTGGTTTGATTTTCTGTAGAAATAGTGACAGTTTGATTTTGATTGGCAGTCTAACGGCTTCCAAAGGACTTCAGTGACAACCATGGGATTTCAACTGGGACAGTCTCACTGGGTGGTTAGGCATTTCTCCTGACTGCATTGCGTACAGCTGGGTAGCACCCAAGCTTAGCTACATGAACCTCCAAGAAATTCTGTATAATAACTGTCCCTAATAAATCCCTTTCTGCTTAAATTAAAACCCTGATACATTAGCAGAATATCTTTTGACAAAAAGGTCATATCAGAAAAAGAAGCTTTGTCTCACATCCAACTTCCGATATTATCCTGAGCCCTCCACCTCCACTGGCTGCCTTCTTCCCATAACAGGTTAGTTCAGGTTTGGTCTCAATCCATTTTGCCGATGGATTTTTTCCCCTTCCTCTGCTTAAATATGTGAAACTTTAACTTAAAGTTCCATGCCTCTAAAAATGCATCTGCACTGGTTCTGTGTGTGTGTGTACGTGTGTGTGTGCGTGTGTGTGTGTGTGTGTGTGTGTGTGTGTCCTGCAGACAGACACTGCCATTCTGACATAGAAATATTTAAATGGGGCTTCTTTGTCCTGACCCATCTCAATAATAATTAGCTAGAAGGGTCACTCAGTAACCTGAGATGGTCCAGCCAAAGAAAGAGATCAGTAGGGAGGTAGCTATCAGCAATTAGCAATTGCCTGGTGCATTTTTTTATTCAACAGAGTAGGCAAGTTGAGATGCCTGCAGGATAGCAGGTCTCTGGCATGAGAAAGACAAAGGAAGGAAAGGAGAGAAGAGATAGTTCTGCTACTTTTTGGAAATGACTCTGCTTTTGCATTCCATTCTTAGAGCTTCAAGGCACTCAGCCTCCATTACACCATGCATCATTGGGATGTACAAAGCAACCGGCCATCATGGAACAGCCCAGAGATAGTATGAGCTAATGCGTGTACCTCCAAAATGCCAGTTTAACTGAGGCCTTCATGACGTGGAGGTACAGTCTTTTGAGAGCCACATAGGAAATATCATTTAATGAGGCACTTGTGCCTGGCACTAGGCTAGGTTCTACAAATATCCCAATCTAATTCAATCTTCAAACAACCCACAAGGTCAGAATGATTATGTGTATTTCACAGATGAGGAAAGTCAGTAGTTGAGCGACTACCCTAAAGAGTGCACAGCCAAAAAGTTGTTTCAGTTTGAAGTCAATGTTTTCTGATTTCCGGAGTCCATGTTTTGGACCACTGCACTGCCTTTCAGAGGCATCACAGGCACCTCAGCCTTGCACAATTCACTTTTACTAACACCAGGAATTATACTTTGTAGTGAGAAAGTACTGGAAAACCCTTCCCTCCTGAACCATTAACAGGATTTGAAAACCTTTCTTTCTCTGTAAAGGGCCAAATAGTAAACATTTTAGGCTTTGGGGACCACACAATCTCTGACGTAACTACTCAACTCAGTCTTGTAGCACAAGCAGCCATAGAAAACTGGTAAATGAATGGGCGTGGTTGTATTCCAATAAAAGTTTATTTACAAAATAGCAGTCAGAGGACTGAATTTTGCCCTTGAGCCATAGTTTGCTGACCTTTGCTCTAAAACCAAAGCCTTTCAGTGTTGCAGGAGCTGCTAAGTGGTATGAAGCAGGTGACTTTATACCTCTGAAGCCATAGCTAAATCCTTGGCCATTCTTAAAGATGCTTATCATGTCCTGGGTATGAGTTACATGTGGTCAGCGGCATTCTGGACGGTGCTACACAAGCAGCAAGCAATATGATTTTTACCTTTGACCCTTACATTTATTTGATGCCAAAGGATAGATTGAGACCAACTACTTCAGGTTTTAGAGAGTTCACTTTTGTGCTTTGGGGGCTTAGAAACGATCCCTTTTGACAGAAATGAAAGGACACAGTGTATTATGTTCACAATCCAGTGACATTTACTTTTCTGATAGACCAAATGTCCAGTCAGCCAACTTGTCTCTTCACTCTTCCCAATGTGAGGTAGAACAAATGTGGCCTTTTGGATCAGAACGAACGAGAAGAGAACGCTAGTTCTAGCAGTTACTTTTTTGGTATGGCTTAGGGCAAATAATTTTATTCCTCTGAGCCTGAGCATAGGTATCTTTACTTGGAAATAATGACAGTGGGTGCCTCATGAAGTTGATGTGAAAATTTAGCTGGCTGACACATTTGTGAAGACTGCGGCACCCTCCTGGGCGCACGGTGGACACAGGACATTTTCTTACCCCAGGGAAACGGAGGGGTCACATCTTCAGAAACGGAGTCTACTGCTTCCTTCCTGGGTACCACTGAGCTTCCTTTTGGGGCTGTAACACCAAGAAGGAAGCAGGCTGCTGACCCGTCTGATGCCTGTGCTAGGTGAAGGGAGACAGTGCCCTTCAGATGAGAAAGATGAGCTCCCGCACGTGGCACTGGAGCTGCATCTCCAACAAGCAATTGCAGAGTCGTGTTCCCCAGCCCAGATAACGGGAGCCCCAGCGAATGTTTGGGAAGCCTTTATTTCAAGGATGAGCATCTCTGAGTGCTCCAGAAAATTCCAGTCCGTCTTCTGAAGCCCAGAAGGCTTTATAAAAGATTGGCTGACAGATATCACAACAGGGCTCCGCCAATCAGCCTTCTTCTAAGCAACAATTTGTCTCCCCCCATTTCTCCTTTTCACCACCAAGGGATTCACGCAAGAACAGGTAGTCAATGGGAACTGATGATCTGGCAATTAGAGCTGACGATTCCAATTGAGTTGAAGTGCTAGAACTGGACCCTGCAGCCATCAGTGCTATGGAGACTAAATTTCAAATGTTGATAGCCATCTTCTTCAGCTGCCCTTTAGCAGATGGCTCTCAGCACTAGGACCCAAAACTGATTAATTGATTGCCCCCAGGGTTAGAAGTCTACCATTTTTTCCTCCTGTGGCAACTGTCTTGCTCTTTTGGCAGATGCTGGTCCACAGGTGGCCCTCTGATTAGGAATCTTCTGTGATGTGATGACACAGCTTATCGTGTCCACTTTGGGACTCTCTCCCTACAGAACTAGCAAAACTACAAAACTACCTGCTCAAATACCTGCATACAGCCCTATGTTCAGGATTGAAGACTAGTGCTACCCCTATCCAGCTGCTCAGGGTATAAGCAAAATATTTCTGCTATATGCAAAGCCACCAGGTGTATATCTAAGGGCTGTCCGATTCCAGAAAATCAGTGAATACATGGTTGGGGGAAAGTGCATTGATGTGGAAGTAGTAAACATGAGACGCTCCCCCCGACCTGTTTTTTTTTTTCCCATGGGGGTAAAATTCATATAACATAGAATTCACCATTTTAACAGTTATAAAGTATACAACACCAGAAACTAACACGACACTGTAAATCAACTATACTTTAAAAAAATAAAATTATAGTATACATTCAAGGGCTTTTTAGTACATCACAATGCTGTCCAAGCATTACCACCATCTAATTTCAGAACATCACCCCAAAAAGAAATCCCATGCCCATTAAGCAGTCACTCCCCATTCCCTCTTCCCCTGGCGATAACCGATCTAATTTCTGTCTCTATGGATCTGCCTATTCTGAACATCTCCTGAAAATGGAATCATACAATATGTGGCCTTTTGCGACTGACTTCTTTCACTTAGCATAACGTTTCAAAGGTTTGCCCGTGTTGTAGCATATATCAATCCTTTATTCCTCCTTATGGCTGAATAATATCCCATTGTATGGATATACTACATGTTGATTATCTGTTATTAGTTAGTGGACACTTAGGATGATTTTATTCTTTTGCTACTGTAAATCGTATTGCCATGAATACTCATGTACGTGTTTCTGTTTGGACACCTGTTTTTAATTCTTTAGGTATATGTCTACTAGAATTGCTGTGCCATATGGTGATATTATATTTAACTGTTTGAGGAACCAGCAAAAACTTCTTTCTACAGTGAATATGCCATTTTACATTCCCACTCAACAAGATGCGAAGGTTCCAGTTGCTCCATTATTTCACCAATAATTGTTACTTTCAGTGTTTTTGACTATATCTTAGTGGGTGTGAAATCTCATCGTAGTTTTTATTTACATTTATCTAATGACTAATGACTTTTAGCACCTTTCCCTGTACTTTTTGGCTATTAATATATCTTCTAATATACATATATACACATATACATATATACACACATATTATATATGTAGTATGTATTTAAGCATAGATGAGTGTATAAATTAGTAAAAGAGAGGAGTCTATTCTTGTTTTTTATCATTTTTAATGCAAGAGGGAGGAGATATAGGGATATATGTATATGTATAGCTGATTCACTTTGTTATAAAGCAGAAACTAACACATCATTGTAAGGCAATTATACTCCAATAAAGATGTTAAAAAAATTGGGGTTGTGTGTCTTTTTGTTGTTGAGCTGTTATGTATTCTGGATACTAGACCATTATGAGATATATGATAGGCAAATATTTTCTCCCATTCTGTGGGTTATCTTTTTTCTTTCTTGATAGTATCTTTTAAAGCACAAAAGCTTTTAATTTTTATGAAGTCTAATTTATCTGTTTTTTCTTTTGTCAATTGTGCTTTTGGGTCATATTTAAGAAAGCATTGTCAAATCTAAGATTTTGAAGATTTACAAAAGACTTTTATAATTTTAGACTTCTAAAACTTTTATAATTTTAGCTCTTAAGTTTAAATCTACGATCCATTTTGTATTAATTTTTGTATATGATGTGAGGTAGGGATCAAACTTCATTCTTTTGCATATGGATATATATATATATATATATATATATATATATATATATATATATAAACTGAATCACTTTGCTGTACACCAGAAACTAACACAACATTGTAAATCAAATATACTTCAATTAAAAAAAAACAAGAAAAGGACACAAGCTAGCATTTACTGAACACCAGCTATGGGTGAGGTGCTTAGCATGAATTACTTGTTTTAATTTTTGAAGTAATCCTTTGTTTTTTTTTTTTTTGCGGTACGCGGGCCTCTCACTGTAGTGGCCTCTCCCATTGCGGAGCACAGGCTCCAGACGCGCAGGCTCAGTGGCCATGGCTCACAGGCCTAGCCGCTCTGCAGCATGTGGGATCCTCCCGGACTGGGGCATGAACCCGTGTCCCCTGCATTGGCAGGCGGACTCTCAACCACTGCGCCACCAGGGAAGCCCAATCCTTTTTTTAAAAATTAATTAATTTTATTTATTTTTTGGCTGTGTTGGGTCTTTGTTGCTGTGTGCAGGCTTTCTCTAGCTGCGGTGAGAGGGGGCTACATTGTGGTGAAGGGGCTACGTTGTGGTATGTGGGCTTCTCATTGCGGTGGCTTCTCTTGTTGCAGAGCACGGGCTCTAGGTGCGCGGGCTTCAGTAGTTGTGGCACGCAGGCTCAGTAGTTGCAGCTTGCAGCCTAGAGCTCAGGCTCAGTAGTTGTGGTGTGCATGGGCTTTGTTGCTCCGCGGTATGTCGGATCTTCATGGACCAGGGCTCGAACCCATGTCCCCTGCATTGGCAGGCTGATTCTTAACCACTGCATCACCAGGGAAGTCCCTTGAAATAATCTTATTAATTAAAAGCATCCCTAACTAGCAAATGTGGAAAGTTAGGGAGTTTACTTACCAAAATCATACAAATAATCAATGGAAGGATTGAGATTCATAGATGATCCACATCTGGCACTAACCTACTCAGAAATTCTAGGGTCAGCCTTATCAGGACTCTCAATCTTCCGCCCTCAGTAGTTCACTCGAGTGAACAGGCCATCCAGTCAAATGGCAGTTGATTGGAGGGGTTCGTCTTCAGCAGAAGTTCATGCTGGGTTCATGTGTTTTCCAAACTAGGATGATGATCTGAGTTTAAGGGCTGGGTCTTTACATACTTCCAAATTTTCCTTATATTCCAGGACTACCTCTCTCTACACGATTACTGATCATCTGAAAGTTCTGATGGAGACTGATCTTTCTCCTTCTTGTTACCTTGTAACATGGTTTATTTAATTATTTTGTCTATGGATTTTGCATTTTACCCATTTTTCTGTATTTTTTTTAGCATTTGGGACTTATTACAACTCCTTTCATGAAATTGCTTCCTGTGGGTTACAGATGTCATAGTATGTTGCAGGAGCTGTGACCATATGGAATAGATATACATTTCCTAAATACTTGTGGAATTAAATTAAAAGCATGTTGATCTTTATAGCAGGAGAGACTTTTAGCTGTTTAAGATTAAGAAAGAGAAATCATGAAAGTGAATTGATAAATTCCTAGGTTCTGTCATGTATTTCTTGCTGCCCTCTCTTCATTGGCATTCCAATGGAAATCATTTCCCAAAGCCACACAATAAAAATAACAGGATCCAAAAAAATGAGTCCAAATAGTGATCTTTTATGACTTAATAGTCTAGAAAAGAGGCAAGTTTGCCCCAGGGCACTAGCTTGCAGACCCTTCAGCTGTCTACCAAGCCTTGCGAAAAATTCAGAGAGCAGAGGCTGAAGAAATGTAGAGATCAGCAAACACTTGTACAAAATACAGCATTCTCTCAATCTCTTTCTCTCTCTCTCTGGGAGGGGCTCCTTTTCTATTCAGCTGGTGAAATTAATACACTGTGTTAGTTCCTTTCCTAGGTTGACAGTGTTCCCAAATGCCTTGATGGAATAACATCTATAGCATCTTTCTTCTGGAGAAATACAGTGTCCCCTGCCCCCCAATGAAGTTTCTTTGAGCTTTGCGATTAAAAAATAATTGCCAAGTACAAAAATGCAGCTCTCTGTGCCTTCTCCAGAATGCTCTGCATTCCCTGGGAATGCTTATTCTTAAGTAATAAGAATGCATCAGTGTGTACTGAAAATAACAACAACAAAAACACTGTTATTTTTAACTAATGTCTAAATTTAAGAAAGCAGATAAAAGAGGAAGTGAAGATAGTGAAAATCTGGAATGGTTCCAATGAAAATGAGTGGTGTCTCCGAGTCCTCCAGCGACTACTTTTATCACTAGAGACTATTTAAGTGATTGCTATCATTTAAGCAGAACTAAGAGACATAGAGATAGATTTGAGAGGACTGCCCAGAGCTATCTCCAGAGAAGGATGACCTATCCTATGTGTCCTGTCATCAAACAGCATTTACTTGGTTAAGTGAATATTTCTATTATTTCAAAAACAAAGGGGGGTTCTCTAAGTCTTAGGAAGACTGCTAAAACTTGCATGTGTTTTAAAACTATCCCCTGCAGTGAGTGATGGTGAGAGCTACTGAGATGGGCACTGTGGAAATTCAGGTGATACGGCCTGGATTAGTTTTGTATAGACCTGGATCATTGGCCAGGAGGTATAATTTAAAGGCTCATTGCTTGCTCCCCGCTAGCTTTCCGAGAGGATGGAGTTAAGTCCATTTGTATTCAGGTGTTCGTCCCAAACAATGGGATCATCTATATACCCACATGAAATATTTGGCAAAGAAAATTTAAACAATCCAGCAGCAATGACCAAGTTCAAAGTAGAAGCTTCCGAGATGGGAATTTGAAACTTGCCTTTGATGATCTCTACCTAACCCTCTCACCCCTAGTTAAAAATCACAACCTGAGTTCTGTTACATTCACATCTCTGAGAGAAAAATCTCCCTTTGCTGGATCATCTGATGGCTTTTGCCTAAAGATGGAGCCCATGGAAGTTCCAGGATTAGGAGACACAAGTGTGCCAGCAATTGGGTTGAGCCCAGGCTCTAGGAAGAGCTGCATGCAGTGAGTGGCCTTGTGTCTGACTCTGTGATTGCATAGGTTAATGGATTTAGATGCTGAAGCTTTGGCCTTGCACAGAGTATTTACTCTCCTAATACCTGTTCATATGATTTCCTGTGGCCTGAATATTTCTTAGGTTATTCTCCATCCTTCCTGACTTTGCCTAATGTGACCTCCTCTGCAAAACTTGCCTTCCTCCCCAAAGTCCCCTGCCTGCCAGCAGATTCCATTACTCCCTTTTCTGTGATTTCTGTTTATTTGTGAATCCCAACTTCATTCTTGCCTTGCAGACTTGTACTTGCTCTATTCTTGCTCCTCGTAGATTTCACAGGGCTAACTCCTGCTCATCACATACCTCTCAGCTCAAACATTTGCTCCTCAGAAAGGCCTTCTCTGGCCACACCAGCTGCGGTAGAACCGCACTTCAACAATTTTTATCATGTTATCCTTTCAAAAATATGTTTGGCGTGACATGTAGCACTGCCTGAATTTTCTTGCTTATGAACTTACTTAGTTAAGGATGACATTTATGGCAGTGATTTGTCGATTTACGTGCAGATTCCTTATTGATTATCTCACACCTTTAAAAATATATGCTACAGGAGGTCTTGTCTCCCTTGTTCACTACAAAAAAATTAAATTGAAGGGCTAGATCTACATACTTAACATGCATAAGTCTCAAAAATATATGGCAAACTTAAAAAAAGGAAGTAGGAGAGAGATAAATAAAGCATGACAACAATTATATAGAAGTTAAAATGTGATTAAAAATAATATGTAGTTTACAGATACATATTGAAGTAGTAATGGTACAAGACAGGCCTTGGAACGGTAAAAGCTAAACTCAGAAGAGTAGTTACCTTAGATTGTAAAGAGGAAGACACATGATAGCACAGGTGTAAACAGGGGATCCCTTTTATTTGTGTTGTCTTATTTTTAAGCTTGAAAGTGAGTTTGTGTGTTTGCGTGTGTTATATTTTTCTATATATGTTTACGTGACCTAAATATTTCATTGAAAATCATTGTACCTGCTGTCTTTTGCACCTTTTGGCCACTGGCACAGTGGTTCTGTACAGGAGACTAAGGGACTCTGACATCTGCCTGGCTCTAGGCTTTTCCCAGTACCAATGTGGAGATACTGCCTCCCTCGTGACAATATACCCAGAAGAGGACAAGTATGTGGGATTGCTTGGCACAAGCCATATCATGCCATACTTGTTTCCTACAACTCAGATGCCTGGCAGTCATGAACTTCCAGAACCAAGGCTCTGACACAGAAGTAAGTCCCAGAAGAACCAGTGATTAACCCTCAGAGAAAATCCAGAAAAGTGCACAGTATATGAAGAGAAACCAAACCCATCCACAACTATTTTTCCAGTGGTGTTTGTGCACCAATCACCTCTACTCTCCTATATCTTAGCGTGGTGCCAGCCCTAGCCTAGAACACTCAAATCATTCCCTACCTCCAATCATAGTGATGATCTTGCGTCTGCTGTAGTCCTGGCTCTCCTGTCCGAATGTCGGCAGTGAGATACTAGCTCCCCTGGGGAGAGCTCTCAGAACACTCAGCTGCACATAACTTAGGTCCCCTGGAGTCCAATTATCTCAATACACAGCTGGTGATTTTGTTCTAGCTTCTGATTCCTTACTGCTATCTATGGTTTCCAAACTTGGCCAGTCATCATAATCACTAATGACCCTTTAAAATCTGCAGATTCCTGTACCTTGTCCTAGAGCTTTTGAATCAGCAAGCATCCTAGGGGATTGTGCTGGTCAGCCTGCAAAACACTGACCTGGATGATACTTCCTCCTAATTCTTTCCATCTCCCACCCAATCACCTAATCCCCTTACTAAGAGCAGCCTGCGTGCACTTCTCTACAGCCAGTCCCTGGCTCTCTTTCTCTTCTGTGGGTCTCAGGAATGCAAAAGGGCTGCTAGTACCCTTTAGGAAAGGAGGTTCCTTCCAGAATAACACCAGTTCCTCTGTATTGTGGGACCTTTCCTGAAAAAAGCACACCAAACCTCTTAATGTAAGAAAATTATTCTTACTTGTAAGACTGGGAGTTAAAAAGGTACTTGGGAAACTAAGAAATTCATAAGCTAATTTTTTAAATAAACTTTTTCTTTTGGCATAACTTTAGATTCCAGAAAAATTGAAAATAGGTCCTATTCCAATAATGGCAGACTTCATTTGGACATTGAATTTTAAACTAGAAGGATTCTAATGCCTTGAAGGAACTCAGGCTACATCTACTTAAGACTATATATTCCAGAATATTCTGCAGGCCAAGGCAGGCTGACTAATGTGACTCCAAGGATAATTCTATCAAGTATCAGAAGTCACAGTTACCTTTGAAACTCAGCTCAGGTAATAGTGGGAAAATATATAAGAAAGTAGACTTTATTAAGCACTATAATTAGCCTGACTCCAAGTCCAGTATGGCCATCTTTAATGTATAGTCAACAGAAACATCTAGGTTACTTCTTAAAAGTAGAATCCTGTAGAATACTTCAGGGCAACTTAACAAAAACCTCTAAGGATGGAACCTGGGCTTCTGCCCAGGAACAAGCTTCCCAGGGATTGTTATTCACAGTAAGATTTGAAAACCACTAGGGCAGTGAATATACTCTGGCAAGCTGAAATAAACATTAGCTATTATTTCTGGAATTTGCATAACCGCATGTCCAGTTTGCAGTCAACCCATTCACACAGCAAATTAATTAACTTTCTGGCTCTATTTTTCCTGAGTTCCATCAGTAGGTCGCCTCTGTGGGGAATGGTGCTCTCTATGCTCCAACATTATTAATATCATTATTAATATTTAACATGGCATATAGGAGCTTATAATGTGCCAACTCTGTCCCAAACACTTTATATAGGTTATCTCATTTAAATTTAACAACACCCATTTATGGACAGTAGTACTACTACTCACAAGTTACAGGATGGAGAACTGAGGTTAAGAGGTAGTGCAAAGGTGCACAGCAAGTAAAGATTGGGTCAGGTGTTTAAACTCATGTCACTCAGACTTCAAAATCTGTATTCTCATCTCTGGTCCAACACTGTCCTTGCCCCAAACCAGTCTCATCTCTGGTCCAACACTGTCCTTGCCCCAAACCAGAAGTCTAATTTTCTTAGTGAATGGGTCAGAGCCCCACAGAACCTCACAGTGGTTCTTCTAATATAATTTTTTCAGCTTAAAAAAAAAGCTTTACTGCGCATCCGGAGCCTGTGCTCTGCAATGGGAGAGGCCACAACAGTGAGAGGCCCGCGTACCACAAAAAAAAAAAAAAAAAAAAAAGCTTTAATGAGGTAAAATTAACAAATAAAAATTGTATATACAACGTGATGTTTTGACATACATAGGCATTATGAAGTGATTACCACAATCAAGCTAATTAACATATCCAACTCACAGGGTTGGGACTTTTGGTGTGTAGTGAGAATTCTTAAGACTTCTCTCTGAGCACATTTCAAGTATACAACACAATATTATTAACTATAGTCACCATGCTATATGTAAGATCTTCAGAACTTATTCATCCTGCATAACTGAAACTGTCTATCATTTGATCAGCATCTCCCCATAGCCTCTGTATGTAATTTAAAATCAGAGATGCTAAGAGAGCTGTTGGCAGGGAGCTTCGTAACTCAGAGACAGGACCAGGCTGCCATGGAAAAAGACTCTCTCCCCCACAAGGATGACATGCTCTGCCAGCTCACATGTTGCAAAGGAAAGCAAGACTATTCCTACTCCAAAAGGGAAAGAGAAGGTAAAAATAAATAGAAACCTTTGCTTCGAATGATAGAATATATCTCCAGAGAGCTCCAGGTGTTAGAAAATTCCATAGTAGCTGATCAACATGAATACAAAGCAGGTGGATGCCTTTGAAGAGATGAGAAAGAAAACAGAGGAGCGGACCAGAACTTAGTCTATGGACTCAAGCATGATAGGATAATGTACATGCATCCAAATGGATTAACAAGAAGGGAAGGGAACGGTGAGAACATGGTGAGGGGGCAGGGGGTATAACGAAATAATTTCATTCACTGGAAGAACTTCCTCAAAACAACGGGAAAGCATAAGCAATTTCGAAGGAATGAAGCAATTTCACGGACGTGGATTCCCCCGAGATCCAGCTGTTCTTCTCAGCCTTTTAACTAATTATGCATGCCACTGGAGAGAGACAGCATCACTTAAAAGAAACAAACAAGAAAAAGTGGCGAAAGAGTTTGGTTACTCCAAGTTGAAACTAATTTCACTTCAATCAAAAGCAGGCATGGAGGGCTTCCCTGGTGGCACAGTGATTGAGAGTCCGCCTGCTGATGCAGGGAATGCGGGTTTGTGTCCTGGTCTGGGAAGACCCCATATGCCACGGAGCGGCTAGGCCCGTGAGCCATGGCCGCTGGGCCTGCACGTCCGGAGCCTGTGCTCCGCAACCGGAGAGGCCACAACAGTGAGAGGCCCACGTCCCGCCAAAAAAAAAAAAAAAAAAAAGCAGGCATGGAAAGTAGTTTTAGCTTTGGGGCTTTTAGCAAATTTAGCCAAGATATCCACTGTCTATAATTCTTAAAACATTTCACTGCTGACCTCCGTGAGAATTAAATACCTGCTTTACTGCTGTGAGACAGAATTTTGGGTGATTTCAACATTGATAAAAATGCTTTCTAGGGCTCAAGCTTGCCTCCTCTTCTTTCCCCACTGGCCGTCTCCCTCTCTTGGTCAACCCTGAATTTGCTTGATATACTCAAACTATAAGGTCAACTTGAAGCAGAAATTCATGCAAGTGTTAAAGCATGATCCAAGATCAGCTTCACTCACAAATTACTTTCTAACCACCAGTCTCATCCCATCTTTCAAAAGCCCACACAAAGTAGGAAATGCTTGTTTCTGGATCTTGCGTCCAACTCCTCAAACAAGAGCAGAATGGACTGGGTAGTATTTCAAACATATTTTTTTAAATGGGAAGCAATAAAATCCTACTGTCTCTCTTACAGAGTTTATACCTGAATTGTCCTGTCTGCCTTTGCAGGAAAAAAAAAATATATTTTGGAGTAAGAGATCATATCTACCACTTAGCACTGGGTCTAATAATGAGTCAGACATTACATCCAAAACGTATATAAGTGTTATTGTCAGATAATCCTCAAATTTAAAAAAAATGATAATGAAGATTTTGAAATGGGTCAAGGCCCTTTGATAGATGTAGTCCCGGATTACGTCAGGACTGGTATTTGAATGAATGAGGTTAGGTGGTGATTTTAGAGATTGAAATTTTGCAGATTAGGAAGATCCTGAAGCCCAAGGCCCAGAACTGGGTCTCAGAGCCAGAAGACCCATGAGTTGTGATTGAGACAGATCCAGAAGAGCCAGGAGAAACTCGTTAGTGGAAATGAAAAGGCACGATTCTGTTAATTAACTCAAGCACCACAATTAAAAACTTTTTTTTTTTTATGGCAGAAACCCTTTGTGCTTGTTCTTCTCAGTGGATGATCAGAGTGTCACTGTATCTATGTTTAACAAGCCACATTTAGGCTGGATGGAAAAAGCACATGTCAGCTTCTTGTCTCATAAGCCTTAAGTTAAGACTCCACTACCCAGACGGGTACTGTCTTTGGAAGCCTTTCTGTGTAGAGACATCCCTGGTGTTTTCAGTGACTTGATTTTGTTCTTATGATTAAAAACTCAGACATCAAAGTCCTTTAGTTAGCATGGGTTTAATGTCCAGTCCTAGAAAGATATAGAGAGAGTGATGCAAAGAGATATAAAAGGAGAGGGAATGAGGGAAGATGATGATTTTTGTACCTTGATAATATTTCTGAGTCAGAGGAATACTCATAATGATAATTACCATTTTTTGAGCACATGTATATCATGGTCATGCACTCTGAATATGTTGTCTCATTACTGCTACTAAATTCTGAAATCAACTCCCACAGAAGAGGTATTATATTGAAATATTAAGGGAAACCAATAAAAGAATAAAAGCATAATGTGCATCTTCCAAAACAGTAAAGAGGAGGCTGGGAATAAATAAAATTGATCACTCCTATAGAAAGCAGAAGATATGGAGATAAAAGCAAAGACAAGGATGATTAGAAAATTCAAAATAGATAAGAGGAAATAAATGAACATGTATCATAATGTGGATGGACTAAACTTGTCAGTAAATACAGAAATGGTCAGTTTGAAGAAAATCAGCTTTATGTTATTTAAAAGAGATATGACACATAACACAGCATTAACAAACAAATATATTTTAAAGATACTATTTGTCATAAAATGTCAAATACCTATGAATAAAATAAATTAATGAAAGTTGTGCAAGACTTCCAAAATAAGACATTTTTTAAAGTATTGAGAGGTGCTTAAAAAGAACCAATTAATTGGAAGGATATTCTCTGGTCATAGAATGGAAAATTTCATGTTTTCAGGCTGCAAACGTATTTTTTGTGGCGGTTTATAAGTTGATTCTAAATCTTTATATGAAAATTCAAATGTCCAAGAACAGGCAAGAAGAAGAAGAAGAAAAACAAAATTGAAGGATATACCCAACAAGAAAGAAAGGCCTATTATAAAGCTATAATAATTAAGACACTGTGATCTTGGTCTAATGATAGACAAATAGATCAGTGGAACAGACTAGAGTCCAGAAATAGTTTATTACATACACAGTCACCTGATTTATGACATGGTGACACTGCAGTGTAGTGAGGGCAAGGATGGTCTTTTCAATAAACAGGACTGTGTCAATTGGATATCCACATAGGAAGTAAATGTATCTTGATCACTACATCATGTTATATACAAAAATTAACTAAATGCAGATCACAGACCTACATGTGAAAGGTAAGATAATAAAGCTTTAAGAAGAACACGGAAAAGTATCACTTTATGACCTTGAAGGAGGCAAAGATTTCTTGAACAGGACACAAACAACAATAGCTATAAAGGGAAAAGTTGTATCACACTAAATTAAGAATACCTATTCTCCAAAATACTGTGGTAAGGGAGTGAAAAGTTTATTGTGTGTGTTTGTGTCCAAATCAATCAGGAAAACATAACCAACTCAATATGACAATGAGCAAAAATTGGAACAGCCTCCTCACAAATGAGCATATTCAAATGGTTCATAAAGTATAAAAATTAAAGGCTACATTTCATTAGTCATCTGAAAAAAAGCAAATTAAACCGCAACTAGATATCACTATTCTCCATTAGAATGAATCAATGATAAGGAAAGACAATTCCCATAAATGGTAATATGGAGCATGAGAATTCTTCATAAATGCTGAAAAACTCTTTGTCAGTATTTACTACAAGCTGAATATATGTGTACCTATGACTCGATAAGTCCACACTTTAATTTATACCCAAATAATTGCAGGCATACATTCATTGAAAGACGGATACAATAATGTTCATAGCAACAGTATTTACAATGGCTCCTCACTAGAAACTACCTAAATGCCCATCAAGGTTCTAGTGGAAAAATAAATGCAATGGTTAAATAGTATTCACACAATGCAATATTATACAGCAATGAAAAAGAATAGTCTACAATTTTATGCAGCAATATGGATGAATTTTACAAACTCCATGTTGAGTAAAAGCAAGTCAAACCTAAAAGAATGCATAGTGTATGTTTCTGTTTATATAACTTTTTTTTTAATAGGCAAACTATTTAATGGTACTTGATAATAAGGATAGTGAAAGATCTCTAGGAAGGGTAATGACTCAAAGAAGACACAAAAGGACTCCTGGGATGCACATGATATTCTCTTTGTTGATCTGGGTGACAGTTTCTTGATCGTGATCACTTTGTCATCAAGCCTTCCAGTTATAATTTGTTCATTTTTCTGTATCTATGTGATAAGTCAAAAAAGTGGAAGGAAAACAGCAGAGAAGAGGTAACAGAAGTGCTGACAAGTGCAAATGGGCACTTGCTTTAATGACAAAACATATTGCAAACATATATATAAATATATATATATATATTTGATGTATAAAACCTTAATGGCCAGAATGTAAAATTTTATGGAAATACTAAAAAGAAATCCTGTAAATGAACATAGATACATCTACAGGGATGGTAATCATCAATATCATAAAGACCCTGATTCTCCCAAAATTAATCTACAAAGTCAGTGTAATTCCAGTCAAAATTTCAACAGAATTTTTCATGAACCTTGATAAGCAGATTCTAAAATTCTTATGAAAACTGAAAATTGAATAATAGCTAAGGTGATGTTGAAAAAGAAAAAATAGCTGAAGGAGGCAACTGACGAGGAGGAAAAAAGAAGGGCACAGAAGAAGGAGTATGGATTGATATAGGGATATTTTATTTAATATATCATATATAAATAATTATAAATATTCACAGTAGTAATATTAATTAAAATAATATATTTTATTGGGGTATAGTTGATTTACCAAATTATATTAGTTTCAGGTGTACAACATAGCAATTCAACATTTTATAGATAATATTCCATTTAAAGTTATCATAAAATATTGTCTATATTCCTTGCACTGTAAAACATATCCTTGCAGCTTATTTATTTTATATATATTTTATATAGTAGTTTGTATATTAATCTGGGTGATACAGGATACAGGAATAGAAAACAGTCCAAGGGAACAGGTTATAGAACAAAGAAAGAGACCCTTGCGTATATGAGAGCTTGGCACATGACAAAGGTGACATTATAAAGACTTTGGTGATGGTGCCAAGACCGTTAATTGGCTGCCCCTATGGAAAAAGACAAAATTACTCTACCTCTATCTATATGTGAAAATAAATTTCAGATGGATAAAAGACATGTGAGAAGCAATCCTATAAAACTTTTAGAAGAAAATACAGGAAAATGAATAATTTTATTGTGAGATTAGGCAACAATTTCCCAAACAGTACAAAAGACACAGCAGTCGTAAAGGAAAATATCATACAATTATTTCAAAACATATTAAATAACACACACAAACAAAAAACGAAAGAGAAAATTTTCCATAAAGGAAATTAAAGTAGCAGAAAAATGAAAAGACAAAGTCACAGACTGGGTGAAAATAATTTTAACCCTTGGACCAAACAAAGGACCAAGTATTCAGGATACAGAATGAATTTCTCCAAATCTATAAGAAAAAGAATATAACAGAAAGAGAAACAGCAAATAGAAAAATGGATAAAGCATATTAATTGGTGACTCACAGCAGAAGAAAATCAAATGGCTAATAAATTGTGAGGGAAAAAGCTCAACCTCACTAATAACTAGAAAAATGTATGTTAAAACAATAATGATATATCATTTCACTTTCATACTGTTCATAAGTAATTACACAGAGGAGACCTTCAAGATGGTGGAGGAGTGAGATGTGGAGATTGCCTTCCTCTCCACAAATACATAAGAAATACAGCTACATGTGGAACAACTCCTACAGAACACCTACTGAATGCTGGCAGAAGAACTCAGACATCCCCAAAGGCAAGAAACTCCCCACATACCTGGGTAGGGCAAAAGAAAACACAGAGACAAAAGAATAGGGACGGGACCTGCACCTCCAGGAGGGAGCTGTGAAGGAGGAAAAGTTTCCACACACTAGGAAGCCCCTTCACTGGCGGAGATGGGGGGTGGGGGGTGGGGAAGTTTCGGAGCCACGGAGGAGAGCAAAGCAACAGGGGTGCAGAGGGCAAAGCGGAGAGATTCCCGCACAGAGGATCAGTGCCGACCAGCACCCACTCACCAGCCTGAGAGGCTTGTCTGCTCCCCTGCCGGGGCGGGTGGGGGCTGGAAGCTGAGGCTCCGGCTTCGGAGGTCCGATCCCAGGGAGAGGACTGGGGTTGGCTGCGTGAACACAGCCTGAACGGGCTAGTGAGCCACAGCTAGCCGGGAGGGAGTCTGGGAAAAAGTCTGGAGCTGCCGAAGAGGCAAGAGACCATTGTTTCGGGGTGCACGAGGAGAGGGGATTCAGAGCACGGCCTAAACGAGCTCCAGAGATGGGTGTGTGCCACGACTATCAGCACGGACCCCAGACGGGCATGACACGCTAAGGCTGCTGCTGCTGCAGCCACCAAGAAGCCTGTGTGTGAGCACAGGTCACTATCCCCACCTCCCCTCCAGGGAGCCTGTGCAGCCCACCACTGCCAGGGTCCCGTGATCCAGGGACAACTTCCCCAGGAGAACACATGGGGTGCCTCAGGCTGTTGCAACGTCATGCTGGCCTCTGCCGCTGCAGGCTCGCCCCACATTCCATACCTCTCCCGCCCCCCCGCCTGAGTAAGCCAAAGCCCCCTGGAATCAGCTGCTCCTTTACACCCGTCCTGTCTGAGAGAAGAGCAGACGCCCTCAGGTGACCTACATGCAGAGGTGGGGCCAAATCCAAAGCTGAACCCCAAGAGCTGTGCAAACAAAGAAGAGAAAGGGAAAACTCTCCCAGCAGCCTCAGGAGCAACGGATTCAATCTCCACAATCAACTTGATGTACCCAGCATTGGAAGACCTGAATAGACAATGAATCATCCCAAATTCAGACGGTGGACTTGGGAGCAAAGATATATATATATATATTTTTTTCCTTTTTCTCTTTTTGTGAGTGTGTATGTATATGCGTCTTTGCATGATTTTGTCTGTATAGCTTTGCTTTTACCATTTGTCCTAGGGTTCTATCTGTGCTTTTTTTTTGGTTTTTTTATTTTATTTTATTTTTTTAGTATAATTTTTAGCGCTTGCTATCATTGGTGGATTTGTTTTTTGATTTGGTTGCTCTCGTCTTTCTTTCCTTCTTTCTTTTTTTATCACTTTTTAACTTTCTTATTTTTAATAATTATTTTTTATTTTAATAACTTTATTTTATTCTTTGTTTCTTTTTTTCGCCCTTTTCTTCCGAGCCATGTGGCTGACAGGGTCTTGTTGCTCCAGCCAAGTGTCAGGCCTGTGCCTCTGAGGTGGGAGAGCCAAGTTTAGGACATTGGTCAACCAGAGACCTCCCGGCTTCAAGTAATATCAAATGGCAAAAATCTCCATCTCAACACTAAGACCCAGCTCTACTCAATGACCAGCAAGCTACAGTGCTGGACACTCTATGCCAAACAACTAGCAAGACAGGAACACAACCCCACACATTAGCAGAGAGGCTGCTTAAAATCATAATAAGTCCACAGATACCCCAAAACACACCACCAGACACGGTCCTGCCACCATAAAGAAAAGATTCAGCCTCATTCTCCAGAACACAGGCACTAGTCCCCTCCACCAGGAAGCCTACACAACCCACTGAAACAACCTTACCAACTGGGGGAAGACACCGAAAACAATGGGAACTATGAACATGCAGCCTGTGAAAAGGAGATCCCAAACACAGTAAGTTCAGGAAAATGAGAAGACAGAGAAACATACAGCAGATGAAGGAGCAAGGTAAAAACCCACCAGACCAAAAAAATGAAGAGGAAATAGGCAGTCTACCTGAAAAAGAATTCAGATAATGAGAGTAAAGATGATGCCACATCTGGGAAACAGAATGGAGAAAATACAAGAAATGTCTAACAAGGACCTAGAAGAACTAAAGAGCAAACAAACAATGATGAACACAATAAGTGAAATTAAAAATTCTCTAGAAGGAATCAATAGCAGAATAACTAAGACAGAAGAACAGATAAGTGCCCTGGAAGATAAGATAGTGAAAATAACTACCGCAGAGCAGAATAAAGAAAAAAGAATGAAAAGAATTGAGGACAGTCTCAGAGAGCTCTGGGACAACATTAAATGCACCAACATTAAAATTATCGGTGACCCAGAAGAAGAAGAGAAAAAGAAAGGGACTGAGAAAATATTTGAAGAGATTATAGTTGAAAACGTCCCAAATATGGGAAAGGAAATAGTTAATCAAGTCTAGGAAGCACAAAGAGTCCCATACAGTATAAATCCAAGGAGAAACATGCCAAGACACATATTAATCAAACTATCAAAAAATTAAATACAAAGAAAAATATTAAAAGCAGCAAGGGAAAAACAATAACTAACATACAAGGGAATCCCCATAGGTTTAACAGCTGATCTTTCAGCAGAAACTCTGCAAGCCAGAAGAGAGTGGCAGGACATATTTAAAGTGATGAAAGGGAAGAACCCACAACCACGATTACTCTACCCAGCAGGGATCTCATTCAGATTCAACTGAGAAATTAAAACTTTTACAGACAAGCAAAAGCTAAGAGAGTTCAGCACCACCAAACCAGCTTTACAACAAATGCTAAAGGAAGTTCTCTAGGAAGGGAACACCAGAGAAGAAAAAGACTTACAATAACAAACCCAAAACAATTAGGAAAATGGTAATAGGAACATACATATCGATAAATACCTTAAATGTAAATGGACTAATTGCTCCAACCAAAAGACAGAGACTGGCTGAATTGATTAAAAAAAGAAAACAAGAACCATACATATGCTGTCTATAAGAGACCCACTTCAGATCTAGGGACACATACAGACTGAAAGTGAGAGGATGGAAAAACATATTCCATGCACATGAAAATCAAAAGAAAGCTGGAGTAGCAATTCTCATATCAGACAAAATAGACTTTAAAATAAAGACTATGACAAGAGACAAAGAATAACACTACATAATGATCAACAGATCAATCCAAGAAGAAGATATAACAATTGTAAATATTTATGCACCCAACATAGGAGCACCTCAATACATAAGGCAAATACTAACAGCCATAATGGAGAAATCAACAGTAACACAATCATAGTAAGGGATTTTAGCACCCCACTTTCACCAATGGACAGATCATCCAAAATGAAAATAAATAAGGAAACACAAGCTTTAAATGATACATTAAACAAGATGGACTTAATTGATATTTATAGGACATTGCATCCAAAAACAACAGAATACACTTTCTTCTCAAGTGCTCATGGAACATTCTCCAGGATAGATCATATCTTGGGTCACAAATCAAGCCTTGGTAAATTTAAGAAAACTGAAATTGTATCAAGTATCTTTTCTTACCACAACGCTATGAAACGAGATAACAATTAGAGGAAAAAATCTGTAAAAAATACAAATACATGGAGGCTAAACAATACACTACTTAATAACCAAGAGATCACTGAAGGAATCAAAATGGAAATCAAAAAATACCTGAAAACAAATGACAATGATAACACGACGACCCAAAACTTATGGGATGCAGCAAAAGCAGTTCTAAGAGGGAAGTTTATAGCAATACAATCCTACTTCAAGAAACAAGAAACATCTCAAAATAAACAACCTAACCTTACACCTAAAGCAATTAAAGAAAGAAGAAAAAACCCCCAAAGTTAGCAGAAGGAAAGAAATCATAAAGATCAGAGCAGAAATACATGAAAAAGAAATGCAGGAAACAATAGCAAAGATCAATAAAACTAAAAGCTGGTTTTTTGAGAAGATAAACAAAATTGATAAACCATTAGCCAGACTCCTCAAGAAGAAAAGGGAGAAGACTCAAATCAATAGAATTAGAAATGAAAAAGGAGCAGTAACAACTGACACTGCAGAAATACAAAGGATCGTGAGAGATTACTACAAGCAACTATATGCCAATAAAATGGATAACCTGGAAGAAATGGATGAATTCTTAGAAAAGCACAACCTTCTGATACTGAACCAGGAAGAAACAGAAAATATAAACGGACCAATCACAAGCACTGAAATTGAGACTGTGATTACAAATCTGCCAACAAACAAAAGCCCAGGACCAGATGGCTTCACAGGCAAATTCTATCAAACATTTAGAGAAGAGCTAACACCTATCCTTCTCAAACTCTTCCAAAACATAGCAGAGGGAGGAACACTCCCAAACTCATTCTACAAGGCCACCATCACCCTTATACCAAAACCAGACAAAGATGTCACAAAGAAAGAAAACTACAGGTCAACCTCACTGATGAACATAGATGCAAAAATTCTCAACAAAATACTAGGAAACAGAATCCAACAAAACAGTAAAATGATCATACACCATGATCAAGTGTGGTTTATCCCAGGAATGCAAGGATTCTTCAATATATACAAATCAATCACTGTGATACAGCATATTAACAAACTGAATAATAAAAACCATATGATCACCTCAATAGGGGCAGAAAAAGCTTTCAACAAAATTCAACACCCATTTATGATAAACACTTTCCAGAAAGTAGGCATGGAGGGAACTAACCTCAACATAATAAAGGCCATATATGACAAATCCACAGCCAACATCATTCTCAATGGTGAAAAACTGAAACCACTTCCACTAAGATCAGGAACTAGACAAGGTTTTCCGCTCTCACCACTGTTATTTAACATAGGTTTGGAAGTTTTAGCCACAGCAGTCAGAGAAGAAAAGAAATAAAAGGAATCCAAATTGGAACAGAAGAAGTAAAGCTGTCACTGTTTGCAGATGACATGATACATACATAGAGAATCTTAAAGATGCTACCAGAAAACTACTAGAGCTAATCAATGAATTTAGTAAAGTAGCGGGATACAAAATTTAATGTACAGAAATCTGTTGCATTCCTAAACACTAGTGATGAAAAATCAGAAAGGGAATTTAAGGAAACACTCCCATTTACCACTACAACAAAAAGAATAAAATACCTAGGAATGAACCTACCTAAGGAGACAAAAGACCTGTATACAGAAATATATAAGATACTGATGAAAGAAAGTAAAAATGATACAAACAGATGGAGAGATATACCATGTTCCTGGATTGGAAGAATCAATATTGTGAAAATGACTCTACTACCCAAAGCAATCTACAGATTCAATGCAATCCCTATCAAACTACCAATGGCATTTTTCACAGAACTAGAAAAACAAATTTCACAATTTGTATGGAAACACAAAAGACCGTGAATAGCCAAAGCAATCTTGAGAAAGAAAAATGGAGCTGGAGGAATGAGTGTCCTGGACTTCAGACTATACTACAAAGCAACAGTAATCAAGACAGTATGGTACTGGTACAAAAATAGAAATATAGATCAATGGAACATGATGAAAGCCCAGAGATAAACCCACGCACATATGGTCACCTTAATTTTGATAAAGGAGGCAGGAATATACAATGGAGAAAAGACAGCGTCTTCAATAAGTGGTTCTGGGAAAACTCGAGAGCTACATGTAAAAGAATGAAATTAGAACACTCTCTAACACCGTACACAAAAATAAATTCATAATGGATTAAAGACCTAAATGTAAGGCCAGACACTGTAAAACTCTTAGAGGAAAACATAGGCAGAACACTCTATGACATTAATCACAGCAAGATCCTTTTTGACCAACCTCCTAGAGAAATGGAAATAAAAACAAAAATAAACAAATGGGACCTAATGAAACTTCAAAACTTTTGCACAGCAAAGGAAACCATAAACAAGACAAAAAGACAACCCTTAGTATGGGAGAAAATATTTGCAAATGAAGCAACTGACACAGGATTAATCCCCAAAATATACAAGGAGCTCATGCGGCTCAATATCTAAAAAAACAACAACCCAATCCAAAAATGGGCAGAAGACCTAAATAGGCATTTGTCCAAAGAAGATATACAGATGGCCAAAAAGCACTTGAAAAGCTGCTCAACATCACTAATCATTAGAGAAATGCAAATCAGAACTACAATCAGGTATCACCTCACACCAGTCAGAACGGCCATCATCAAAAAATCTACAAACAATAAATGCCAGAGAGGGTGCAGAGAAAAGGGAACCCTCTTGCACTGTTGGTGGGAATGTAAATTGATACAGCCACTATGGAGAACAGTATGGAGGTTCGTTAAAAAACTAAGAATAGAGCTACCATGTGACCCAGCAATCCCACTACTGGCCATATAGCCTGAGATAACCATAATTCAAGAAGAGTCATGTACCAAAATGTTCATTGCAGCTCTATTTACAATAGCCAGGATATGGAAGCAACCTAAGTGTCCATCAACAGATGAATGGATAAAGAAGATGTGGCACATATATACAATGGAATATTAGCCATAAAAAGAAATGAAATTGAGTTATTTGTAGTGAGGTGGATGGACTTAGAGTCTGTCATACAGAGTGAAGTAAGTCAGAAGGAGAAAAACAAATACCGTATGCTAACACATATACATGGAATCTAAAAAAAAAATTGTTATGAAGAACCTAGGGGCAGGACAGGAATAAAGACTCAGATGTAGAAAATGGACTTGAGGAAACAGGGAGGGGGAAGGGTAAGCTGGGACAAAGTGAGAGAATGGCATGGACATATAAACACTACCAAATGTAAAATAGATAGCTAGTGGGAAGCAGCCGCATAGCACAGGGAGATCAGTTCGGTGCTGTGTGACCACCTAGAGGGGTGGGATAGGGAGGGTTGGAGGGAGACGCAAGAGGGAGGAGATATGGGGATGTATGTACACATATAGCTGATCCACTTTGTTATACAGCAGAAACCAACACACCATTGTAAAGCAATTATACTCCAGTAAAGATGTTAAAAAAAAAAAAAAAGTAACTACGCGGATCACCAAGTATTGATGAGGATGCAGACCAGCAATTCTGATTCTTGATAGCTATCACAGAGAAACTTTCATGCAAGTGAAAGAACAGGGAGAAATTTACTGTGTCTCAGTAAAGGAAACAGATCTATAAACTCTGATTATCAGTGCAGTGGGATATATACTGTTATTAGAATAAATGAACAGAATCCACTTTTATCAACAAAGAGAAATCTCAAGAGCAACATTTTGATTGAAGAAGACAAGGTAGAAAAATGATCAAGTATGATACAATTTCTGTAAGATTTTAAAATAGACTATGTGTTGTTTGTGGATACATCCATGTCAAGTAAATGCTGAAGTATATGGAATGACATTCAACAACTTGCAGTGATTGTTTCCTCTGAGATATTCAGGATGTTGAAGAGAGCAATCATGATTTAATTACATCTTAACTGTTTAAGAAAGATACCTAAAGCAAATATGACACAAAGTTAACTTTTTGAAATATTAGTGATGGCTCCATAGGTCTGTTACATTATTTTCTGCCTGTTTTTATGTGTTTGAGATATTCATAATAGAATATTTAATTTAAAATATAGCACTATCTTGGGGGGAAAAAAAATCTCCTGCCATGAGTTAAAAATAGAAGAAAAATCTACAGCTGCAGGAGCTCTGGCCCATGAAAGAACACAAATATGAAACTGTAAATAGACTTTTGCATCTCAACCTGTACTAATCCTTCTTCATATTAGCTGCCCAGAAACTGGCTATGACGAGTGATCTTCTGCCCGGGGGTATGATATATTGACAGATCTCTCCAAATTGATTTGCAAAATTTGAATAGGTTCCTTTTTCTCCACGGAGCAGACAGAGCCCTGTCATGTCATTCCATCAGGGGAAGTTATGGTCACCAGGAGATCTCAGCTGTCTTATGACCTCTACCTCTACAACAATCTCTGGAATCAATACATCCCTCCTAACTCCACTCTCTGCCTTGGTGTAAGCCACCACCATCTTCTGTCTGATTTACGACAAGTGGACTATAAATTGCCTCCCTGCCTCAATCCTCCATCTCTTCCTGTCTCACACTGATATGTTATCAACCCTTTAAATCATTTGTGTAATGTCTATCTTACTTATAAATTCTACAAGGGCAGGGATTATGCCTGCTTTGCACACCACTGTAAGTCCCAGAGCTCAGCCCAGTGCCTGGTCTAAACAGAGGCTTCATATGTCTTTTCTTAATATGAATGAATTAGTGATTAGGGAATATTTTCCAAAGTACAAACATGAGCATATTTCCTTTCCAGTTAAAACTGTTCTATGGACCTAGAGATTATCATACTAAGTGAAGTAAGCCAGATGGAGAAATACAAATATTACATGATATCGCTTACATGTGGAATCTGGAAAAAAAAAAGGATACAAATGAACTTATTTACAAAACAGAAATAGACCCACAGACATAGAAAACAAACTTATGGTTGCTAAAGCGGAAGGGGGGTATAAATTAGAAGTTTGGGATTAACATACCCACTACTATAAATGAAATAGATAAAATAACCAACAAGGACCTACCGTATAGCACAGAGAACTGTACTCAATATTTTGTAATAACCTATAAGGGAAAATAATCTGAAAAAATATACATATATATATTCATATATGCATAGATATGAATATATGTATGTATGTATAGCTGAATCAGTGTGCTATAAACCTGAAACATGACATTGTAAATCAACTCTACTACAATAAAAAAAATTAAAGAAAAAACAAAAACTGTTCTTTGACTACCTAGAGGGTAACACTGTAGCTCCTTAGCATGGCATTTGAGACCCTACATGATCTAGCCCCTGCTAACCTCTCCATCTCAATTCTTGTACTCCTATTTTAGCTCTCTCAATCTCGAGCCATTAGTCATTCAACAAAGATGCCCTGCTCATGTCTGCTGCCTTGATACATGTTGTTAGCACTTCATAGAACACCACCATCGCCTTTTTCCTCAGCATGAATCTTAATTTTCCTTACAGGTTAACTCCCCCATCAGCCTTCCAGGATTCTTCAAAGATTGGGTTGCCTACCTCTTCCCAGGGCTCCCTGTACTTACAGCCCCCTACATTTAAGGCTCCTTATGGTAGCAATTATCTCACTGCACTGAAATGACTTTATTGATTTCCTCACATAGATTTTAAGTTTTTGAGCATAGGTACTCTGTTTTGTTCAATATTGTGCCCCCTCATCTATGAAATATGTGAAATAAATATTTGTTTAATGAATGAATGAATTAAATCAAACAAATGGTAAACCAAGAGTGTATGAAAATCTCCATTGTACCTGTTCCATGTCTCAACCATCCTGTAATGACTCTCAAACATTGTTTTAATATCCTTATTTGAAACCATCCATCACTGGTATTCAAGGGCCAGATCAAAAGGCCACACAGAGTTTAAGTTTGTTGGGGGAGAGAGATTCCGTCTTGGGGATCTGTTGAGCTATCAGAAACTACTCATCTGGGTGAAGCAAAAATAGGGGCACAGATAGAGCAATCAGGCTCAAGTTCAGAGATTTCTCTTGCTACTATCCACTCCACTATGATTCCTCACACTGAAGTTCTTTCATAGGACTGAAGTTGCAGATGCTCTTGGTTACAGTTGCTAGGCAGAGCCTTCTGGGATGGAACCACCTGCCCTAATTAATAGACAAATTTTTCTGAATGTGGGTCATTGGGTCCTGCCAACACCCACATCGCTGAGAATAGATTTTTCTCTGACTATGTGGTCCTTTTCAGAGCCAAACTATTCATTTTCCATGGCTTGTTAAATAGGTTCCCATCTGTCAGGGGCTTCCCTGTGGAGCTGATATATTTCATTCTGAAACCCCATGGAGATAAGAAATCTAGGAGAGATTCTTTTCAATATACACCTAACAGCTCTGCTTTTCCCTTTTTTCAGTGCATACAGAGCCAACTAGTGGTGGTTGGGCCATGTGATGAGTGCAAGCAAACTGACTTCTGGTTTTCTATACACTTATTCCTTGGGTGCATGAAGGCTAATTGTATTGATGTCCATATTTTATGGATTGGCTCCATGTATGGAAGAGTTGTATTTCCACAAGGATAAAGTAAAATCCCACATATACTTCAAGACTTGGTTCAGCTGTCACCTCCTTCAGGAGGCCTTTGCTGCTCCCCCTCAGGACTATCTCCTCTGTATACCTTCACTGCATTACCATGTTGAATTAGACCACTGTCTTTGCAAGTCTATCTCCCCATCTATATGACAGTTCTTCAAAGCCAAGACCCAGTCTTGTGCACCTTTATAACCCAGACCCTAACATGGGGTATATGCTTAATAAATGTTGACTGAACATAAGTGTACCATGGACAGAGAGCCAGGCATACCTGTGCTCTTGATTCTGAGAGATTTAGGCAAATCTAACCCCAAATCTCATTTGCCAAGCACGTATTTAGCTTCTGGTAGTTCACTACTGCATGTGAAGGGCTTACTGGCTTGAAAGCATTATTTATGATAAGCTGTCTCCATTTCCTTACTCCCCATTCACTCCTCAACCCACCCCATCTGACTCTTGCTCCGATCACACTACTGAAACTAGTCCTAAGGTCACCAGTGGCATGCATGTTGCTAAATCTGATTAGTATTTCTCAGTTCTCAGCTTATTAGACCTGTCAGCAGCCATCAGCAATGCTGACCACAGTATCCTGAAACACTTTTCTCCTGCCTTAGTTGGTACAAAGGCCTCCTTGATTTCCTCCTACCTCTCTGGTTGCCCTTTCTCTATCTTCATTTGCAGACTCATTCTTTTCTACTTAACCATTAAATATTGGGCCCAATATATCCCCAAGGCCTAGCCCCACGCCTCTTCTCCACTCACTCTTAACCTTTTACTCTCTGATCTTCTAAGTGCCCATGAATTAAATTCCCATCAATTCACAGATGACTTGCAAATGATGAGATGACTTACATGAGATGAGATGAGATGAGATGACTTACATCTCCCGTCCAGAGCTCATCACTGAAATTTGGGTCCAACTTTCCAGCTACCTAACTGAAATTTCCATGTGAATGTGATAAAGGCACCACAAATATAGTGTATTAAAAAGTGAACTCATGATCTTTCCATCACTTCCACACTTGTTATTCTTAAAGGCTGCTCTATTTTTCCTTGAGCAACTTTCTAATTCAACCACTTTCCCAAGCCAGAAACTTAGGAGTGATTCTTAACAACTCTCTCCTTCTTAATTTCCATCCTTAGCTCATTAATACATTAACTGTATACCCTAAATATCTCTCTAATGTGTGTTATTTTCTCCAATGTGAGCTCCACTACTCAAATCCACGCTAATCACCTCTGACATCTAGATTACTTAATCACCTGTTACTCTCACCATTGCTGGCCCTCTGACATATGCTCTCCACTGTGCAGCCAGCATGATCTCTTTGAAACACAAACCGGAGCATGTCTTTTGCATAAACCCTTCAATAATTTCTCATTGCTGTTGGGAAAAAGGTTCATATCCTTACCCTGGCCTAGAGGAACATGCCCTGTTTGTATTCCTTTAGGTTGCAAATGAGAACAGTCCAACTCAAACTAACTTAGACAAAACAAGAAAATGCAAGGCTCCTAAAATGGAAAACTTATGCATTTGGTTGATTTCATTTATGACTATATCCCTAGACACAATCCCTAATAATATCATCTGGGTGTGTTTTACTTTTTTTTTTTTCAAATCTTCTAATAATGCTTTCTTCTGTGGGGTTGCATTCTTAGGCTCTCCTTAAGGAATATCCCTGATACCACAAGGGTTACCAGGCCCAGCTAATTAGATATATCTATAATCAGAAAGAACTTTCCCATGACAGCACCTGAACCATCCTAAGGATGGGTCTTACTGGCGCTGCTTAGGTGATATAGCTGTTCCCATAACAATCGTTGTGGCTGCAGACAAGAGGCGGGAGATGGAGAGAGAAATAAGTAACAGGTCAAGGTTGGGTCAGTTGCCCAATCCTGGAAGTAGAAGGTAGTGTTCAGCCCCAACTAAATTTCAAGGACTAAGAATGGAGGAGTGATAGTTTCCCAAAGATGCTGGGCAGACTGAAAAACCAAGGCCTCATGTGTTTCCCCAGCCTCATTTCTTATACTCTGAGACCCAGCGATGTTGGTCTTTTTTTTTTTTTTCAGATGTGTCACATCAAAGATATAAAGGCTACCCCTCTCAGGCCCTGACCTCATCCCTGTCCATAGAAAGGTCCTTAGGACTTCCCAGAGCTCGTTCATGTAAACACCCGTTTCCTTTACGACTCTGCCTCATTACTGGTAACTCCTCCTTCCAGCAGCCTTGGGGAGCCATAAACTCTCTTACTAGGAAATGAAATGCAACTTCCAGCAGCTGAGAGAGGGAGAAGATCCTTTGCTTCGTGTACATTCTCAATTCGTTGAAGAAAAAAAATAAGGAAAATTACAAGCAACATTATTTGTGAAGGTTTTTTTTTTCATCCGTGACTGCCTGACAAGCACAGTACCACTTACGCAAGAGCAGTTTCTATTCACCAATCACGTTACCTCTTGTACTGGGTCAAATATTTTAGATGATGAGAATGCTGCATCGGTATACTATGCCAGGCATGGGAACTTGGAAGAAAGCTATTTGTTCCCCCTCTGCACCAGAAGAAATAGGGAAAGATAAGGAAAGATGTAAATCTCTGTAGAGAAGCTCTCCCTTGAAAAAGTTATCCAGTCATTCAAAGCTACTTCTTGCAGAAGGACAGTGCATAGCTGTTTAGCATATTAGAAAGATCATGCATTTGATTCCTAATTCTCTCCACTTACTACTTTATGTTGCTTAACCACTTGGAACCCTTTCTCCTATGTTTAAAATACAAGTAATAACACCTGTATTGCAAGGCCATTGAAAGGATTAGGGGTAATGGACTTAAAGTACTTAGCTCTATCTATAATAATCATGGTAGCACTTCCTGCTATAATAGATCAATGCTGAAATCCCAGTAGCTTAATACCATAAAAACTTAGTTTTTGCCAAAGTAAATTCCAGCACAATGTGTTTCATGCAGTGATTCAGGGTCCAGCCCCCTTCTATCTTGTGAGGCCTCCATCCTCAGAGCCTTAAAGTCCTTTGCTTTCAACCAGTGGATGGGAAAAGAGAGTGAGGGCCACACATGGGAGGCTTTATGAGTAGAGCCTGGAGTGGACACCTCCCTCCTCACGCCTGCACCCAGTCAGATGGCTACATCTTCCTGAGAGTGGAGGTGAGATAGGTAATCTAGTTGTGTGCCCAAGATGAACAGAAACAGATATGAGAGGAGCTGGCCAGTCTGCCCCCTTGTCCCTAACACAGACAGGATGTCTGAACATGGTAGGTATGTTATGGCTCTGTGCAAACATACATTGACAGTGAATCTGAGACCACGTCCTTTCAAAAATTTCAAGAGAGAACAGATCTCTCCCCTTACTCTGACTACTTCTCATGTCCTACCATAAGGGGGTCCCCAGTATCCTTGGGGATCGGGAAGTTCTGTGGTGGGAAAACTGTGCCACATACCCCAGCCTTTGAGAGAACCTACTCCTATAATGCCCACCACATTTACTTGAAAAACTCCTAGTTATCTTTACAATTCACCTCAAAACACAGTTCTTCAGTCAAGACTTCTCTGGCCATCCTTCAGGGAGTTATTAACCCCCTAAGTGTGCAGTCATAGTGTCTTTCTTACTTCTGATGCAGCGCTGTTACCCTATTATAAGGTTTCTAAATCTCAGCCCTACTGACATTTTGGATGGGGTAATTCTTTGTTGTGGAAGATAGGCTTATGAACTTCAGAATGTTTAGCAGCATCTCTGGTCTCTGTCCAGTAGATGCTGGTAGTAATTCCACCTTCCCTCATCTTGACAATCACAGGTGTGTCCAGACATTGCCAAATGTCTCCTGAGGAGGCAAAATCAACCCTGTGTAAGAATCACTGCCTTATTATAATTATCTCACCAATCTAGACAGACCACGTCTGACCACCTGTCCAGACTGGCCTGTGTCCCAAATCAAGTCTCTCTACCACACTGTACTATTAGATTTCCTTCACAGAAGTTATCACCAGATAAAAATTAGCTGTTTAATTTGTTTAGTGTTTACTCAGGCCCTGGAATGTAAGCCCCATAGGTCAGGGGCCTCTTTTATGCTATATCCCAAGGTCTTAAAGGAATCTCTCATGTATAATAAGTGCTCTTTTAAAAAGCTGTTGGATGAGTGACTAGCTGGAGAGATTAAACATTGGAAACATGGTGCTATGTCAGACATTGTGAGGAGTATGGGACTGTAACCTACTTGCCGGATAACATGAGACCTCCAGGTCAGAGATAAAGACAGCTTATTACTCACAGCAAAAGCAGCTGCCAGAGCAATATGTTACATCGATTCCCAGTGTCCAATCCCCAGATCCAGTGAGGGCTTGATGGCTCCTGCACATGCCGTGGGTATATTACAGGCGAGGGCCCTGAATGCAGAGCTGCTGGTGGGTTGTCCGCCCTCCCCTCCAGAGAGAGAGATGGAGGTTGGAGTTGAGGGCAGGGGAAATAAATTCTATTTTCACTCTAGAATATAAACAAATATTCTCTGGTGAGGGGAAAGAGAGGTCTGTACCTGTACACCCCTTGGTTTGAGTTCTGCAAAATCTCACATTTGAATAGAATACAAGTTTGCCTGATTTCTCAACTTTAGCATCTTATGCCATCAGAGAGACAGTGGCATGTTTTTCAGAATACTACTAGTAAGGACATCAAGAAGAGGAAATAGCACTGGTCGTGACATCAGAAAATCTGACTTTAAAAACCACTGTTCTTACTCTGATGGACTGTGTGATCTCAGGAAAAACCTCAGTTTTCTCAACTCTAAAATGGAAATGTTAATAAATTCAAGACAAGTTGAGAGCTGTTAAGTCAAATGAGTTAACAAAAAACTGTTTGAAGCTCAACAAACGCTATATTGTTTTCTTCAGTTCAAGATAGGGATTCTGTGTCTGTTTGCCTCTGGAATATTTGCTACCCTCTGAACCTCAGACCATGCTTTTGGAAACAAGTCTCCACTGCATTTATTATTAGGGAATCTAATAATAACAAAAAGCATGTTAAAGTTCTTATAGTAAGAGGAATACAAACAAGTAAGGGGTGGGGGTGGGTGGAAGCTATCTTTCCCTAGCTTAGCTTTACCTATTTTAGAATAATTTATAATCTCACAAGACACAGGCTGAGTAGTCTATGTCTCTGCTTTCTGCTTTCACAGATGCATCACCAGAACGCCTGCCTTGCTGCTACACTTGATGACCAAAGGTTAATCTGGGGGTATCTATTTCCCTAGATTTTCAAGACTCACCTCTTCACAGTCAATCATTCTTTAAAATATATTTAACAATCAGAACTTCACCTATTGCTAATTATGTTTTAAAAAGATTGATACTTCTTTAAAAAAATAGTTCAAGGGAAGTAAACACTAGATGAAACTGGATACTGCACCATTAATTCTTAAACAAAATTACTATTTAATACAACGTAAATTTCCTACTTAAATTTTAATATAGCACTATTTACTAATTTACCCCAAATCATTATGTCAGGGCTATCGTTTCTTCCTCTTCTCCATCCAGATTTTAAAAGGGGGCTCTGTAGTTTGCCAGTAGCTTCTCAGAGCAGAGTTGTGTGTGTGTGTGTGTGTGTGTTGAGATTCTTTTGCCAAGATTTTTCTTAAAAAAAGATTATTTTTAAAAAAAAATTCTTAACATCTCTGATCATTTGATTTCTTGGCTTCACTAAATAGAAGGCTTCCTGATTCTCATTGCCCTGTCTCTCCCATTATAGACAGCAGCAGAAATAAGAATTTGATTAGGCCCAGCTAACTGAGAGATCTTGGAGGGTAAGGATTGTGTCTATTTGACTTTATATCCCTAGTACATGAGCAGCATCCAGTGTAGAGTTAGCACTCAATAGATATCTGACAAATGGATGGAAGGATGAATAAGGGAATCTCCAAACTGAAATATAAATCACTATGGCTTGTTCTTCTATACTAGAAACATTTTTATATGACCATCTATCTTTTCATATAAATTTTGTATCTCTTATAATTGATGGGTCTAGATTAAAATAAAAAGGTTAAATGAAATAATTTCATTACCAATGAATTTAATGACACCAATTATTAACTTGTCTAGGATACAGAGTCAGAAGTACAAAATCACCAGGTTAGGTTATAACACCTTTGTCAAAAGATCATGTCTGGTCTAAAGAAAACATATTCTAAATAACATGTAAACAATCAAACAAGCAAGAACAGTCAAAGGGCTTTGTAAATGAAAACATAAAATGGTTTTACTATAGGAGGTGGTATAGCATGGGAGTAAGGGCATGGTTTCTGGAGCCAGACCGCCTGGGTTTGACACCCGGCTACACTCACTGGCTAGCCACGTGATCTGAGGAAAATGATTTAATCTCTCTGGGCTTTATCTGTTAAATGAGAGAAGAACTGCAACCTATTTCATTGGGTTGTAGTGAGAGTTCAGTGAGCGAATACACGTGAACTTAAGAACAATGACTGGCACATAGAAAGAATTCAGTAAGTGTTGGTTGCCGTTGTTATTATCATTATTACCATTATGAGACATTTCAACAAACCTGGGTGTTAAAGAGCTAAAGTACTTTAAAGCAAGCAATTTCTCACTAAACTAGGTTCTACTCTTCCTTTCTTACAAACAGCCTAAAGACTCTATCTAGTTCAGTCTACTGAAAACACCAAGAAGCCAGAGGGTCACATGAGATCCCTATAATTCTGGTTAATTTTATTTACTTTTTATCACTCCCTTGGCTATAAAGTACCTCCCAGCCACAGATATATTTTTGTCTTCAGACCCATCTTCCCATAGGGCAGCATCTACACTGCTATGAGAGGGATTTTATTTTTAAAACAGAAGTCTAGTCATTACCACCTCAAAACACTTCAACATCATGTCATGACTATAGTCTGTACTTAGAATTTCTGTTTTCTACCATACCTCAGCCCCTGACAGCTCCAGGGATTTGAAAGTACTGCTGCTACTATGTGGAATATGCTCCATGTGGATTAATTTTGTATGTTAACTTGACTCAGCTAAGTGATCCCGAGGTAGCTGGTAAAACATTATATCTGGGTATGTCTATGAGGGTCTTTCCATAAGAGCTTAGCATTTGAATGGCCAGACCAAGTAAACATCAACCTCACCAGTGCAAGTGGGCATCACCCAATCCTTTGAGGGTTGGAGGAACAAAAAAAAGTATGGAGGAAGGGGGAATGTGCTCTTTTTGCTTGAGCTGGGACATCATCTTTTCCTGCCCTCAGGCATCAGCACTCCTGATTCTCAGGCCCTTGGACTCAGACTGAATTATACCATCAGCTTTCCTGGGTCTCCAGCTTGCAGATGGCAGGATTTCTTGGCCTCCATAACAGCATGAGCCAATTCCTATGGTAAATCTCTTTTCATGTGTATCTCTATATATACTATTGATTCAGATTTCAGGAGAACCCTAACTGACACACTCCCTCATCTTTCCTATTTAGCCAATAAAATAGAAGGTGCTACATTCTCCAGAAAGCTTCCTCTGACCCACCAGGTGTAACCTGGGTGCCCTTCCTGCCCCACTCTAGGACACCGAGTGTCTTCAACAACAGAGCTTACTGAGTTGGGATCACAGCTGTCTGTCACCTGCTTCTCTTTCTCACTAGACTGTGAGGGCCCGGATGAAAGTATCTGGGTTGGCTGTGCCTCGTCACAGTGCATGGTACTTACTAGGAACACAAAAATTATTTGTTCAAAAAACAGTGATTTGGGCTTCCCTGGTGGCGCAGTGGTTGAGAGTCCGCCTGCCGATGCAGGGGACATGGGTTCGTGCCCCGGTCCAGGAAGATCCCACATGCCGTGGAGCGGCTGGGCCTGTGAGCCATGGCCACTGACCCTGCGCGTCCGGAGCCTGTGCTCCGCAACGGAAGAGGCCACAACAGTGAGAGGCCTGCGTACCGCAAAAAAAACCCCAAAAAACCCAGTGATTTATTGTAAGGACAATAAGGCAAGGGAACCGGAAACAGATAATCCCAACTATTATGAAACAACACAAGTCAGGTGCTTTCCTGCTTCTGGACCTATATCATTTTCAAATATGAAAAAACCACACATGCCATCCTAATGTGGGCCTGCATCATGGTATGGGGTAGAACAGATTCAAATCCATTCCCCTCATAAGATACAGCCTGTGGGTCTTGCCAAGTTTTTTATCCTTACAGTTTCTCCTAAGAACACAATCCCACCATCTTCCCACCTTCCCACTTGTAATGGTAACACATCTCTTGGGTAATCAAAGGCATCATAGAGGAACAGATTACAGAGGTTCTGTGCTCTTTATTATTGTCTAGAAATAGGTTCATCAGAGTGGAGATTGATTAATCAGGTTTTTTCTGTATAATCTACATCTACACAGCTCAAAGGTGGCCCAAATCAACATCAAAAAGAAACTTTAACGTTCCCCTGCAAGATCTTAAAAAAACTTCACGGTCAAAATGGGTTAGACATTTCATCTCTTAATGACCTCAGCAACTGAGGCAAGGTGACCTTAATAAAATTAGGTTAGAAAATGAAGTATTTGTAGAGTAGACTATCAAATCTATAACACTATTATCAGCATCCTTGCTGATTATAAACAATGTGTTTATTTTTATTTTTTAATTTTTTTATCCTAAAAGGTAACTTAAATATACAAAAGAGTATGGAGGATTTATAACAGGCATCCATGTACTCATTTTATAGATTTAACCCATGTTAACATTTTACGTATTTGTCTCAGATCCTTCTTAAACACACACACACACACACACACACACACACACACACACACACACACACACACACAATGAGCATTAGATACACTCTAATGGATGGAGTTAAATACTTCATCTAATGCTCACATTCTATCCCTATGTTACCCCTCTGGTAACCCCATATGACAACAGCATGTCTCTTATCTTGTCAATGTTTTTAAACTTTTACTACATATGATTGCATCCACATAGAGCTCAGATTTTATCATCCTCTACTTACCTGTACAGTTGCCTATACTATCTTGCTTCTTTCTGCCTTTATCTCCCTCCATTGCAATCCTTGGTTTGTTTCTGGAAGTAAGTCTACTGCAAAGCTCAGTAATCCCAAGCAGTGGCAGTTGGACTAATTTCTAATTCAACCCACTTTCTTGCTCCTCAGAGAGACCATACAAGCTTGTCAACTTCTCTTTTTCCCCTCTGCCTTTCCCCATCAAACAAGCTCTTTCACATGCACTCACATCCATCCCCCCAACCTTTCTGTCTGCTCATTTCCTACCCATGGAAGATATCTATCCTTCACTTCATTTCATTTTTGATCCATCTCCTGACAAATGACAATAATCCTGGTCAATATAGGCGAGAGTCGTATTAGGTGTTTACCTCCATCAACAAAAAAGGAACATTATAGCCTTAGAAGTAACATAATGCAAAGAAGCAGGGACCATAATCTCTAAAGTCCTATAGACCTCCTAGGAACTGATCTTAGAATTCCATTTCATCTATTTCCCCATCCTCTTTAAATATACATTTTTTCAATAAAATGAGCTTTTTTGTCTCTGATTCATTGAGTACAAATTATTAGCAACACTTCCTGCTTTTATTTATTGAGGAGAAAAAAATTCTCAGCCACTTTGGAAGTTAAATAGTTCTTTAGTGACATATTCTGAGAATCTGCAAGTAATCTAGAACATTTTTCTTATGGGAAAATATCTGGGAGATTGCCTGAGTAAACCACCAACTAATTGTCCAAACACATAAAACATAAATCTCACAGTCACAGGGAAATCAGCTCGGTGCTTTGTGACCACCTAGAGGGGTGGGATAGGGAGGGCGGGAGGGAGATGCAAGACGGAGGAGATACGGAGAAGATATATATATGTATAGTTGATTCACTTTGTTATAAAGCAGAAACTAACACACCATTGTAAAGCAATTTTACTCCAATAAAGATGGTAAATAAATAAATAAATAAATAAATAATATCTGTAGAGTTATTATTACAGTTGTTGTTGCTGTTGTTATTATCAATGGCACGCAGGCAAGGGGGTATAAGGCAGGACAAAAATGCATCCACACTAATGCAGATTCGAACATGGTGTGATCAGTTGTTACTCCCATCTTCTGCTACTCAGTAACCTAGCTTCTCATTTACACACCATTATGCAACGTTCGATTCTATGCGATTAGATATTGGACCTAATTTTTAGCACTGTGGTATTTTTTATTGCGCTGTTTCTGTCTCTACCCATCCTAACCAAAATAACCTTTACCCTCTCCACGTCTGCATCTGACCTGGATGCAGTCTCTTTAAAACATGCTCAACTCTGCCATAAATATTCAACAAGAAGGAACACCAAAGAAATGGGGAAGTTAATACATTTTTTTTGAGTCAGAATCACAGAATTCCAAAGCTACAGTAAAACTCTGGTTTCACAGCTGAAGAACCAAACTTAGCTTCTCTAATGTCACAGGGCTCTGGAAAGACAGTACTGAGACTAGAACACAGGTCTCCTGACTCCCATTTCTACCTTCTCAATGGACTTTGTTTTCTTATAGAGTTGTTCAGGGCCCTCCAGTCATGGTTTCCTCTCACAGAGATTTATGATAACCAGTAATGATTCCTGAACCAGATGGATATCTCCAGGATTAACTTTTTACCCTCCCCTAAGCTTTCTAAAATCTCCCCTGCCGCCAGAGACTGCTGGGATAATCAAATCACTCTTTGCTGTCTCACACCTGGATTTATTTTCTTAGGGAACTCAACTTTCCATATGCAGACAATCACGGCATTTGTGATCTCAGATGGACCTGCATCAGATCAGCCTCTTCCACCAACAACTGAATGGAAGCAGAGCTCCCCCAGAGTTGATGAACCTGCAGCCATAGCACTCCTCTCTTGCACAGGCGCTTTCTGCAACCCTATACCTAAATTTGTAGTAATTTTTTTTTCCAAAAGGGTTCTGCAAATAGTATAATTTTCAGGCCCCAAAGAACTTGGATCTTCCCTAAGCTTCATGAACTTAGGAAAATCATTATTACTAACATCAGGTTTTTCACCAACAAAATTAGGACGACAGTCTTTACTTTGTAGTGCAGTTGTGCAATTCAACTCTTTTGGTGTATGTTGGGTTACTTATTCCAGGGTGTGACATGTAGTAAGTCCTCAATGAACATGTTCTGATTACTACTGAACTTTTAGTCTCATCTGGAAGACAGTAAATTGTAGCTGAGAGCTTCTGAGATCCATGATCAAAATTAATTAGGCAAACAATCAGAAGTACAGACCTGGGGTACTTGTCTCAGAAAAAAGCTCCTAAAATCACGTTGTGTACATGTCGTAGCATCAAAAAGTGCATTCCAGGAACATGCAGTATTCAAGGCTAGAATACTGTTTCCTCTTGAAAATTCCTGAACGGCACTGTCTGTCTACGCGTCACTACTGGGTCATTCCTTTGAGGGCATTCACCAGTCCTTCAGTCGATGAGGCAGTTCAGTTTTACTATACTTCCCACATCACTCATTTGAAGACTCTACAGCATCTTCTGTTGGAAGTCTGTGGCTTCCTCTCTCTAGGACAGGGGAAGCAAATTTGGGGAGATCCAATTAATTTCCCAAGCTGTCACTCCTCCACTACCCATTCAAACTCTTCATTTTCTTTGTCCATCATGAGGTTACAGTAATGGAGAAAAGACAGAGCTGTCTTACACATCGCCAAAGGAAAGGCACCTAGGTTATTTATTTGTATAGAGGGAAGAGGAGAACAGGAGGCAAAGTCTTCTTTAGCTCTCGCGGCAGCATCTGGCTGGCCGAGGTATCAATCATTCTGCTCTTACGTCGGCCCATTTACATTCACAGGAGCAGGAGGCAAGCAGCAGAAACATCTCTCAGTTGCGTGTTTCCATAAGGGCCCCCCATCCTTCACCCCTTCTGTGGTTTTTCTCCGCATTTAGAAAGTCATTGAGAAATGTTAATGGTCTGGGGGAAAACTAGCGATTGGGGAATGACGAATGGGCAAGTAGCAGAATGAGGGTGTGCAGCTAATGATTTCCTACAAGTGATGATTAAACATCGTTCCTCCGTCTCTCAGCACCTAATTCTCCCCAAGGCTGATTTATGAAAGATACCCTAACGTACAGTTCCTGCAGTTTTATTAGCAGGAACGATATAGCCATGAGAGGTAGTCTGCCCCTGTTTCTCATTTTCTTCCAGCCCAAGAAAGAAATGATAAAATGCAAAGAACAACCAGGGCCTCATTCTCTTAATACTAAAAAGACAAAATAGCATAATACAAAGACCACTAAAGAGGTAAGTAATCATCAGCGGGACAAAGTTTACGATGGCAAAGTCATTACTCCATAGAAGTCATTACCTTGTCCCAGACACAGGGGAAGGTTCCCACAGTTCCTATAAATGGAAACCTGCTGCTGCTATTTGAGACAGTCTAAAAATAACTGCACACCTCATTTTTCCAAATGTCAGAGTACCTGCCTTTACTCCTTTAGGAAAAGTTATAAGGTTACCATAAGAACACAGACATAACGTGGGAATGCTTGTGACTTTAAAAAGTGATGAAAAAAATGTTACCACGGTGGGCAAAGAGAAATTAGAATCATGTGAAGATCATCAAAAAGAATGTGGAGTGATCAAGATCTTTCCTTCCCTAAAAGAATATACTTGCTTGTTTTCTGTCAAAGATTTTAACATCTTTCAAGATTCTATATTGATATTTTCAATGAATGTCTAGATATCATCTAAAAATCAAGACTTTCTAATGGGAGTGCTGCAAAAGGAGATGGGGTCTGTGATTTTCGGAAGAAAGCCAAAGCATGTCAATTAATATTTATTAATTCCTTAATAATTTAATAATATGTATTAACTCCTTATTTATATAAAAGCTAACATTCACTGGACCCTTACTTGATGCCCGGTACTATGCTATGCAGTTTGCAAAGATTATTTTGTTTTATTCCTATCAATCTTAGGTGGAAGTTGCTATTATTTTTTTCTATTCCTCAAGTAAGGAAACAGAGGGAAACTACATAATTTACACAAGGTCACGTATTACTATGCAGTATTTGATCTGAAGAGGTCTGATGCTAGAACCTGGGCTTATAGCCACTAGAGCAAACTAATTCTTCACATGCTTTCTCCTGTAACATTCACTTTCCACTGGCCAACTAACTTTAATAAACACAGATTAATCCCATAGTATTCGGGAATTCTGAACTAAACATAAATCCTGCAATATTTTGGATTAAGTACAGGGTTCTGGACTAATCTGAATAAGAACAGAGTTCCACATGAAGATACAATTTAAAACTCCTTCAATTCACATGAATCTATATCAAACCTGATCATACTCTCTAGCCTCATGCAGTGTTAGTTTAAATTCTAACAAAAGTGGATCCTTGACACCAGAATCAGAGTAATTTAAAAGGCAATTAAATCACCCATAATATAACCAGAGCACTCATTCCAACTTTCAACAGGTACCATGGAGCACCCAAGTGCCAGTGACTGAGATTACAATGGTGTGCAAAAGCAGGTTTGATCTCCATCATGAGGTTTATAATCCATTGAATGAGACAGACAAGAATCAATCACAATGCTAAATGCAAATAACCATGACCACTGTTACAAAGGAATGACACATGGTACTCTGGGAGCACATAGTAGCTGCAGCTATTCTAGGGGCTAGGAAGTGCTTCCTTGAGGAAGTGGTCATTGATTGAGATAAAAAGAATGAGTAGATGTTAATCAGAGGGTGGTAAGAGGTGTCTGGGCAAAGAGAGACTATACAAAAACCTTTAAACAGGAGGGAGCTTGGAGTGTTTGAGAAACAAAAGGAAACCAAGGAAACCAGTAGGAATTGGAGCACAAGAAACAAAGGGTCTTAGGATACCAAATGAGGTGAGCGTGGGGGGGGCGGGTGCAGGGGCGTGGACCATGATGAACCTTGGAGGCCACAGCACAATTATTGGAGGGTTTTTTGTTTATTTATTTATTTATTTATGGCTGTGTTGGGTCTTCGTTGCTGCACGCGGGCTTTCTCTAGTTGCAGCGAGCGGGGGCTACTCTATGCTGCGGCACGCGGGCTTCTCATCGCAGTGGCTTCTCTTGTTGCGGAGCATGGGCTCTAGGCGCGTGGGCTTCAGTAGTTGTGGCTCGCAGGTTCTACAGCACAGGCTCAGTAGTTGCGGCACACAGGCTTAGTTGCTTTGCGGCACGTGGGATCTTCCCAGACCAGGGATCAAACCCGTGTCCCCTGCACTGGCAGGCGGATTCTTAACCACTGTGCCACCAGGGAAGCCCATAGTTTTTGGTTTTAATCATAAGAACCTCTGGAAGCCATGTGGATACTAACTCCGAGTCCAAATAAATACAGGGATAGCACTTCAGAAGTCCTGTTGGTTGCTTGTCTTAAGATCTCCCTTTGTTTTAAGTAAAGAGGAAGACTGCTAATCCCTGCATCAGAGATGGGGCTCTGAAAGCCTCCACAAAGTAGAATGAAATGCCCAGAATTACTCATCTTACATTTCAAGATCAGAATCAGGAAGAGAATCTGGGCTTCCGAAATTCAGATCTGCATTTATTACCTGCTACACTATAGTAAAAGAGCAAAGAGCCATCGGCGGCAGACGCACTCATGGTTCAAGACTAGAAACTACAAATGAGCTTAGAGAGGCATAATGGAACAGATAAGAAGACTGGAGGGAGAAAAGAAAAATGGAAAGTCTGAGGGACTAGAAGGACATAGCCAAGACAACTTTTGAGAATGGAGAAAATGACCCAAAAAGGTGTGGAGAGACAAGACCATTTGTCACGGAAACCAAACACATCCATTTTATTTTCTGTTTTCCAAGGGTATTCCAGAGCTATGTGAACACTTAACCCCACTGAGCCTTGGTTTCTCCTCTGTAAAATCAGAGTGGATAAATCCTTCCCAACAGTGTCATTGAGGTGATCAAAAGAAATGGCCATGGAAAGCACTTTTCACTTTAGCAGTTGCTCAGTAAAAGTTAGGTCACTCTTCTAGTTCATAGCAGGGCATTCAAGCTGATAGCTAAGGAAGTAATCCATTCCCTTATCTGTGAGCAGGGGAATACAAATACTACCCACTCATCTCACCTGTAGTCCTGCTATGAGATTAAAATGAGAGAATGTGGAGGAGCTCTGGTTGCTTAGATTCAGCAGGAACAGCAGCAACAAGCTTTACAAGAAATCTGCAAAGAGGGCCTTGCTTTCTCTATGCAGCTTCAGGAGGCAGCATCTAAGGTTAACTGTGAATAAATTCACCTAGACATCCAGAGAGGATATGAATTTATAAATGCCGGGCAAATCTTATGCTGTTAATAGTTATCAATAAATTATCTGCCTAATGAACAAAATTCCAAACCCAAGCTAAGGCACAGCACTCTGGAAGCTGCTGTTGCATAATTACTTCCAAGTGGAATGAGCGGAGGACAGGAAGCAAAAAGACATGCTAACTGGATTCAACTTTGGTCAACTCACCTTGGACCAAACTACAGACAGAGGGAGTATCTGAATTGCTGATGTTCTTGTTTTTAAAACCCTCAAGTGACTTCCAAGTATGCTCCTGATAAAGCCTAAACTCATCATTTAGAAGACTGGCTCAGCCTGCTTGCCCAGCGTCAACAACTCCCTTACCTTATTCTGTCTGCTCTCCAAGTTCCAGCCATATGGAACAGCTCTTCCTGAAGGCCCTTGGATCAGTCAGCTCCAGGTGTTCACATGTGATGCTCCCTCTGCCTCTTACCAGGCTCTTCCACACGAGGTACCACCCTGCGCCCCCCCTCCCTCTCTCACTTCTGAACTTCTCATCCTCACGTCTTCATTTGGGAAGTACTTCAGGGAAGCCTTCCCTGACCACCCTAATCCAGGTCAAATCCTTTCCATACCATCCCATAGAATCCCGCACTTGCTTTCTTAAAACTCTCATAACATGGAACTGCAGGGTCTCTGCCTAGTTTACATCTGTCACTGGACAAGAGCCTAGAAGGGCAGGGGGCTTTATCTATCTTTATCCATCTTACCACATCCCCTGGGCTCACACATAGGGGTTCCCCTAGAAAATCCGTGGGTGCATAAATGGACTCTAGAAAAGAGACTGGAAGATTTCAGAGCAAACCTTACCCGAAGCCTGGGAATTTTGTGAGAAAATGGCTATGTAGTCTTGTTTTGTATGTGTGTGTGCGTTTTTTTAATGGGGAACTAATGGAATTTTGTGAGGGACACATCCCTTTGTGGGGGCCTTTTTTCTGCATATTTCAGGGCATTTGTCATTCCTAGACCCTGGCATTAAAAGCTAATATTATCCATTCCACCCTCTAGTGTTCATGAAAACTTACAACTGACCCTACCACCATCACGATGCGTCCAGATGCTCTTGGGGGATGTGCTGCTCCCAATGAGGAACAAGAGCAAGCATCCAAGGCATCTGGACTCAAGGCTAAATGGTACGGGAAAATCCCAGCCACCATCTTTCATTGTCATTTCAAAGGTATCTTGGTGTAGGGGCCATCTCTCAGGAAACAAGTCCGTGTGTGTCAGGACTGGCTGACTGTCCTGGGAGGTCCTTTTCCCCCTTGCTGCCTCTCTCCTCCTTAGTCGGGGCAAAGCAAGAAGTTCCATGCTGGAGAGAAGTCAATTAACGGTGAAAAGCCAGCATGTACAACATGGAGTCAAGCAGTAGCTGGGAGCAGATGAGAGATAAAAAGCTAAAATCAAGCACACAGTATCCACCTTCAACAGCCAGGTGGGAAAGCACGTAAAGAAATAGAGGCATAAGAGAAGTTGACATGAACACAAAAGTAAGGGGCAAGTAAGCATACCTGTGTACAGAGGGGAGGACAGTCAATCAGGGAAGAGCACCCAGAAGAAGGGAATTGGGGGGCCAGTCTGAAACGAATGATACTTTACCACTGAAAAAAAGAAAAGATCTTTAAGAAATGGCATTGGTGCCCATCGCCCCTTGAAGAAGGCCGTCAACCGTATTTGTTCCAGGATTGTGATCTTTTCTGGGTCATTTTCCTGTATTTTGTGCTCACTCTAAACCCAGAAGTAGAGGCCTGTTTTCTCAGGGACTCTCAATGCTACCAGTTTCTCTGCTCCTCAGCTATAATGATAACCCAGACTTGAAATGAAACATAGGATAGAATTTTCTGTACTTCTTACTTTACGGTGTAATGAACGTTTTCATTCTGTTTTGAAGGGGCAGGAAGAACCGGCTTCTTCTATATTTCCTAGAGAGACAGCCAAAGCTGCCTTTAGCCAAACCTAAAGCCCTAGGTCATCCACCCTCACTTTTATTTGCCTTCCTTTATCTTTTTCCTTCCTTTCCTTTTTCACTTTTGCCTTTTCCTTATAGCAGACACCAGTATAAAAGTCCATCAGTACATAAATATTTTCTCCATCTGTTGTCTCTTCCTGAGACAAATATATGGACTATGAAATTTCTCATGCCATCATTTGGCAGTAAAAGTTCTCTGATAAATCTCAAACTTAGTGTCATATGTCTTCTTCTTCTCTTTGGCCAGGAAGGCTCCAAATGACCCACAGAGAAGAAAATACAATCAAAAGGTTAAGTGAGAGAAAAAAAAAAGATCTAAGAGAGAAGGGAGAGGAGGAGAGGAATGGGGGAGAGCCACCATTGCCAGGTAAAAGGAGGAAGAGTTTGGGTTTTTCTCTGGAGCTTGGCAGAGCAGGCAAACTGAAAGGTCAGCGCTGCTGGAAGGCTAAAAGGATGGAAACAAAGAAACCACTTTATGCAGAGATATTAGTGCTATCAGCAGCAATAAAACTGCATAGCCACAATCGAACATCAGAATGTAAGATGACACTGGGGAGAGGCCCGGCTAATGCTTTCAGGATGCATGGGGCACTCATCCAGTTGAGAGGGGTGTGGACATCAAAGCCTTGCAGGAAGCTTGAGGAGGAGCCCTTTGGACCCAAGAACAGACACAACAGAGTTGAAATGTGTGCCCTCTTCATACCACTCCCCACACAGATCCCTCAATCCTTGAACCACTACAGAGTAAAGAGAAAACCCAGACCTCAGCACACACGTGGAGACAGTACCATTAACCAATCAATATTGTTTGAACATCACATAAGTTCCTTGGTACCCTGGGATTTTGAGCATCACATAAGTTCCTTGGTACCCTGGGATTGTGCCCTCAAGAATCTTGTAATCTAGCTAGGCAAGCAAGCCATACACACATGAAAAAAAATGGATGACGATATTAATTAAGGCTGTTTCTCAAACTTGAAGTAAGCACAAATCCCCTTCAAAGACAAATGTCCTCTTCAAGCTGTTGACTTCATTTAAAAACTAATAGTGTTTAAATCTGCACAAACACGAAAGATGATATTACATTTAGAGCTCTTACACTATAAAACTAATAAAATTTGAATGCACCTTTATAATTTCGTGTGATAGATGTTGTTTTACTAAAAGTAAATTTGTGATACAGTTTTTGTGATGAAGTTTCCCTTGCACTGAAGTGAACAACAGCATGTTTAGTAAGATTCTCAACAAGATTTTAGTAAGAACTTGTAGTTTAGAGCACAGGAGAGGTGGAAAGACAGAAGTCCTTGCTCTCAAGTTGTTTATGCCTGCCTGGCCATAAAGAGTAAGTGGACCCCCTGACAAGATACAGGGACCCCCTGACATGACAAGATACAGACAAGAACTAAGCGAGGGACAGACCTCTGCTTCAGGCACGCAGCGTTGAGTGTTCTGACACCAAGTTTCATATGCACAAGTGTTGTCAGGGATTCAAAGGGGCATCTTTCCCCTCTTTCCTTAGTATAGTCTCACCAGACATGATCTACAATTAGAAAGAAAGCCTTTAGGAACCCTCTTACACTCTTGGTGGGAATATAAATTGGTGCAGCCACTACAGAGAACAGTATGGAGGTTCCTCAAAAAACTAAAACTAGAGTTGCCATATGACCCAGCTATCCCACTCCTGAGCATATACCTAGACAAAGCTATAACTGGGAAAGACACATGCACTCTTATGTTCATAGCAGCACTATTTGCAATAGCCAAGACATGGAAACAACCTAAGTGTCCATTGACAGATGAATAGATAAAGAAGATGTGCTAGATATACAATGAATACTACTCAGCCATAAAAAAGAATGAAATAATGCCATTTGAAGCAACATGGATGGACCTAGAGATTATCATACTAAGTGAAGTTAAGTCAGAAAGAGAAAGACAAATACTGTGTAATATCACTTATATGTGGAATCTAAAATACAACACAAATGAACATATCTATGAGATAGAAACAAACTCACAGACATAGAGAACAGACTTCTGGTTGCCAAGGGGGAAGGGGGTGGGGGAGGGAAGGATTGGGAGTTTGGGATTAGCAGATGCAAACTATTATATATAGGATGGATAAACAAGGTCCTACTGTATAGCACAGGGAACTATATTCAATATCCTGGCATAAAGCATAATGGAAAAGAATATTTATGTATAACTGAATCACTTTGCTGTACAGTGGAAATGAACACAACATTATAAATCAACTGTACTTCAATAAAATTTTGAAGAAATGACAGCCTTTATTCTTGCCTTGGATTATTCTCTTGTGTCCCTAAGCAAGTTTGTGGAAAATGAAACTCCCTGGAACTGACCTAAACATTCATCTGGTACCTCATCGTTGGTCAGACTCCTTGGCAAGCACAGCTAGAATGGACACTGAGAAGGAGTCCTGCTCTGGGGCGACCCAGGGCCACATGGAGACCATATAATATAATAATATACATATCATCTATATAACATAGCTATGCATTCTCTAAATGTATTTAGTCTCTGCTCTTCACAGATATACATACAGAAAGGCAAAAAGTTCATGGAACAATGTGATTTTAAAAGGAAGGATCCAAAAGGGAGGGGATATCTGTATGTGTATGGCTGATTCATTTTGTCGTGCAGTGGAGGCTAACACAACATTGTAAAGCAACCATACTCCAATAAAAATTTTTAAAAAAATAAAATAAAAAAATAAAAGGAAGGAGTTGTCAGGGAGAAGCAGATAGGATAGTCTCTTATAAACAGTGCCTTGATGTTGGAAGGACTGAAGGAAAGAAGGGAAGGAAGAAGAGGGGGAGAGGACAGGGAGAAGAAGGAAAGATAGATGGGTTGTTCTGTACTTAGGTGATTTTATATGTGAATACTGCAAAATTTTGTATGAGAATATTGCAATATTCTGGTCCATTAATTCTGCTAATTCACCGTCCCTTATCTAAATCATTTGTCCTTGATGTTTGGTTGAGAAATGCACTCACTGAAAAAAATAGCCCCAATATAATCACTCCTCATAAAACATATAAGGGTTAGGCTACAGGGTTTGCTTTCATCTCATCTTCTTTCTTTCCAAATATAGTTCCCAATGTATCTATTCCTGGGAGGGTGGGGAAAGGCTGTCACCTTTAATGTCAGTCTTAAAATATACATATACATATATATATAACAGTAAAGAGGGCATAGGGACCCTTTCTGCCTGATCTCTGAGCCTGGAGATAGAAGGAGGAACAGGCCTGAGGTGCTGAGTTCTTACATTCTCCCTAGAGCGTGGGATCCTGCAAGGTGGTGACAAGGGAAGAATCTGTCTACCTCTCCCATCATAACATCATTTGAATCAAACGTATTACCTGGGGAAGTACTTGGAGATCCCTCTTATACCAGACGCAAGGTGAATGACCTTGTCCTAAAAACCTAGACGGATTAAGACACATTTCAGAAACACATCTCTTTTGCTTCAGTACCTAGCATACCACACACCCACAGGCTAAACCATGCTGGTTCCAATGAGACTGGAAAGATGGATAAGCAGAAACCCAGGAAAACTGGAATAGAGAAGGCATTGGGACTGAGCTCTGAGCTAACGGAATAACTGCTACAAAACCTGAAGGCTTCATTTAGCTTTCTGGTCTCCATCATGGCAACGCTATACACAGAGATTAGTGAAGTTTCCAGAATGTCTGCCTATGGTACATTAACTCCTCACTAAGATGGGTCACTGGGATGGGAGTGTGATTCACAGAATAGCATAAGGTGAAAGTTAATTTATTCCATACATATCACACATTGAACCAAGGTAATAAAGTGTTGCCTAGGAAAGATCATTATAGATAAATATGTGAGGGTGGTTTGTAAATAGAATATCAGTCCTTTCATGTCAAATAAGCACGTCCAAAATTTTAGGACCTGTGATTAAAACACGTTTTTCTTTGAAAAGGTCTGTGTAATCCTGTGTTTATGATTTGCTTTTTAAAAAAAAGCTATTGTTTCTAACTGATTTTAAGGCAGCATCCCAAGATACATACCTACCACATTAACAAGAAAAGATGTGCAATCTCACTTATAAAAATGATATTTAAATACAAATCTGATATATACTTTTTTACCTATCAGAGTAAGAAACTGCTAGGAAACTGCATTGCTAGGGTGGCTACAGGAAATGACTCTGCTCCTACACTGATCAATGTGACTTGGAGGATAATTTAGCAAAATCTTTCCAAATGTAAAATGCTTGTAAGCCTTACCAGTAATCTCACTATCTAATATTTATTTTGGAGTTGCACTAGGAGGAGAATGCCAATGAATGTCCCTGACAACATTGATTTTGAAAACAAAAACAATGGCAACAACAACAAACACAACTGGGAAACCATCCAAAGGTCCATCAGTGGGGGTTATGTAAATGACATTATAGCCATAAAGGGAAATACTACACAGCTGAAAAAATGAACAAGATTGTTCTGTGTGTGTTGTTATAGAAAAATTATCAGGAGATACATTGCTCAATGAAAAAGTACATACAAACATATGTGGGTGGTGTGATTCCTTTTTTGCATTAAAAGTAAATACACACAATGTTATTTGACTAGAAAATTTGTCTGTGAGGAATCTTAAGAGAATATTAAGAATTAAGGCCTTTAGCAAGAGGTTTTGCTTCATATTTTTGATGCTTTTACACCTTTTATATATTTTGTAATCTTTATATATTTTATAAATGTTATATATTTTTTTAATCTGCCATTTGCATTTTCTGACTATGTATATGTAATACTTTACACAATATTATCAGCAACTCTCTGGAAAACTAGAACATGGTCGTTATTGCTTTCTTCTCCAAGGTTTTTATAAAGTATCTAATAAATATTTTAAGTAGGAAAAAACTTCCATGTTCCTCTTGTATGACTGTGGATTCCAAGTAAAAGCAGCAGGAAATCAGGGCCTATATTTGGAGCTCACACTGTCCTGGAAGAAGAAAGATAAAAGTGCTCTCCCTAGAGTTCTGGGGGTGCATGTGCTGGGGAGGCCAGGTCACTGGGCGGTACCATATCTCTCCATTCCCAGTTTTCATTAGTCTAACGACCATGCCACTTAATTGTTGAGATACTGAACATTCAAATTTCATTTGACCTCATCTACTCCATGAGAGCTAAACAATGTCGATTTGTTACTGGAAAAGTTTAGGTCATCATGTAATAGGGTCTGTTGTAATGTTTTCATGTAGAATTTATCAGAATTTGTAATTGTATTGTGTGCATGTTTATGTAGTTGTGTAGTTATGTATTTCTGCCAGAAGACCAGAAGTTCATGAGATCAGCCTCATACTAGTTTTCCTCTCTATTCTGTCACTAGTACTAGGCACAGTGGCTGGGAAGAGAAGGAAAGATTTGCTCACAAAACATCCATTAGGCGCTTCCCTGGTGGCACAGTGGTTGAGAGTCTGCCTGCCGATGCAGGGGACGCGGGTTTGTGCCCTGGTCCGGGAAGATACCGCATGCAGCGGAGCGGCTGGGCCCGTGAGCCATGGCCTCTGAGCCTGCGTGTCCGGAGCCTGTACTCCACAACGGGAGAGGCCACAACAATGAGAGGCCCGTGTCCCGCAAAAACAAACAAAAAAACATCCATTAGCTATACCTTCGTGTAACAAATATTTGTTTGGTACCTGCTTTGTGCTGGGCCTGGTGCTAGACAGTGAGGACACAGTGATGAATCAGATAAACATGGGTCCCAGCGCCATGGGGCTCCCAGTCTGTAAGTAGAGACAGATGTACACATTCAGGGAATTACAATACAGGTAATAAGTGCTAGCACTGGGGTGCATGCAAGGTATGTTTTGAGCACCTAGTAAGGGATCACGTGTGAGCTCATGGAGAGAAGTGATGCTTACACTGAGACCTCTTGAGCGAGTAGGACTTAGCCAGGCTTACAAAGAAGACAGGCAGTGGGAACAGCAAGTTTAAAGCCTCAGAGGCAAGAGAAGTGATAGCATATTTGTGAAAATAAAACCATTTCAATATTGATGAGGTTTACAGAACAAGGAGGGACCATATCTTGCAGTGTCCTGCATAAGTCACTTTAAGAAGGACATGAAAGAGGATTCAACCTCATCTTTTCAATACAGGTGGACATAGCCAGGTGTATTTTCAAAAGTTGTCTCTGTCTACAACATAGAAGATAAACTTACCAAAGAGAGAAAAGTGGCAGAGGGGAGGCCTTAACTGAGATAGAGTACTGGGTGAGAGGAGACATGGGCTCCTGTCCCAAATCTATTGCTGACTGCTGGCAGGATAAGACCAAGGAACCTGGAGTTCTGCAGGTCTTACAGGAAAGATGACCTAAGTGGATTGCCATGTCTTCAACAAGATGTTTTAACCATTCCAAATAAAATATGGCTGCCCACCAATTAAAGGAAAAGGCTTAGAAAGATCCGAGACCTGGGGTACAGCTTTGGCTCAGCCTTGAACATGTCGCTTGTCTCTTTAGATCTCAGTTTTCTCACAGATAAAATGGGGGGAAGGGAGGGAGAATCTAATGTGATTTCTGAAATCTTACATGGACCACATAGCACGTTACAATTCTAAGCTTTCTATGCCATCTCACTTGGAACAAGATACTTGTCCAAATGTTAGCCTACACAAGGTCCAGGAAAAACTGGGCTTCCTCAGAGGGATAGTTCCCGATTCTCCCAAGCTCCTTTTATAGACCATTTCTGGATGTCTTTTCCTGTGGCAGAAAAGTATGCTTCAAAGAATGGACTTTGGGTCACACAGCCCTAAGTAAAATATGCTTCAGTTAAACATGCTTCACTTAATATCTTCCATTTGTGTGACACAGAACAAGTCACTTAAATGTACAGAGCCTCTATAACATTTGTAAAATGGGCCTAATAATAGACCCTCTTTAAGGGTTCATATACAGTATTTAGGAAGATGTGGCACAATGCCTAACACCTAGATGTCAGTAAACGTCAATTATCAAAATTATCTATGTGATGATTCTTAACATACCAGACATTGTTCCTAAATTGAACATACATCTCCTCTTTGTTCTCATTGGTGTATTATGATACTACATAAATAACAACCATTTGTTGTCATGTGTACAGCAATAGGTCTAGGGCAGAGATGCCCCATGAACTATCTTCATCCAAAGGTCTAGTAGGACTTTGACACTTGGTGGCTCCACTTCTAGCCCTGTCCCTAAATGTGCCTCTGCAGAGGGACGAATGGTTGCAGATGAAGACCAGAGCTGCTCTGCAGATCAACAGAAGCATTTGAAGTAACTCTGATATGCAACTGTGTCTAGCAATGAATTCACAGCAAAAAATTAAAATAAGCTAAAGACAAACAATCCATCTCTCAAAACTATGTATCAGCCCAATCGACAGAAAATAATGGCTAGAGAAACATCCTGTGAAGGTGTGATTTTCTCCCAGATTAGTTCCAGGACTCAGAGCAAGTTGGGAGTGGGGGAAGGAGGGAGGAAGAGGATCTATTTTAACCCTTCCCCACTCTGGTGGGGACATGTCTCCCACTTTGTTGTAGTCTAACATTGATCTATAGGGAAAGGTGCCTCTGTCCTTTGCTGTTGGAATTGATGGTCTTGGACTCCACTGTTATTGCTCGGATTCCCTGAAAGGTCCCTTGATTTATTCCCTTTATATTAGAAAACCATATCTGCTCATTATCTCGGAAGGTCACTGGAAGGGAGATATTTCTTCCAGCTTCAATAGCAGATCACTTGGCCTTTTTTCATACCTCTCTTGGCACGGCAGGAGCTCTGTTAGAAAAGGGGAGGCTGGGACAAACAATGAAAGCACGTTTATTCCTAGGCAGAAAGCTCAATGCAAAGACCTAGCAGGATATATAAATACGCAAAGCAGGCTCATCAGCTAGTGTCCTCAATTTCTATTTCAACTGCTATTTCCAAGCTAAGTATCCCTGTCAATAAGAAGTCCTGCCTTAACTAAGGTGGCTGGAAACCATTAGTCTTTGGAATTTTTTTTTTTTTTTTTAGACTAGGCTTGAATTTCCCATTCCATTCATTTCCCAGCAGGGACTTAGGCTCAGCTAACAGCTTCAAGATATATTTAAACAAGATATGGCATCGTTCTAAAAAATTATTTTCACAAGAAAACTATATATATTTAACTTCTATATGACTTTTCCTTATGTATCCATATTAGCTTGCCTTTTCTTTTGTGCATGTGTGTCTTTTTTTCTTTTTTTTTTTTTGGCGGTACGCGGGCCTCTCACGGTTGTGGCCTCTCCCGTTGCGGAGCACAGGCTCCGGACGCGCAGGCTCAGCGGCCATGGCTCACGGGCCCAGCCGCTCCGCGGCATGTGGGATCTTCCCGGACCGGGGCACGAACCCATGTCCCCTGCATCGGCAGGCAGACTCTCAACCACTGCGCCACCAGGGAAGCCCCAGAACTGTGATGTTTTATCACACTTTTAAGACTTAAACATTGTCCCCATCATCACAGTCAACAATTCATTATCCTATTCTTTTATATCTTTAGTGCTTGTTTTTTTTCGAATCATTTTCTTGAATTTCAAAGCCATGTGTCCTCTGGCTGAATTCTTCCTTTTTTTAGTTTTGCCTGAGACCACTGTCCACTCTAACTAGGTAATTCTCTTCCCAACCTCAATGTTTCCGCCTCTCCTTTTCTTTAACCTGGCATGGCATTTTGCATTAGCAGTGTCCCTTATCTTCCTTGTTAGGGAATGCTTCCCTGCTAATATAAACAGTCCTGACTCCAGCCCCTGGGACAGAATGTCCTATATATTATGTGACCCTATCCCTGTGCATGGCTGACTTAGACGATTATAGGCCCCTAACTCTGGAGAAAACAATCAATAGGCTGGCTAGTGGCAAAGGACATGTAGGGTTCTACCCACACAGAAAGGAGCTTTGCCAATGGAAAGCAGAAGCTGCATTTGGGTGGAGCTGTAGGCAAGATAAAGAACAAGCATTCTGTCCTGCAAGAGGAAAGAGATTGAGCAGGCATTCTTAACAGGCCTCTGAGAGTCCTTTAAGGTCTGGAGAGAGTGTCACCTCTGGATCCTAAAGCATTTTATTTCTCAATTTCTATTCACCTAAAATTTGGTTGAATTTCCTCTCCTAACTGGAATTTGCAAAATTACCTTATCCTTGTATTAAAACTATATTTTTCACTACCTTAAGTCAAATCCTTTTTCCTTGCAAATTAAAGAACCCTGTCAGAATACTTTCCTTTTCTTGACACATCCAACCCTCACCCATCTGCCTACCCACCTCCCCATAAAGCCATTCCTGAACTAATGCAATCTCTCTACTAATCTACAAGCACTTGTAATACGTGTTCTATAATTACCACTCAACTTTACACTGACTAATTATTTTCCATTTTAGTCTTATGTCCCCAGTTAGACAGCAACCCCCTAAAAAATTAGGGACAATTTTGGCTCAGCTTGAATGTTAGCAGAACCCCCAATCGTATTCCTTCCATCGCTTGTAATATGTGTTCCATAATAACCACTCAACTTCACACACTCTGTTTTCTATTTTAGTCTTATATCCCTAGGTAGACAGCAACCCCCTAAAAAATTAGGGATAATTTTGGTGCAGCTTGAACGTTAGCAGAACCCCCAATCGTATTCCTTCCATCATATCCTCAAAGTAAAAGAAAACAATAGTGTGGATTATACCTAGCAATACTTTTGCACAGAATCATAGAACTTCCTGGGTGGCAGGCTGCATTGATGATACAATAACCTCTTTAATTTGCATAAGTAGAAGCTCAGACCAGTTAATGGTCAGTCAGCTAATAAGATTCAGCATGAACTCTCCCATCTGGAAGGTCTGGGGTGATCCAAATATGGATGATCCAGACAGAAGTTTTATTCTTTATACTTCATAACAAAAGGGACAAAACTACCCAGCTTTCCACTGATAGAAGACCATCTAGGCCACAGTGAAACACACTGACAGGGCTTCTCATCTCTAAATTACTAAGGCTCTAGCCAGGGCACTTTTATTCTCTTTAAAAAAATAGCATTGCCTTTTGAAAGCTGGGTTATTTTTATAGCAATAGAACTCCTGGAACTGTAAACAGGAGGTGAATATATCAGGCTTAAAGGTGAAGGGGGTTATTTAAAGAGTGTTATCAGAACCAGCCAGCTGCAAACACATACAGTATCAGAAAACCATAAACCTGTCCCTTCCTAGCAGGGCTCAATTATTCATAAGACCACCCTGCTGCAGGGGGAAGGTCTTTATAAACTTAGTGTCTAGAACCTCTGAGGTGTCCAGCCCTCTGGGCATCCTGCTGTACAGATGAATAGTTTAAGGACTGAACATTATGTCTCTGTCCTTCCTTATCCCAAGTGCATTAGGGTTTTGAAAGCGATAATGATAAAAATAATAACGGTAATTACCATTTCCTACCACTTTCCAAGTGCAATGGTGAGTCTATTATCCTAAGGGTGGATAAGTTACTCATGAGAAATGACACAGCAAGTTAGTGGGATTTGAACCTAGATCTTCTGATAGCTGCACCATGATTTTAACCTGTTACTATGACTCCTAATATCTCCTCCCCAAGGAACACTAATCTTGATTGATCCTGAAGGAAATTATTATAAAAGGTAGGGAAGGGGGACTTCATGGTCAGATTATCTGCCTATAACTTCTGCCTTTTGGAGCTTCACAATGCACTCTAGTACATTAAAGGCACTGAGAAAGTCTGCAGTAGTGATGTTTGCTTTTCTTACATAACTCATAGTCCCAAATTCATTTGATTTCAGAACCCCATTTCATAGTATTCTATTCCCAGGGACACATCTCGGATAGTGATGCATGCCAAATACTGCCTTGGTGAGGAGAGCCAGAAGACCCCATGAAGCTAGAAATAAAATTATACTTTCCCTTATGGAGGAATATAAAAAGGGGCAGAGAGATACATATTATATAAAAATATATATTGTCCTAAGTATTTTCAATATATATTTCATTATATACATATTTTTTTCTTTTAAGTTTGCCCACTCAGCATTAATATATATATTTTTAAGCCATGTGTGTGAAACAGCTTTATAAGCCAAGGAACAATGTCGTGACTTCACACTGAATGTGATGACTATAGACACAGGAAAGCAGGAGCACAAAAGAAAAAGGAAACCTGGATAGAGACACATCCTGAGCCTGTGACAGGGGTGCTATGGGCTCTCTTTACCTTCCCTGAGTGTTTGCCTCACCCACCAGGAGTGCAGCCCTCATTAGCTCACTCACCACGGGACAATGGCAGGAGTGGGAGGAAAGTCTTGCTCTTTGGTCCTCATTTTTGTTTGTCTACAGAGGATCATGTAAGAGGAAGCAGCCAGTGGGAAGGAGTGTCAGCCCCATCATGGAGAGAGCCAGTGCTTTCTCTGCTCCTTTTTTCCTGAAGTGACTTCATTGCTTTGTTGCGATGGGGAAGCAAAGAGACCAATAGTGACATTGACTCCTCGCCAGGGAAGGGGCTGGCCGTGTCTGTGAGCAGGAGGGAGAGCCAGCATCAAGGTGTGACTTCTGCGAACCAAAGGCGTCTATTTTTTTTTTTTTTTTTTTTTTTGCAGTATGCAGGCCTCTCACTGCTGTGGTCTCTCCCGTTGCGGAGCACAGGCTCCGGACGCGCAGGCTCAGCAGCCATGGCTCACGGGCCCAGCCGCTCCGCGGCATGTGGGATCCCCCCGGACCGGGGCACAAACCCGTGTCCCCTGCATCAGCAGGTGGACTCTCAACCACTGCGCCACCAGGGAAGCCCAAGGCATCTATTTTTACACAGCTTTCCTTCCATCCCTCAGCCCCCACCCCTTGTGGACCTGAGACATGGTCCACATCTCTCTTTGCCTAAATCATCTACTCATCACTCCTTTTCCTACAATGGTTCTGAGTCTCTGCATCTTTTCCGACTACAGATCTTGTCACTCCATGCCATAAACTGCATGAAATCCATTATGCCATACTTCTCACTACAACTTGAATTATGATTTTATTACCACTCCAGTCATCTCCTTTCATGGGGAAACTTGGTCATGGTCATGTTACATAAGAAATACATATATTGAGTCAAACAGTCCTGGTTTTCAATCCTAACTATACTTCTAGATAACTGTGTGAGCTTGAGCAAGTTTCTTAACCTCTGAGAAGCTAAGTTTCTTGGGTCAAAAATGAATATACTGTATGTAGGTCCCAGGGTTGCTTATAGTCTAAGCATTTGAAAAATGAAAAAATAATAATAATATGCAAACTGCTTAGAGCAGTGTCTTGCATAAAGCTTGACTTCAGTGAAGATCACCTCCCCTTCTTACCATGACATCAGAGGGGGTCAAACTCAACCCATGTAAGGGGTCACTGGAGATGTCACAGACCTAGGGTAAGTGGAAGGAGTTCAGCTACAGATGGTGAAGAGTGCCTATTCTTATTACCAGTAAGTGTATGAATGGGGAATTCTCTAGATACATGTGTCCCATGCAAATGACCTCTCTTCTTCCCAAATGAGGTCTCACAGACATGGAGGATAAAGAGCCTTGCAATTAGATACAGATAAACCCAAGTACTAAACTTGCCAATTTCTGATTGTGAGATTCTAGAAGAGATCTTTGACCTTTCTGAGCATCAGTTTCTTCACCTATAAAATTTTGCTAACACAGCCCTCTTCAAGACTGTTGTGAGCTCATATAGAATGATTAGTACCATGCCTTCTACATAGCAAGCAGGCAATATGCGTTAGTTATATTTCCAAAAAAATATTCCTGGGATTTTAATAATAGTAGTTAATTTTTTACTGTAGTTACTATGTATCAGGGAAGTATTCTAAACAGTGACTGAATTTCTCATCTAATGCTCACAAAAAAATATGAGATATACAGTTGACCTTTGAACAACATGGTTGGAACTGTGCAGGTCCATTTATTTGCAGTTTTTCTTCAATAGTAAATACTACAGTACTACACGATCCGAGGTTGGTTGAACCTGTGGATAAGAAGGCACTGTGTACAGAGAGGAACTCCGTACATGGAGGAACCCTGTATTTGGAGAGGCAACTGTAAGTTATATGTGGATTTTAAGCTGCATGGAAAGTTGTGCCCCTAACTCCCACACTGTTCAAAGGTCATTTTTCTATGTTAAGATGAGGAGACTGACACAGATACATCCCCTGACTTGCCTAAGGCACACAGTTAATACATGGCAAATCCTGGAACCCAGTTCTCCATTCCAAGCAGTCTAGCCTCAGAGTCTGTCTGTTCTACCAAGGACTCCATTCGACTGTCTCAAAAATGCAGAAAAATGAACTCCTGGCCACGTACCCTGTATTTGAGAATGTAGTTTTCAAAAAAGTACTACTTTTCATAATCTCTATAATAATTTACATCAATCATGATTTTTAAGCGCAAGGAACTGAAACCAAATCAGTCTGATTTAGGGATACATAGAAGAAATATTGAGGAATTCACAGCATGAACAGGAATACTGGAGAACAAGGATCAAAAAAGAGGTACTGACAATAGCACCTACACAGTTAAAGATGCTTGAAAATCACATCCTATGAAATTTCTATCTCCAGCTCTGATGGAGTAGATTGTATCAGACCAACCTCTTACTGAGAACAACTATAAACCTGGATAAACTCTCTCTCTCTCTCTCTCTCTCTCTCACACACACACACACACACACACACAACATATATTTCAAGAAATTAGATCAAATGCATAGACTCTGGAGCCCCATTGCCTGCAACCAAAACTTGACTCTACCATTTATTGGCTGCATAGTCTTGAACAATCCAATTAACCTTGCTGTGGCTCAGTAGTTGCATCTGTAAAATGGGGATTATTATAAGACCCACCTCATAAGACTATTATGCAAAACCTTCCTCTCAATCTTCATATGATAACCAGGCAAGCAGAGTGGCTGCCAACCAATGCCTTGGAGACATGCCACTTCTATAAATGTGGGAGGGAAGAATGATCTGGAAATAAGATGGTCATAGGCTGGGATTTTTCCTTATTCAGTTCCAATGACTAAGCCAGTGCCCTGAACACATTTCTAAGCCTCCTGCTCCCCAAGATTCCCAGGTTCCAGACTTCTAAACCTGCTGCCTTACCCACAAGCAACCCTTATTTCAAAAGCATCCAGAAAACCTCCAGCTCCTCTAGGTTGCCTCAGGCCAGTGATTTACCCTGCAACCCCAAAATCAGTTTGGGGGTGGGGGGCGTTATGTGACATTGATTACTTCCTCCTCTATCTCTTTGCTTCTTGCTTACTTTCAAGTTTCATCTGCCAGCATGGCAGAAGGCGGAAAGAAAACCGACATGATTTCCTTCCTGTTTGCCCTGCAGGATCTGATAGAAACCCAGAGGAACGAAGCTGGAGACTTTGCTACTTGGTAAATCAATCACCTGAACTGTCAGCTCAAATCTCGTTGCAGAATATTTATTGCTGGTGATAATGTAAGAGGCAGAAAGATCAAAGCATGATTTGGGGATCCCTGGCGGCATTCGATGCTTTCAGTAATGGAGGGGAAATCTCCAGTCTTAGGATCTGAGAAAGCTGAATGTGAATATCAGAGTGAGAGAACCGGACAGTGCCCCAATATCCCCACCCATGAAATGATTCCTTGAGCACATGAAGCTTCTTTCTAGGTCAGTTAGTTGTAGAAAAGAAAAACCCAGCTGAGCCCAGTATCCGTCCAGAAGGCCAGAAGCATAATTCAACAATTTGGGGCATATATAATCATGCCTTTTCTCTGTTTGTTGGTATATAAGTACAATTTTGTTTATATACAAGTACAAATCCAAAGATTTTTGCTTCTGCAAGGAATTAGTAATCATACATTCTTAAATTTACATTATCTTTACCACTTATAAAACTCACTTCCATGTATTCTTTCTTAATCCTTACCAAACTGTTTGTGATAACTTTTTATTATTGCCAAATGACGAATTTTACGTCCAGAAACATAGGGAAACCTGGCTAAGGCTACCAAATGAGCAAATGGTAGCTTCTGACCTACTCTGTAGTTAAAATCTAGCATTACTAGTGAACTGTTTTGCAATCACCATCATCCTTATTATCTGCTTAGAATCCTCTAAGTGGCCAGACAATACAGAGAGGCCAAGAACTACTAGAACTTGGTTATGGTCCTGTAAGACTCTGTTGGAGGGAACTTACACACACTGTTAGCAGATTATAAACACTAAGAGTGTTACTGCATTTACTTATCTGATCAACAAATATTAATTGAGCTCCTACATTTTGCTAAGTGTTATGCTAAGCTCTGTGGATATATCAGAGAACAAAACACACAAAACTTCTCCTGCATGGAACTACATTCTATGACTGCATATGTCTATTTCTTAATGCAATCAGAATCTGAATGTGTAGGTTAGAGTCCTCTGGAAAATAGGTGGACTCTATCCATTTTTATCTTAATTTTGACACAGTGAACCCAAAGGCTACAGAAAGACAAGGGAAGCATGGAATTCCATCCAATCTAAAATCCCAGGTACAAAACTTAAGGAGGTGTAAGAAAACCTCAGTAATCAAGGTAAATAATATTTTAATGCAGTATTTTTAAATATCAAAATTAATGCAAAAAATTCATAATGATCATAGTGTCAAAATTTTAAATAAAGGCAACGTTTTTGTCTTTAACTTCCTTAAGGCTCAACAGGAAAAGTGGCTGAAAAGAGGCTAGAGGTGAGAAGATAGCTGTGCCAGTGCTTATAGGGCCATGTGTCTGGCTGAGGCCCTGAATGTACCTCCTATAACCCTCGGCAGTTGTAGATAAGCCACCAGCAAGAACCTTGTTGCAAGTTGGAATTGCTTTAGAAGTGCAGCTCCTCATACAAAAGGAGAAGAGCCAATTGTGTCAACTCTGGTTTGTATATACTTAGATGATGTCACATGAGAAAATGAGAAAAGCCCTACAGCAAGAAGCTAAGGACCCTGGTCCTTCAGCACCATTTATTTCCTATGTAACTGTGCTGCATCTACTTATTTTTCCAGGACACTTATCACATCTGTAAAAGAGGCACATCCTTCCCAGTTCAATGACTCTGTCAGACCCTGACAAACTTGCCCAACTGAGGTCTCCCAGAAAGGAAAAGGACATCTCCTTGCCTTTATACAATGAGTTTAGAACCAAGAACACAGTACATTTTGTCGAGGTTCAGTGCATGTTTTTGAAGTCACGTCTAAAGAAAATCTCCCTGTATTCCATTTTCATACAGGGAAAGTGAGGAATTTGCCTATTACAAAAGTTTTGCTTATGCGTACAGAGTAAGCCTGTGTAGGAGCTAAGTCTAAATCCAGGTATTCTCATCCTAAGTGCACCTGTTCTGATGTTACACAGGAAACTCACTAGATAACCTTGGCCAGGTCACTGAACCTCTCTGGACCTTGGTTCTTTCATTTATACAATAAGTGCTTAGACCTGATCATCTGTGGGGTCTTTGTAGCTTACTGTTCAATGATTCTCCAAGCATATCAACCCATGGCTCCTTAGTGTCTCAAACTGGGAAATCACAATCAAGCTCCTGTCCCATGAAAAATATCCCATTTTATTATTAAATTCTTTTTTTATATATTTTCCAGTTTCAGTTGCACTCAGCTCTATCTTTCTTTATAGTTTAGTATGGAGAGCCAATGAATCTAAAGACAGCTAGTTTGTGATGAGAAATGAAAATAGGGTCTTGGGAAGTACTATCCCCATGCTTCTCTCTTATCCAATAAAGACCCTTCTGCTTATTGGAGAGTCTATTTTGGGGGCCTTAACACATGGGAACTAAACTGAAATTCAAAACATTTTTTAAATGACATCTCCTTCCCAAGGTACCTCCTGCAGAGTGACAAAGTTTTTGCCAGTCCCCGTGTTACTGCTTGACACCTTAGCTGACACTTCTGAATTCACAAGTTCAGCCAGTCTCAATGCCACGAGAGTCTTCTTAAGTCTTAATCTCAGCGTCCCCACTGTGGTGTGGAAGGTCCCTGATTATGGCAGGATGTCTCACACTTCCCTATGTTTTCGTTTGGTAAATATTTGAATAGTGCAATCACACTCCCTCTCAGGCCATTGTTTCATCAAGGTTGCACCTTTTTTTTTTTAAACATCTTTATTGAAGTATAATTGCTTTACAGTGGTGTGTTAGTTTCTGCCTTACAACAAAGTGAATCAGTTATACATATACATATGTTCCCATATCTCTTCCCTCTTGTCTCCCTCCCTCCCACCCTCCCTATCCCACCCCTCTAGGTGGTCACAAAGCACCGAGCTGCACCTTTTGATTTAGTGTCATTATCATTAGCGTCCCCATCATTCCGAGTCCTGCTTGACTCTTTCTCTTCCTTCTCTTTGACTCAACACAATCTAGAAGGGAGGGAAAACATGGTCTACACTTTCATATCCCTTTTCTCCAAGTACATTTTTAATTTGTGCCGAAGTATAGAAAGTAAAAGTGCCCCATGTGCAACTGACCAATGAGAAAAACCACATTCCCACCATTCATTGTTGCACCCTGTCACCAATTAACTGCCACTAAACATGGTGCATCTAGTGATCATAATAGGGTGTAGTACGCACCAATTCTGCATACCTACTATTGAGCCTAGCACTATACATGTTTACGCATGATCCTAAGTTAAAGCTTCATCATGCTTTGGTTGTAATTGTCTTCTTGATATAGATGAAGGAGCTGATCCTCACAGAAGTGTGCTAACTTGCTCAAGGTCAAACAAATTAAGTAACCAGCATTGAGATTTAGACTCAATACCTACTCTCCTCTAACTGTTCCATGCTGGGAACCCAACTCTATAATGCAGCCAAAATTAGCCCTGGCTTTCTTGTCGCTAAAGCACAATGCATTTTCCAGAACTTGCATCTAGCGCTGACCAGTGGATAAGAAAACCAGATATCTAGCCCCGGCTCCTCCAAGTATCATCTTGTGGCCATGACTCTCTCACATATTAATGGAGACACTGTGCTTTGCTATGTATAGCAGAAGTTGATAAGCATGCCATATAACTCAGTACATTGTTTGTATTCAGGGTCTGTACACTACGGTTTTTTTTAACACTTGAATCTTAGTAGTTTCAGTTTCCTTACAGACCCTGCCAATCCCTACTGTCTCACACCAATCTAGATCCACTATTGGTATTAACTCTCAGGCCCCCGGTTAGCTATACCCACTGATGACTTTCATAAGGCAGCCTTTGACCCAAATTCCCCAGAGCTTAAACCACTTCAACTTTTCTCTTCTAGTCTAATTCCCCACATATAACTTACTTGTATCATGGGTCGGAATCTATGCTGTGCTTCCCATCCTGTCTTCTGCTCACACTGCTTCTTTCCCCCCTCATTTCAGCCAACTGACATTCAACTACACTTCAGGGTCTGATTCAAATATCACCTAAGTCTTGAACTCCTTTACCCCTGTCACCAGTGAAACGTGTCTTTACTCTCCTCTGAAACTCAATGGCACATGTGTTATATTTATTGGGCCCCCTATTGTTGTCTCATAATTAATATGATGTTTGCATACACCCCTCCCCCAACACTCTATGTGCCTCTGAGGGAGTCACAGCAATATTTATAACTCCTATGCCTTCTAACCGGTGTTCAGTATAAATTCTGTGACTAGAAAAAGTAAAAACCCAGATACTGGCATAGGTTATTCTTCTCTCCTGTTGCCCATGCCTCCAGCTTTTGCGTGTGTGCTAGAGGAGAGACACAGTGTATATACATTGCATAATTTGCTCTAACAAGGGCATGATGAATGCGGGCTAATTAATTGTAAACTCTCCAGTAATCTGTGTGTACTTTGTAGCTCTTTCATGATTAATTTAATTCTAGTGGATTTCTTTTAGTAGTTTCATGGAAGAAAGGAAAGAAAGAAAGAAAGAAAGAAAGAAAGGGGACTTCTCTGGTGGCACAGTGATTAAGAATCTACCTGCCAATGCAGGGGACACAGGTTCGAGCCCTGGTTGGGGAAGATTCCACATGCTGCGGAACAACTAAGCCCTTGCGCCACCATTACTGAGCCTGCACTCTAGAGCCCATGAGCCACAACTACTGAGCCCGCGTGCCACAACTACTGAGCCTGTGCTCTAGACCCCATGCTCCGCAACAACAGAAGCCACTGCAGTGAGAAGCCCGTGCACCACAACAAAGAGTAGCCCCCACCCGTCCGCAACTAGAGAAAGCCCGGGCACAGCAGTGAAGACCTAACGTAATTTTTTAAAAAAATAGAAAAGCAACAAGCATTAAAAAAAAAGAGAAAGAGAAAAAAGCAAAAAGAAAAATTCAGTCTCCACCCTGTTCACCTTAGTGTTTGTCTTATTCTAGGGCTGAATGAGCGTCTGGATCATGTCCTGGTGAGCTATATATACTCTGAAGGTGCTTTAAGTGTCCATAACTAATTTATTATGTTGACCTGAAACACACTGAAGAGTACTGGAGCACAGTTCTGTCTCCTATCAGATCACTCTGCAGCTGTCATCACTTCCCTCTCCCTCATTCATTTGTTTATTCAAGACATTCTTTAATCTCCACAACTTGTCTAGCACATTACAGGGCACCAAGGATACCAAGGTAATGCTTATAATTCTAATCATCCATCCAGTCCAGACCCGGAGTGGGATGACGCTTAAAGAAATGCATTTCAATAGTCATAATTAAGTAAAGAGCAACTTAACCTCTGCGTTTATATACTTTAGAAATTAGGAAAGCCCCATTCATAATCCACCACAATGCTTCATCACATACACTTTTCTCTCATTCCAGTGTTCTCTTCTGCTCCTCCCCCAACGTTTTCCCCAATAAAAAACTCTCTATCAACATGCTGCCTGAATTTTCTATCTTTGCCCTTCTGCAATCTCTTTCATAATTAATGATGTAGCTATACTTAGCCTCCCTCCCTCCCAAAGAGAAAGAAAAGGAGAAAGCAGAGGGCAAAAATAAGACTGTGTAGCAGGAGGGGAAGTGTAGGTCCAGTAATGCACAAGTAAATGAGACAGAGACCCTGCGACCTCAACAAGCTACTTTCTAACGGACAGACAGAAACGCAAGCATAATTGTCCTGTCTGTATGATGGGCTATAATACACAGCATTATTACACTGGAGGGTAGTATCTGTTAGAATCCTGCAAATGTGACTGAACTCATGTGATGAGCGCAGGGCTGCAGCATGGAAGAAGGCTGAAGGGGGCAGGAGGCCCCATCCCACTGGATCTTTGGGGCTTTCATCCAGGAGGCTCAGCTTCAGCTCTGGCCCTTTTCACTACCAAAGAGTCTTCAAAATCTTGGCAGTCATTTCTAGTTCCTGGAAATAGACTTCCCATCTCTTTTGTTACCTAATGAGTCTAGAATTAGACCAGATGCTTTGGTGTGTTCTAATCAGCACTTTACAAAAGGCCTGGCATCCCAGGACTAATAGAGTGGCCCTCTGCACACCAGCTGACAGCACATTAGCTCCCTCCATCTCTGCTGCACACTGAACCCAGAATGCAAATGCTCATTCTCTGAGTACACATGGATCTTTTTTCTCTGCCATATTAACGAATTAAGCGCCATTTAAACTGTACTTAGCCTGGGCATTATTTCTACCCAAGTGCATCACTTAGTCACATTAAATTTCATATTCCACTTTGAAGCCCATTTGCCTAATCCCTCAGAGTTTATCCTGTGAAATGGTTCTATCTTGGTTTCTTAACATTTCCTCTATTTCAATGTCAGCAGTGAGTGTAAAAAATAATGCACGTCACCTCTGTAATCCCTTCCCTTAAAAACAAGCAAAACAAGAAAGAAATATAATGAAGAGAAAGTGACAATTCATGGCAACCAAACTTATAAAACAAGGCTCAGAAACTTTTATTTTTTTTGTTTTGTTTGGTGGTTTTTAAAAAATCATTTAGACCCAAAACCCATGAAAGAAAAGGAAATGGAGACACTGAGAATTTAAATGACTTCTCATGGTCACTTAAAATGCCTGTGATAAAAATATGAGTAGCTTAGTATAGTATGAAGATCAAAGGCTTTGGAGTCAGACAGGTTGAGGTTGGGGAGGGGTGAGTCTGAGCTCAGACACTGTTGAGCTCCATATCCTTAGCTGTGACTTCTCTGAGTGCCAGTTTCCTCATGTGCAAGATAGAGGAAATAAGACCCACCTTGCAAATGCTGTTAAGAGACCAAATAATGGCACCTAAAATGTCTAGTCCAATTAAAACATTTTTGAGAGCTACGATGAGGATGATGTTGATGATGATGATGGTAATGATATCGCATTGTTGATTCCTATCTTCTAAACCAGGTGTGGGCAATCTTTTTCTCTAAAATTCCAGACAGTAACTATTTAGACTTTGTCACCTGGACACACATTCTGCCACTACAGCATAAAAGCAGACATAGGAAACATATAAATCATAAGCATAGCTGTGTTTTTTGTAGGCTGTTCAAAGCAGGTGGCAGGCTGAACTTGACTGGTGGGCCATAGTTTGCTGACTCCTGTTCTTGCCATCAACTATTATTTTTTTTTTTATTTTTAATTTTATTTTTTTAACATCTTTATTGGAGTATAATTGCTTTACAATGATGTGTTAGTTTCTGCTTTATAACAAAGTGAATCAGTTATACATATACATATGTTCCCATATCTCTTCCCTCTTGCGTCTCCCTCCCTCCCACCCTCCCTATCCCACCCCTCTAGGTGGTCACAAAGCACCGAGCTGATCTCCCTGTGCTATGTGGCTGCTTCCCACTAGCTATCTACCTTACGTTTGATAGTGTATATATGTCCATGCCACTCTCTCACTTCGTCCCAGCTTACCATTCCTCCTCCCCGTGTCCTCAAGTCCATTCTCTACATCTGCGTCTTTATTCCTGTCCTGGCCCTAGGTTCTTCAGAACCATTATTTTTAGACCAACTATTAATTCATTAAAAAAGTACTTATTTGGGTGCCTATGGTAGATTAGCAACTCTAACAGGACTAGCAACTCAAAGGGTTTACGACTCACAGAATAGAGCAATAAACAGGATAGGAAAAAAATGTTATTTTCATATGGCCTACCTACATTCCTGGGAGAAGAGGCAATGAATAAGCAGGAACACAGAGGAAGTAAATGAGAAAAGCCTCCGATAGTATGTAGACTATGCAGAGAATTATTAACAGAAGAGAGTGGCTTGGTGGATACATGGGGCTTCTTGTCACATCCCACCATGGAGCATAAAGTACTAAGAAGGCCTTTCTTAAAAGGTTTTCACTGATTTTGTTGAAGCTTTTATCTTAGAATTTTTGAAAAGATTTTTAAGTTTCTCAAGCTTCTTATTTCCAAAGAACTAAGCTGGGCTTTACAGTACTGATCTCTTAAATAGGTGTTTACAGAGAGGGAAATAGTTAAAACATATAAAAGATATCAAGAGATCAAGGATGCAGTAGAGCTTGGACCTTAATATTACCCAGACTCTTGACTGAATATTGAAGCAGTCTTCTCCCTAAATTTCTTAGAGTTCTGTGTGATTAGAGGAAGCCATTGTGGCATAAGGAGTCTAGAAGTAGGTGGGAAATATCACATGAACACCTGCTACATGCCAGGCCCTGAGCTGCACACTTTAAAAACCTCAAATTTGCTCTTCTCAACAGACCCTAGAAGGTAACTATTATGATTTATTTTTATAGATGAGAAAGTTGAAGTTCAGAAAGGTTGTGACTTATCATAAAGCCAGTAATTAGTAGTGCCAATATTTGACCTCAAATCTGTCTGCCTCTAAAGCCCTCCACTTCTGGTATTTTGTACTTTTCCAACCGTTCCAAAGAACAGCTATGTTTCTTTCTAGATCTTCAACCCCAGCAGCCGTTGTCCATCACCACTTCACTATTTACTCATAAACCTACCTGAAACTAATCTATGTGTTTAACACTAAAAAAGAATATTGTCAGGCGGCTTTTTAAAAAATCCAGTCGTATTGGATTTACTTGTTTTCTCTTCTATCTAGTCCAATAGCAATTTAATTTTAAAAAGTAATCAACTGTGTTTGACATGATTTATTTTCCCAAACCCATACTGCCTCATACCAATTAAATTGCACTTTTCCAAATGTAATGCTGAGCAGAGCCTTAAGTATCAGCTCAAACTATCCTCCCATTAGAAATAACAGAATTACGTTGGTCCACAGTCATTCATTCTTTATTGAAAATAATGGGGTGTTATTTTCAATTTTATAATTATTCATTATATCTTATAATTCACTCCTAAAACAGGTGTAACAGGTGTTACTAAGTGAAATGATGGATTCTCTAATCAGGTGTATCCCCCCAAGAGGCAATCCATCAATACAAGGTGTTTTGTCTAATTATATCCTTTCTAGAACATTGTAATGCATCTGTAGGATTGACTGTTCCATGTTTTCTTTTTAAGTTAAGCAAACATATTGCTTCCTGCAAGGGAAGATGACTATGATGAAATGTGATTGTACATAACTATTTCTCTTTACTAATAACTTTGCTATAGTACGCTCCTCTAAATGTTTCCCTTTGCCCCCATTCAAAGCCAGTCCAGGAATCTGGCTATGTTTAGACCTACTTATACATATTGCTCATCTTTGAAGCAGGGTAAAGTTGAAGCAGCAATAGGCATAGAAAGAGTGTGGACGAAGGAATAACAAAATTCTCTACACAGTGATTTCCAACAGCCACAAATAGCAATTAGGAGATTCCGCCATTTTTATTATGAGCCGGTTTCTGTGATGGGGCTTTAAATAAGGAAAGTATGGCTGAGAAAAGTTAAGTAATTTCCTTAGTAATAAAATAAGGAAGTGGATGGAGATAGGATTCAAACTCAGATTCAAACTCAGTTCTGTACAACGTCCATACAGCTTCCATCACACCATGCTGTCTTTCTGTGTATTGAACAGCCACTCCATTCGTGATCCCTTTTCAGTATTATGGGTGAGCAAAGACAAGACTGTGTTGGATATTCTTTGAGTTTTGGAGCATATAGCAGTAATACCATCACTCATTCAATCAATCGATCTACTATTTGTTGAGTATCTTTGGAGCACTGGGCTTAGTTATGAAATACACTACAGAGGACGAATAGAGTATATTCTTATGCAATGCCATTTCAGTTTTTGCAAAGCCTAGATCACACAGTAACTGATCAGTAACTACTCCTTGTTTCTTTTTTTTGAAAAAAATTCTCATAAACATAAGACAACAATGGAAGAATACATAACAAAATAGTAGAAAAAAAAATACATGGCAAAGCACACACACACACACACACACACACACACACACACACACACACACACACACACACACACACACAAACTAGAAGAGTTCCAAGCAGGGGGATAATATAGACTGACATAAGAAAAATGTATACAAGTAGTTGGATTGAGTTTAGCCTCAAATGATGAGTAGAATTTTTGTATGTATATGGGAGAGGAAACTTTTCCAGAAGAGGGAATACCGCAGATAATAAGATCATAAAGACAAGGTGAATGTGGTGTATTCCAGTATAGTATGGTGAATCAGAGATTGGACACATGAGCTTGAAAGCAGCGATACATTTTAATTTAGCAGGCTCAGATTTTGAACACACCTGAGAAGACAGGTTAAGGATTTGGGGCCTGTCTTGGCAACTCTTAGAGGTGCATTAAATGAGCATGAGGTGAAGGTGAAATAACAAAATAGATGCCTTTGACTTGATAAGTATACAAAATTAGCACAGGTGCTGGATAGCTCTGGGAGATGCTGGAAACCTAAACAAGGAAGGCCAGGCTTACGGTAATGATATTGGTACTAGCATGGAAGAAACACACTTTTAAAATAAAACAGGGCTCTAAACGTTTGCTGTCATCTTTAGCTCTGTGTACTGGGGAAAATAATTTAACCTCTTAGAAAACTGAAGTGCTCATCTGTATAAGACATCATTCATAAGGTTTTTGTGAGGATTTATTTAAACCTGTGACAAGGTATATTAGCACTGATTCTGGAATACTGTAATTAGTCTATATCTTACTTTGGGATGCCATAACAAACACCATAGACTAAATGGCTTAAGCAACAGAGATTTATTTTCTCACAGTTCTGGAGGCAGGAAAGTTCAAGATCAAGGTGCAACAGCATTCAGCTTCTGTTGAGGGCTCTCTTTCTGGTTTGCACACATCTTCTTTCTTACTGTGTCCTCACGTTGCCTTTCCTAAGTGCGTGTGTGTGAGAGAGAACAAGCTCTCTGGTGTCTCTTCTTATAAGGACACAAATCCTATACCTTAATTACTTTCATAAAGTCCCTATCTCCAAATAAAATCACATTGGGGAATAGGGCTTCAACACATGAATTTTGGAGGGACACAATTCAGTCCATAGTAGCCTATGTGTGTTTGTGCCCACGACATTGAAAGAATTGACATGGAAAATATTAAGAATGGAAATTAGCCAGATGTAGCCACTAACCAGAGAAGGAAAATGAAGAAAGGGGACAAAATAAATGGAATGTCGAAGTTTTGAACACGAGTGGCTAGAGGGATTGTGGTCTATGTCAGAACAATGCTTCCTATCTCTGTCTATTAACCCTCCTCATCCAACTTCAGTTTCTTTCTTTTTTTTTTTTTTTTTTTTTGCGGTACGCGGGCCTCTCACTTTTGTGGCCTCTCCCGTTGCGGAGCACAGGCTCCGGACGCGCAGGCTCAGCGGCCATGGCTCACGGGCCCAGCCGCTCCGCGCGTGGCATGTGGGATCTTCCTGGACCGGGGCACGAACCCGTGTCCCCTGCATCCACAGGCGGACTCTCAACCACTGCGCCACCAGGGAAGCCCCCAACTTCAGTTTCTAAAGGAAGAATCATTCATGGTCTCATCACGTATGCCCCTTTAAAATTGATCACACATTTCTAGCTCTTCATTTCCATTAAAAAAGAAAACTCAATTTTGACTTCTACTTCCAGGAAAATTCTCAGAGGAACTCATGATATTCTTTCAGGTAATATTTTTTTGTTGTGAAAGAAATTTGACATGCTTCTTATTTTCTTATTCAATATTTCTTCAACATTTTATACAAAAAGTCCAGAAAAGAGATTTTCATTGACCTCTTGGAACTATCTTTTCTTTAGTGAGGTTCCTATAAATTCTATCCATTTGACTTTGCATCTTTTCCAAATTTTGAAAAAGTTATTGGAGGACGGCACGTAATATCCTATTACATTTTTACAACGTATTATGTTTAAAGCTTACGAGGGGTGTGGTGTGTGTGTGTGTGTGTGTGTGTGTGCGCGCACATGCCCACATTTTGTTTAATGATTCCTCCATACAGAGCAGGTAGAAAAAAAGAGCAGAGTTATGTGATTTCATGAAAACCTAGTCTTTCCTCTTTGCTTAAGAGGGAAGTAATAATTTTAGGGATACTGCCAACTTATAAAGAAGGAATCATTTCCATACACATTTTAGAAAACGATAACTTGCTGTACATGTGTATTAATTTTTATTCTCATTTTTTAATTCATTGGTGGGAGTGAATCACTGTTCCCTATTACAGTGGTGTGCACAGATGTAAAGGTGATTTGGTGTTGCGAGTAGAAAGATGGAGCTGGGAAAGGAGAAAAAGCAACTCCCATATGTTATGTACCTACCTGTTAGAATTACCCTTCTAGGCTCTAGAAGATAGTTAGCAAAGCTAGAGAGATGGACAGATGGAGAGATTTAAAGCTCAAGGACAGATAATTAAGTTAACCACATTCCTTGCTTCATGGTGCATTGTTCTCATTGTTGCGTGCAAGGTCCCTCTCTTTTGTATCTACTCATTTATCCCCCTCACTACATTTTCCACTCTTAACCTTTTTTCTCTCTGCAGGAAAGTATATAATTTTATAGATCAAGTGACTGAGGCTAAGATAAGTCAAGTCAATTAAGTAGGTTTTTCTCATGTCTCACAACAAATCAGTGCAAGTGCTGGATTTGAACTGGGACTGGTTGAAATGCATATTCCACCGAATGTGCTTATTTTGTGAAATCCTCAAAACAGATTGTAACAAAATATACCAGAAACTTTTGGAACACACATTGAGGTGTGTTTGTCCAGAGGAGAAAAGCAAGGTTTTGGGATGCCCGGTAGGGAAGGCGGTAAGTGTGTTAACTGAATATGTGAACCACATGTTAAAGTTTTAAGACCCTTTACTAAAGAATAAATGAGCCTTAAGGAATTGTGATTAATAGCATGTAATAGTAAGTTGCACATAACAAACTTCAGGTTTCCCTGAAGAGGATATTATCTAGGAGATGAGCATGCGGTGGAGGGAGAGTTTTAGCGGTGATTTTCATAATTAAGTGCTATAATCAAACTCATAATATTTATACTCTAAATTTTCCCCCAAGTTAACGTCTCAGTTCTAAGAATCTGAGTCCTTCCTCTACAATTATTGATTAAATAGAGCTTTGTCCCCTCAGGCACTCATTTCATAATCATATACAATTTTGTAAAAACTCGAGATTTTTCAAAATATTTTGTACTTTTTTGTTGTGGCAATAAAAAGTGGACTGAGGTAAAAACAGCATTTTATAGTTGACCAATGATGTATGATATACTATAATATAAAGTTAATTTATCATAGCCTCCAAGAATACTCATAAACCATATAGACAAATTTTACTGTTCCATTTAATGACTGACATGGGTTACTTAATATTTGATTTTAGATTGAAATGAAGCCATGAAATTAAACACTGATTTTCAGACCTAATGTGTGGAATTATTGCATTTCCCACTTAAAAACTAATTTATTTATTTTTAAATTTGTTTCCAGAAGATGAGCTAAAAGAGGTAGTTTCAGTATTCCAGTTGAAAGCACTTCACATATAACATGTTGTTCGTGAGGATTCTGTTTATTCCCCCGATATGAAAGTCAAATTGGATTTAATCATCACTAAATTTTCTCTTTTTAACATTGGTTTTCAAAGCACTAGAAACACCTTGATGTGCTCTATGGGAATTTTGATCAGATGGATGCATCTTTAAAACCCTGTGAAACTGCATGCGCATCAGTGACCCTTATGCTTCCTGTCTTCAACCAACAGCACTTTATGGGCATGAATTAAACAATATATGACTTAGAATAAAACAATTTAAAGCTGTGTAATGCTTCCATCCCCATAACCACTAGCAGTGCTCAAGTGAGGGATAAACTGGGTGGCTGGGTCATTTAATTTATACCAAATGATGAACATATTCAACAGTGATTCCATCAACATGTATGGAGAGCTTACTATGCACAAAATACTTTACATGGATAGTCTAGTTTGATTTTCACAATAATTCTATGAGTTTGGAACTATGAATGATGCCCACTCAACAGAAAAGGAAACACAAGCTCATGGAACAATAGTCACTGAGTGCTTACTCTGTGGTACTCAGATTCTCAGATGTTTAAATATGTTTTCTTATTTAATCCTTAGAGCAACCTAATGAAATAGGTACTATTATTATTCCATTTTGTGAATAAGGGAACTGAAACTTAAGCAGTGTACTCATCTAAAATCATATCATCTGCTGATATGCCAAAGTCAGGCCATCTAACAGGCCACCTAACTTCAGAGTCCAAGTTCTTACAGCCATGCTATATTCACAGAAGGCAGAACCAGTATTCACATCAGGTTCATCCAAACCTTTGTTTAATGGATATCTATCTATCCATTTATCTATGCATTTAAAAAAATACCAAATGAAACAAAAATGCTATTACCACTTACACTAGTGTGAACTTACCAGAACACTGCACCCAAGGTTGGAAACATCAATCCATTGTCACTCAGTTGGCAAATGCCTTTCAATGTTCCTCCTTAAAATGCTTACTTCTCTTGGCTTCTAGGACACTAAAACCACCTGATTTTCCTCCAACACCTCTGGCCACAAATTCTCACTCTTCTTTGGTAATTTCTCCTCATCTCCCTGCCTTTTAAAAGATGGAGCACCACAGGACTCAGTCTGGGGTGACTTTTCTTTCTACACTCACTTCCTTAAAGGTTTTCTTTTTTTTTAAGCATGGAGATCATAATCCAAGTCATGGAGCTTGATGTGATCACCTCAGAGGAATAAGCAGAAAAACAAACGAAAAGGCAGCTGAAGAACTGGAAAAACTAGCAGATGAAGAAGACCAGGGAAATCCCTGGAGGCCAAGTGGTTAAGACTCTGTGCTCTCACAGCCAAGGCCCTGGGTTCAATCCCTGGTCAGAGAACTAAGATCCCACAAGCCACCCAGCTCAGCCAAAAAAAAAAAAAAAAGACCAAATGATGTGTGTGTGTATATTGATAAGAGTACCTGAAATCTGTGTGAGGTGTTATGTTAGTTAGTTGACTGTAGTAATCATTTCAGTGTGTTATGTATATTAAATCATCATGTGTACCTTAAATATCTAAATTCTTATTTAAAAACTAAAAAAAAGAGAAGAGGATCAAATGAATGGATATTACTGACAACTCAGACTCATAGGAGGAAAGCCAGAGGAGATGCAAAAAAAGTAAAGTGTGGGAGAAAAGTAAAGGAAGAGGAGAGTTTAAAAGTAGAGGAAGCAATGAGCCACTGCACTTGATGCAAAGCAGAAAATGCAGTGAGGACGTAAAGGGAAAAAGTGGATTTGACAGCAGTGTGTCATCCCTGCTGCAAGAAGTTCCCACAGAGTATGGTAAAGTGAGTTAAGGAGTTTATGGTAAAGGAGGAGGTGGGGTCCACTGTAATTTTGCAAAAGAGAGGAGGAGGGAATAAATGATGATAAAAGATGTGAACACTACCATTCATCTATCCATTCAGTATTTAATGAGCATCTACTATATGCCTGGAACTATTCAAGGAACTGGGTACACAACAGTGAACAAAACAAAAGACAAGCCCTATCTTCCTAGAGTTCCATTCTGATGGACAGATAAAAGTAAATATTGCTATTTATCTATGAAGGGTATTGTATGTAAAATACATACAGCTTGTTAACTCCTACTTCTATTATACTAGTTTTATATCTGTACTGGCTTATTTACTACAATTTAAGTTCCCAAAATTAAAAAAAAACCCTCACTTTATTTATTTTATTCATTTCTATATCTCTTTCCAATACACTCTGATATTTGACTTTATTTAATATAAAATATTTATTGGAGGAAGAAATAATAGGATTCTGTTTATCATTTGTTGTGGTAGATCAAACAGAAAAAAAAAAAGGAATGAGAAGAAAAGGGAAAGAGGGGAGGGGAGAAGAGACTTGTGTTTTATCATTCTATCTGGTTTCCTTCACCTGCTTTCCTCCCCCATCTCATCTTTGGACCATTCATGAGACCAAGTAAATTTCAACCCTTGAGTCTAAGCCTCTTGTTTCATGATCTAATCTTGGTTTACCGAGGATTCTGATGACATGTACCCTAGCACACACTCAGCACAAGTCTACTTGATCATTTTTAACAATAAATTGGATTTCCTCCTACTTAGAAGGATTTTCAGAATTACTGACAACTCTTGGTTCACTATTACTAGTACAGGGAACCAGAATCACTATTTCTCCATCTTCCATCTCTTCTCCCCAATGCAACCTCCAAGTACACACAGACCACACACACACACACGTGCCACATTCTCTAAAACACCAAATGTGAAAAATATTCTCTTTCCTCCTTATCAGTGATAATTATTCCACTTCCTTGCTTTATAAAGAGCACACACGGGCTGAAATTTTCCCAGCAGAATGTCATCATTTGCTTTTCAAAGCAGGCAATAAATTAAAAAGCATTGTGGGTAACGGAATGCAAATGATGCAAGGCTGACACCTTCTTAACAAAGTTAAACTGTTAATATGCACCTGGAATCATCTAGGGAATGAGCAATGGACCAGTTATGGAGCAGCTCTTCTAGCACCTTATTCCCTTAGTGAGGATGGGGGTGGGCACTCAGAATCACAGTATCCCACATGATTCCTAAGCCTGCTGACTCTGAATGTCTCTTGGGGTTTTATGTGGAGGCTGATAAACACTATCTCAAACACTAATGTGTTCACTTGGAAAAATCCATTTAACCTAAACCTAATAGGAAGTTTGTTGATGTCAAATAACATCAAGTTTCTTGGTGATGAACTAGACCTCATGGAGAAATTTATCTGAAAACAATGAATCAGGAGAGAAGGAAAGTTAGGAGTACTTGAGAGACTATGAAATATCAAGGCAGCAAAAACTTTGCCTATACCCACGGTGTGTCAGTCTTTTTTTCTTGGTCCTAAATTCCCCCAGCTGAAAATTGCCAGTTCTAATTATAACTCAAAGACTCTTAATGCCAAAAGTCTATGTTTTTCCTAAAGAAAAGCTCTATGTTATTGTTTAAACTATTCTTTTTCAACGGTAAGACCACTTCAAGAAAGGTGTGTGTGTGTGTGTGTGTGTGTGTGTGTGTGTGTGTGTATTAGTTCAGTCTGCTAAAAAAGTAATATGCACACCTGACACTTAGATCTTAGTTTCTAAATACCACCTTCAAATAAGATCAAATCTCTTTGGGAAGAAAGGATGATTTTAGAGATGAATCAGGTACAGTACAAAACAAACTTAGAACATATAGCGGTACCCTAAATAATGACATGCTCAAAGAATGACGGGGATGTGGCTGAGGGATAGATGAGCCAGTATGAAGGAATTTCCACTATCCTAATTAAGGACAATTTTAGCATCAAAATAAATAACACTGGTAATTAATTATAACTCAATGAAAAAGCTAATCAATGAATCCATAGAGATGTAAATCAATCAGAAAGAATAGTTCTTCCTTACAATAGAATGCCAACTAATAAATGTAGAAGAAATAATAGAATTGGGAAATAACCATTTTGCTTCCACCATAATAGTACCCTAATAATAACTGTTCCAGGCAAAATATCATCAATGGATGCTAGCACTGATAGGTGAATGTTTGATGAAAAACAGAACACTTAAATTCTCAGGACATCTTTCCACTAGATACTTGTTAATTAAAAAGGAAAAAAGTAACTTTATAGTAGAGAAACTTGGCAGGCACCACCTTAAATAAGTGATCAAAGTGTAACATCATCAGTAATGGGACAAATACATATTATATGGTTCTTAAAATGAAGCACTGAGAAAGAAAAAAAAACATCATTTCTGTGGTATTCTTGCCAAAAGTACACAACCTAAATTTAATCATGAGACGACATCAGGCAGACTTAGATTGAGACAGACATTCTCCAAAATAACTGGACTGAAATTTTTTTTAAAATGTAAAGGTCATGCCCAGCAATCCCACTACTGGGCATATACCCTGAGAAAACCATAATTCAAAAAGAGTCATGTACCAGAATGTTCACTGCAGCTCTATTTACAATAGCCAGGATATGGAAGCAACCTAAGTGTCCATTGACAGATAAATGGATAAAGAAGATGTGGCACATATATACAATGGAATATTACTCAGCCATAGAAAGGAACGAAACTGAGTTGTTTGTAGTGAGGTGGATGGACCTAGAGTCTGTCATACAGAGTGAAGTAAGTCAGAAAGAGAAAAACAAATACCATATGCTAACACATATATATGGAATCTAAAAAAAAAAAAAAAAGGTCATGAAGAACCTAGGGGGAAGATGGGAATAAAGATGCAGACCTACTAGAGAATGGACTTGAGGATACGGGGAGGGGGAAGGGTAAGCTGGGACAAAGTGAGAGAGTGGCATGGACATATATACACTACCAAATGTAAAATAGATAGCTAGTGGGAAGCAGTCACATAGCACAGGGAGATCGGACACTCCTTACCATGCAGATACATCTCTCACAGGCTAGGGCAACTCTTCCTTGGTTCTACCGCTCTACCTCACTAAGGTGATAATACCTTCCCACTATTGCCCTTTCCAGAGTGCTTCACCATCCTTTAATGGTTCCCTTAATCTTGCCTTCAAAAACAGTCCCTTCATTGATCTCTTCTCAATTACCTCTTTGCCATTTTCCAGCTTTTTGCTGCTAGAACATAGACTGATTCAAGAACAATCCTGACATTCGAAGAAGGCCAGTTTTACAATCCTTACTTCATCTGGCTCTGCTATAGTCAAGTTTAAGAAACTTCATACCAAGGGATGGACAGGCTCTCCATTTGCTCTTTGAGGTTGAAAGGAGACTCTAGTTACAATGCTTCAACTCTTTCACAGCAAAATTCTTATCAGGAACCACCTAACCAACCCTTAAAATGAAAGGCAATCTTGATGATTGGATATGGGGGTCTGGTCCCTGAAAAGTAAAACAGTCCAGATTTTGTTCATTTGCAGTCCTGTAGTCCTTGTGCTGAAAAGATAAGGTAATTCATGCTTAATGTACTATTTATTAAGGATTAGCAATAATATTCCTTAATATTTTCTACAATAGTATCAGGCAAAAGGGGAGAAAGCAAAGGAGAAAATGGGTTTAATATAGTTAAACTCTATGATTATTGACCTTCCAGAGGGATTTCATGTCTATGATCTTATTTATTTTCTTAGCTTTTACTTCAATAGATTGTATAATATCTGAAACCCACCTCAATTTGTTCCTTGTTCCCGGCATTTTCTCTCTCTTACATCAAACATCTGGGAGCATTTTACAAGGCTTTCCTGTAATCTCGCAAACTATATACACATGTGTCTTTTAGAAGTCCAATTTTCTCCACCCAGTAATTGGTGAATGCAGAGAAACAAAGTATCATTTTATTTTACATAATGCTACTATGTAAAATGATTCACTAATTCAGTTCTGAAAAATAATAATCACAAGTTGGAAGATTTAAAAACACATGTGAGAAGACAGCACCCAGGGAAATCTAGGTTCTTACTGCTTACACAAGCTCACTCTTGCCCCCTGCAGTTTGCTGAGAGACAGAAAAATATTTTGTAATTAGCCTTGTGTGTTGCTTGCAAACTTCAGCTGAAATGTTCATTTGCCTTATAAGGAGCTGTCAGTACCTCTAGGAATACACCACACAACAGTATCATTTAGAAACAGTGTTGTTTCCACATCACATAATAAATACGTCTCTGTTCTTCCTTTGTCGCCACTTCTTGTTAATAGAGAAAATTGTCCAGGAAAAATGCAACCCACAACTTAATATGGATTACTATGTTTTGTACTTCTTACAATTTGAAATAAATGTCTACATAAAAGAAAGATGCAGCAATAGCTAATGCTTTTCCCTGGGTAATAATACAATTTTGAAAAATAGAATGCCTAAGTAAATAAATTGGGCAAGCTTATCTTTTTGCCTGCAGTCTCATCTTACTAATGAGACTGCTGAGAAAATTTCCCCTCGAGAGCCCTACAATTCAGCACCCACACCGTTGGACAGTACCATCTCAGCAAGCATCTACACAAAACCATCCAACTGAATGGAAATTGAGGAATATAAAATGATTTCGTGTGGTGACTAAGACCTAGAAACCAAAGCTTTCAATGTACACCCCCTACATCCTATGAAAAATTGCTATTCTCTGGTTTAAGTAAAATGCGAAAACAAAACAGTTTTTTGTCCCCTAATAGCGCAAGATAAAATTTCAAACAAGAGTGCCAAGCGGCCACTCCTCAAACCTACCTCTGCAGTGGATTATTCCTATCAATAAGGAATTAAGGGAAGAATTTGTGGTTTCATCTATTTTTAAAAAGTGAATGGACTACATCTCATACCAAATAAACTAAATGAAAATGAACAGCTTTCTTTTTTAATATTGTGATACAGTTTAATTTATAAGTCAGAGTTAGTACAGATTCTAAATATGCTATCATCCAAGTAACGATTCACAATCTTAAGTCTGACCTACAAAGCCTTTTTCAAGTGCTGTAAGAGCCTGAAGTCACTCCATCTGTGGGCATCTCTGACTGAGCAAACCAGGTAGTATCAGATATTAATAGATATTAGTTCACTGTTGATGTCAGACCAAGACTAGCCTTAATTCTTTTCATTAGGGAAATATACGAAGACAGCCGACGAAATAAACACTGCCCATTTCTTCTACTATTCATTATATGTACTATTTTTACATTACTCATCTTTCTATTATGTATGCAATCCATTGAAACCATTTCCATTTTTGTGGTTCAGGAACAAATTATAATTCTCGAGGTTCTGTGTTGTCAAGAGCAAAGCAGAAGGAAACTCATGCCTCTCCAATTCTGTATTCTATAACTCTATTAAAGCCACTAAGTTGTCATTAGAACTTTGGCAGGTTTAGCACACTGAGTCTTACTAAGCTCACTGTCAATTACAACCCCACACAGACAGCTGTGTACTCTTCCAAGGGGGTGTGTCCTTGTCTGGGAGCAGAATTTATCCTTATCTACTTTCATCTTTTCAGCACCATCTATCATTTCCATCTGTAAATATATTTTAGAATATCAATTACATCATTATTATGTGTTATAACTTCACATTATACAGAAAGAAATACCATTGTTTCTATAGTTACAGCTAAGTGCTTTATTTTTTTAATGTGTAAAAATTGTGGAATAGGACAGGACTTAAGGCAAAGCTGTGAATATAAATCCCAATTCAGACTGAAAAATATCCATTAATCAGCATACTTAGAATATATTACTTCAACTAATAACAATTACATTGAATTATGCCATTATTCAGCCCATAGGTCTCCATAATTTCCCATAAACATAGATGAAAGGCTTGGCAAAGATTTATTTGTTCACTTATTTATTGATTACCTCCTATGCATCAGGCACTGTTCTGGGTGCTAGGAATACAGCTTTGAACAAGACAGATAAAGTTCCTTCTCTCATGGGTTGTACATGCTAGCTGGGAAAGAGAGATGATATTAAATTAAAGGTGTCATAGTAGTAGTGACTAGGAATGCTACTCTAGGCAAGGTGGTCATGACAAATGTTGCTGAGATTATGACATTTAAGCTGAGACTTGAATGTCAAGAAGGAGCCAGCTATGCAATGATCTGTAGGAAATGCATATCAGTCTGAGGGAACAACCAGTGAAAAAAATTTGAGTTAGGATTGATCTATCTCAGACTGTTAGAGAAACAGAAATGTGTGGTTGAAGTCCAGGTAAACAATTTCTTCTACATTTATTTGATCTACTAGCTACTAACCTTATAAAAATAAAATATAATCAGATTAGGACATGGATAAATCGCAAGATAATTATGCTGAGCGAAAATGCCAAAGGGGGGGAAAGGGTACATACTATATGATTTCATTTACATAAAATTCTAAAACTACAGACAAAAATTTAGGGACTGAAAGCAAATCAATGGTTGTCTCAGTGAGAAATGTATTACAAAGGGACTCAAAGATGTTTGGGGGGGGATGATGGGAATAGTTGTAATTTTTATTGTGGTAATGGTATCATGACTGTATGTACAAATGCCAAAACCAATCAAATTGCATATTTTAAATATGTGCAGTTTATTGTACATCAATAATGCCTCAATTAAGCTATAATAAAATCAGGTTTGTTTGAGCATTTTCTTTTACAGGGAATATTTAGTACTTTCCAGTCATGCCCAGTTCATTTTCTAAACACTTAATAAACCTTCCTTAATAATTCAACCTGTGCTTTCCTGATATCTACATCATACTCATTTGCTTAAGTTTGAGAGACTATCTCTCTTTCTAGGTTTTGGAGAGTAAAAGGATATTTTTCCAACTTCAGTTTGCAAACATGCCTCCTCAAAGATTTTGGACAGGAATTAGATAATATCATATGGGTATTATTTCAGAATTGCCTTTTAATACAGCCAATCCAGAAACCCTGAATTCATTTAGACTAATACATATATTTTTTTTTAAAATTCCCTCTCCCACATTTGACATCTGTTCCTTCTTGGCAGGTTTTATTCTATTTTCCTCCTCCTCTGCCTCCTCTTCTTCTTCCTTCTCAGTCTGAATATCATTCTTTACGTAGTGAAGCCAAAACATGCCATGGATCAAAGGTTTCCCCGCTGTGCCTTCCCTTTAGCTGCATTCCTGCCTGAAATATAACTAGGTATGTTTTTGTTTCTCCTTTGGTTTTATAAATTCCAACCTCTTTAGGAAATTTAGTGTCCCTGACCCTATGCTTATTACCGCTGCTAACAAAAACTGGGGTCTTAGGGAAGACACAAACTCTGTGTTGCTGATGGAGTTAGTTAACAGTTATGCCGTTGGATATACGCGAACTCTGCCTGGAACATCTGTACAAATCCCAAGAGGTGACTGTGCAGACCTGGCTGCCTGGGTGCACGCATCTCTCACCCTCTCACCATTCCAGTTTCTACCTGGGGTCCTTCACAGAGTTGTTATAAACATAAACACCTAAAATATGAATTTTACAAATTAAAATCATTGTAATCTTCATGTATACATTGGGAACTCAACAAAAATGTGCAGATTTAAGAATTACCATCATTCTACTCCATGGGAACTAGTGAAACCAGCTTAGCTTCTGCTTAATTCTGACGGCACTCATACCTCTGCTTTGGAGCCATAGACTTGTTTACTTGCAGGCCATGATCTTTCAAACTCACTCATGATTATATTAAAAACATGACTTAGTATTTAGTGGTATAATAATTCCATCATTTCTCTCTAGTTCTTCCTTAAGGTTCTGGGTTAGATTCTGCCAATCTGTTTATCAGATTTGAAGGCAGAAGGGGAGAGACCATTATCCCCGGGCAAGCATTTGTGGTAGATGGATGGGGAGACATCAGACATCATCAGCTTTCAGGCAAGCCTTAGCCAGCCACCTTCTTTGTGCCTATAGACCACAGACGTAGTTGAGGGCAGTTCCTTCAGGAGGACTCCAGCAGATGGAGATGCATGGAGGGGGTGTCCTGGAAAATCTTGAGATTCAAAGCAGCTTCTGACTGGGCTCTTGAAAACCACTAACTTTGGCACTAAATGTTAATCCGCCACAGAGTCCTTGCCTTTGGCCCCCCACAGTCTTTCCAATGGTTTAATAAGCCTCTCCTTGCCTTTACACAACATTCTGACCTGGAATTCATAAAAAGCAACTTGTTTTCCTGACAAGGTAAACAAGTATAGACACACGTATGATCCAGTTAGAAACAAGAGATTTGTGATTTTACAAAACCACCTCTGCTGTTCAAACTGGTATCGTGGTTAAACATGCTGGTCCTGGAGAGGGCTTCCAGGGTTCAAATTTCTGCTCCATCACTTACGAGTAACTTTAGGCAAGTTATTTAAATTCCCTGTACCTCGGTTTCATCTCTTTAAAATGGGGGCAAAATATTTTTTTACCACTTAGGACTATTTGAGGGAATTTAAAAACCTCATATGGGGCTTCCCTGGTGGTGCAGTGGTTAAGAATCCGCCTACCAATGCAGGGGACACGGGTTCGAGCCCTGGTCCGAGAAGATCCCACATGCTGCGGAGCAACTAAGCCCGTGAGCCACAACTACTGAGCCTGTGCTCTAGAGCCTGCGAGCCACAGCTACTGAGCCCGAGTGCCACAACTACTGAAGCCTGTGTGCCTAGAGCCTGTGCTCAGCAACAAGAGAAGCCACCGCAATGAGAAGCTCACACACCGCAATGAAGAGTAGCCCCCCTTGCCACAACTAGAGGAAGCCTGCGCGCAGCAACGAAGACCCAACATAGCCAAAAAATAAATAAATAAAATAAAATAAGTTAAAAAAAAAAGGCTTATATGAATAAAAACTTAGAATTAGTGTTTGGCATTTGTTAAGCAGTAAATAAATATTGGTTATTATCATCAGTGGTGTCCTTAACTCCTGCTTTTCTGATGAGTATACTCAATTCCCCAGTGTCTATTTTCCCACAATATTACTGGCTGAGTGGTTAAACTATAGCTCAGACTGGAATGCAAATCATCTCTATGCTCTCAGTGCTTCACTGATAAGAGACAGAGTCAATTCAACTTCTTCAGGCCCTCTTTCCAAAAGTTAGATCCATCCTTTCTAAGGCAAACCTTCAATAACTAAGTAGACCTAAAAGATAATTTTACATCTTTTCCTTAGAATACAAAGAAGAAGTTCCTTTGACTTTTCCCAGGTTATTCCCAAGTAATTAAATATATGAATAACAAGAAAAACAACAAAGTTAGATTGACTGGTTTTCCTTCATGGTCTTGAACATTCAGTGAGTGAAAGGTTTAGAATGTTGAGACTTATTTGCATGTATGTTTCCTTATCATGGAGGATGTTGTGATCTTTGTACTGAATGTAGAGGAACCAGCTCTTTGGTTAAGAACATCAACTTATATAGATTATTTTTCATGGTCTAAGCTTTCCCCTTTGTGTTGGAAACTGCTTTATAAATAAAATTTTAAAGAATTATTTGCAGTACATTTCAGGAAAAAAAAAAGAAATTTGGAATCAGTGATCTGTATTTGAATCACAGATCAGCCATGTAGTAGTAGCTTGGGTTTTACCAAACATTTAGCATCCTAAGCCTCCATTTATTCATCTATAAGGTAACAATTAATAATAGTAATAAAGATTTCCTAATAATAATAAAGATTTCCTAGGGTTTTCTTGATTTAAGATAACACATATCAAACCTTTATCACACTTCCAGCCCTATGACCTGTCACCATTCTACTCCTCATTGTATTTATTTTGTCACACGCTGGCAAAACACAAGGAACTAGTCAGCTTCCCTGATTCAAAACCACATAATGAAATGATGAATAACAAGTCATCATAAGCACATCATTCCTCACCATGTTATTGCCCCTAAATCCACTTCTGAACAAACCTCTTTATTTTACCCTCTCCTTTTCTTCTCACTTATTTATAACTCCTTTCTGTTACCCAAGTACTGTTAAGCTTCTGTCCCTTTATTATCTACTCAGTAGGCATGGAGATAAAATTTAATTTTCATTCAACCAAATATGAGCTTTGTGCCACTTAGCATAATTCAACTGCCTTGCCTTTTATATCTTGAATGAAGTGTTGCAACCTTACTGCTCATGCTGAAATGAGAGGATATCAATGGCTGTAGCATTGAGAATAAACATAGGCTATTCGAGATGAAAGGAACTTAAAGATCTTTAATTTTAAAGCTAAAAAATCTGAGAGTAGGGCTTCCCTGGTGGTGCAGTGGTTGGGAGTCCGCCTGACGATGCAGGGGCTGCGGGTTCATGCCCCGGTCCGGGAGGATCCCACATGCCGCGGAGCGGTTGGGCCCGTGAGCCATGGCCGCTGAGCCTGCACATCGGGAGCCTGTGCTCCGCAACGGGAGAGGCCACAACAGTGAGAGGCCCGCGTACCGCAAAGGTATTCTGAACCAGAACTGAGCTTCTGTGAAACTAAGCCACATGTCCTTGGTAAAAACTGTGCTGGGTAACAAAGTGAGGGCTTCATGGAAATTTGTGGAACAGCAAAAACCATGACAGATTATTTCATCTTGGATGCAGTGGATGTGTCTAGATTTCTTTACTTGATTCACTTCTAAGAGGGGGGAATTGGACAAATGGCCAGAATAAAGAAAAAGGGCAAAACGTGGAAATGTTCACAGAAACTCACCTCACATTTCTCTTCTACAACAGAGTCATCTAAATTCAGAAGCTTACAAACCAAAAATGTAAACTTTCTGTTTCTTTTTATCCTCATAAGGCTACTCTAGTTTGAATATTATGACCTTGATTTCTTCTCTTGTAAAACAGCTTTCCTTTTTCCTTTTCTTTTTTTTTTTTGCCTTTGTTGTCACATCCATAGTTTTGCTTTCCTCTATACTATCTGGTAGACTAACTCTTATAGGTAAAATGGTTTGAACCATAATACTAGAGGGCTAGCTCTTTGTAAGAGCCACAGGGGCTCATGGAGTTTCTTAATAAAGAGAAAACCAGTATTAAGAAATAAAGAGAAAAAGGTATTACTCAAAAAATTAATGAAAGTCTATTGAATTAACTTAGACCACCCATACCAGGCTATTTGAAGCTTTCCTATATAAAGATAGCCTCTCCTGTTTGGGAAAACTTTAAAGGTTTTTGTCTTCCATTTTTATAATTAACAACAACAAAAGACAAGGCTACAAAAGGCTGCTGTTGATAATAGAGAGTGGAAAGAGTGAGTTTTCTTGATTGAAATTTTTTTCCAGGGCCTGATAGCCTATTCTGTTTCCAGGTATTTATAGATTCATAGGCAAGAGACCAGCCTTTCATTTGGTTGAGCCTGAGGCAGAAGTGAATGAGATCCCCAGTGTTGACTGGAAATGGGTAAATCACTTAACCACACCTAGGGGTCACTTAGACTCCCTGGGCTCCCATGGAGTCATTTGTAAAATAGGTATTCTTTTAGGTTAACATTCATGGTTGTTATTAGGTGGGAATATTTTACAAATAACAAATATGCAACATGAAGAAAATTCACTTTAACTCCTTTCTGTCTGCAGTCTGTATCACCTCTCTCTTTCAAATTCTTATCCCCATGAGTTGCAATGCATTCAACCCATGGTGACATACATTCCACCTATGATGATATATATTAATCTTCCCTGAATAGTATTAAAACAATCAAGGGATATTTCTGGGCCAAAATACGTACAAGACATTAAGATTTTGAAACTTACACATAAACACACACAGACATACATTCACTTCACCCAACACATACTTTTAGGGACTGAAGAGAAAAAGAAACTAAGATGATTAAATAAGTTTTAGATTATCCATTTAATGGCCCTCACCTCTGTCAGTGGTTCTGCATGTTGCTGAAGTCACAATCAGCATGTGTAGAGTATTAATTATCCTGATTTTTTCCCATTTATTATTTGAAAGTCTGAACATCATAAAGGAGAAGAACTTGAGCCTTGTAATGAAACAGAAGTGAATTCAAAAGCTAGCAGTTCTTCTGTAAGATTCATGGCATTTGGCAGACTTCTTAACCTCTATAGAACAATTTCTTTGTAAAACGGGACTCTAATAATAGCATCTATCACACAAGATTATTTACATGATAAAGTAAAATAATACTAACAAAATGCTTAGCATAGCATCGAGTTCATGGTAAGGTTCTAATGAATGTCTGCTTTTATTATCATCTCATATACGCATTGACACACATTATTTTCATGGTTTCATGGTATTCTAGAAAATTAATCAACCATGTTCTTTCTTTTTTCTCTATTTACTACTAGGAATTTGGGTTAAATTTATTTGGGGATATAAGTCTCATTGCTATAAATATCTATGTAGTAAATACTGTTTTCTGATAAGTTTATTTTCTTGAGGGATATTCTAGCTGGAAACAAAATTAAATGGGAGGTTTTTACGGACCTTCTTAAAAGTTGCCAAATTCTTCTCCAGAGGAAAAGTAAACCAATTTACAGAGTATAGTATTATTAAACTTCTTTCTTCATAGATGCACTAACACTGAGTTTTCATTATTTTTATTCACTTACTGTAGAAGAATCAGCATAGAATCATACCAAAAATATTTGAATTAGCCTTTCTTTACTAATGGACCAGGGTTTTTGTTGTTATTGTTTCCCGCTAAGATTAGCACTTCTTCCTGGCTAATCAATTCATTTTCCCTGATCCGTTAGAGAGCCATTTAATGTTTTAAAGCTACACGTGATAACTTATAGTCTCAAAAGATCCCCAGGCTGAGTTCCGTTCCAACATTTCCCTCCTCGTAGCCACTGGACATTTCTTTGCCTGCAACTACGGAGTGAAGCTAAGACTATTCTCAAATATTAGGTATTGTGGGCTAATTTTTTTTAATTTAAATAAAATTAGGGTGACCAAAGACAAGCAAAAAGAAATACTGTCATAATTGCTATGTAGCAACAACTGTTGTTGGAAACAGAGTGTAATTTGCAATCTGAAACATTGAGTTTCCATCTTTTGTTTTGATACAATGCACCTTTTGGGGAACAATTCTCCCCATTCCCATATGTCTCATTTTGGCCCACAGACATTGGTACTCCACTTCCTGCCCTCACCTGCTTCTCCCTAAGGGAGGAAGAGTGTCATGAAGTTGATGATTCAGGGGGAGATGCTGAGTGAGCATGAGTTGCTGGTGACCCCCTGTGTTCATTCTCTCCCTGAACTCAAGATGCCCTCATTGCTCTTCTGCATGATAAGCTTAGCAAGGCCAGCTCTGCTCCTACAATTCTAGGTAAGGAAGTCCAATTATGGTGGGTTCATGCACTCTAATTCTTTATAACCAGTAAAAAAAAATCAGGTATGTTCCATTCAACCTATCCAACTCCTGTGTTCTATTTCTTATTTGGTTTAGAATTCATGAGAGAAGAAAAAAGTGGCATTCATTGGTCATATAAAACCCCACCCAGCTTAGTATCTGTAGTCACTAAACATCAAGGATACAGAGTCATACTGCTTGGTTCAACTCCTATGTGATTCTTATTAGCTGGGTGAAAGACAAGTTATATAGCTTCTCTGACCTCCAGTTTCCTCATCTGTATAAGGGAGATAATAATAGTACATACCTCAAAGAATTGTTTAAAGCAGGAGTTGGCAAACTTTGGCTCTCTGGGACAAATCCAGTCCACTCTTTATTTTTGTAAATAAAATTTTACTGAAATGTACCCATGCCCATATATTTGCATATTGGCTATGGCTACTTGCACGCTGTAACAGCAGAGCTAAGTAGTTGTAAAACAGACCATATGGCCCATAAAGACTAAAATATTTTCTATCTGTCCCTTTACAGAAAAAGTCTGTCAACCCCTGGTTTAAAAGATAAAGCAAGAAATGAGGTATGCATACAAAACACAGAGCACTGGACATGACAAGAGTAAATTCTTATCATGTGTTAGCTATTATTATTGTTATCTATTAAGAGGTAGTGTATCATAGTGATTAACAGTACTGATTCTTTGGCAAAACTGTATAGGTTCAAATCTCAGCTCTACAACTTATCAATTCTGTCATCTTAGGCAAGGCACATATTTTTTTCGAATCACAATGTACTCATCTGCAGTATGAATATAATAATATCTAGTACATAAAGTTATTGAGAGGCTTAAATGAGATTATACAAGTAAATTAATACTTAGGAGATTGCATGTCACTTATATAAATATTTGCTGTCATCACCATCACCATCATCATCATAACTGTCATTAATTTCCCCCTACACGATTCCAAAATATAAACTTATTTTGAACACAAGTTCATTGATAATATTATATCTCAAGTAATTCACATATTCATTTAGTAAATATTAACCAACCATCTTGAGGGAGTCAGAGAGTCTCCAGAAATAGAGATATAACTCTTCCTTTCTCCTTAACTTCTGCAGTACAATCAGATCTATACTTTCAGGTCAAAGCCAAAATATCATGAAATCTTGAAGAAAAAGCACCATCTAAATCAAGTTACTTCATACTAAAACAAGAGGAGTTATCTGCATCCAGTTAGACTACAAACGGGTTTAAAGAGCATCTAAACCCTGGGTTATTGAGCAATTTTAAGCCTTAATAGAGCTCTCATGATTCAAAGATGAATAAACACAAAAATGATGAAATAGAAGTTGAAAGAGGAGGATGAAAGAATCTTAACAACCTAGAGAGTGAAACATTCTGCAGTGTCTAAGGAGATGAATGCCTTACTCAACCCACAGAGCAATGGTGCTCTTTGGGAAATGATTAGGCACAGGAAACAGAAGCCAGCATTAGGTAGCCCCTGTTCAGGTATCAGGAAAATTCAAGAAAAATGACATCCGTGAAACAGTACATGAAAAGATAGCAGATCCAAATGGAAAGAGAGCTGACCATATTGCAAGCAAGCATGAATAAAAGAAAAACTGATGAAAGATAAAGAAATAGTTGCAATAAAACCTAAATGTAAAACGGCTGAAAATAAAACACATCAGCAAAGAGGAGAGTCCACGCTGCAGAAAACTGAATCTATGAGTACAAACATTAGACGCACTTCCAGAATCTAGTGTTAAGAGTTACAAGGTACTATAGAATATTGAGCAGCTTTCCCTCTGCTATACAGTAGGTCCTTGCTGGTTATTTTAAATATAGCAGTGTGTACATGTCAATCCCAAACTTCCAATCTATCCCTCCCTCCGATCATTCCTGCTCGGTAACCATAAATTAGTTCTCTAAGTCTATGAGTCTGTTTCTGTTTTGTAAGTAAGTTCATTTGTATTACTTTTTTTGAAACTAACACAACATTGTTAATCAACTATGCTCCACTATAAAATAAAATTTTTTTAAGTATGAAAAGAAGAGTTACAAAGTAGAAGTGATGAGAGGAGAAGACATGACAGATATGGAGGCTGGAAAGCAGATATCAAACACTCCAGAGAAAGAGAATGAAGAGTTAGAATGGAAACACTGCTGTTGTATAATTGAAAGACATGTCAGAAAAGGATAGGGTATTCAAATTCCAAATGAATCAAAAGGACCTAAACCTAAAAAGAAAAAAGAAAAGAAACAATTTTGATGTAGTAGAAAAAGAATATTTGTGTTAATGAAAAAGGAAAAACTATTAAGGCAGAAATAAACAAGGTACATACAAAGAAAGAAAAGTTAGGCTGATTACTAATGGCTTAAATATCAGAGAAAATTGAACCAAGCCTATATTGTTTTAATGAAATCTCTAGGTAGGCAAAGTGGAACTCCGATGTAAAGGAAAGAGGAAGATATCCAGATGTATACTAATATACCAGAAGTACACCACTGATTTACTTTACCAAAAAAAAAAAAAATTGAGGTGTTCTCTAACAAAAATGTGAGATGAGTCAACATAAAAATAAGAATGAGGACATGATTGCACAGAGTGGACAGAGATGAGCAATGCAAGTAATTAAACATAAAACTGAATTTTAAAATGATCTGACTATGACTATTAGACAATCCAAATGCCACAGATATGTCTTATGTGAGAAAATAAGAAGTGGAAAACAATATTTTTGTTTAAAATAAATGAGACACAGATGGTTGGATCGGCAATAAGTGTATTTCAAAATGTATATGTTCCAGGAAAAATCCTAGGAAATGTAAAGTGTTGTGGATGATTGAACAATACAGACCAAGTACACACTTCACTCACTCACAAACATAGGAAAAAAGCTCCTATATTCACAGTAAATACCATCAATATCTATAATAAAATAATATTTTAGATCATAGCCAAATACATTTTCCTTTGATTTTCAAGGATGGGTGAATATTATAAAACCTATTAACATAATTTAATAAGACTATTAGTTTAAAGTAATAATCATTTTTCTAGATACCAAAAAAACTCATCATCCAATCCTGATTTTTTAGTTACTAAGCTAAGAAAAAAGAATAATTAATAAAGAGGACATTGAACATTAATACCAAACCAACAGACATTTTACTTAATTCTTAAATACTCAGAATCATTCTCATTTTGAAGCGAGATTCACAATCAAGTTGCCCATAAAATCATCATCATCATCTTTAAACTATGTTCTCAAAACTGAGCAGGTTATAGATAAGAATAAAAAGTAAGCAAAGCTAATTGTCAAAATTTATAAATGATACTATGATTTATCTAGAAAAACAGAAAAATCTAGGGGAACACTTTTAGGTATAACTACAGAGAGCAGTGAAGTTACTAATAAGCATATCAATAATCAAGAATGTTCCTGTATAACTAAGACAACCACTTACAAAAATATGATGAAAAAGATGCTTTTTGAGTAACAAGAAAATTTTAAATGTTAAGATTAAAAGCTCATGATAATACATCAAGGAGGTACATGAAAAAAAAAAAAGGTTACAAAAGAACCCCTACAATACTTTGTGAACATCAAAGAAGATCTGAATAAGTGGAACAAAATATCAGGTTTTGAAAAAGTCATATAGGCAAATAGTCAATAGATGAAAAAACCCTATAATTTTAATGCAACTTGAGTTAAAATCCCAGTGCTTTCACTTTGGGCAGGTAACAACTCATTATAGAGTTTATTGGCGAAAATTTAAAAAGGAAAATAGCAAAGCACATTTTTAAACAAATAAACACATAAATACATTAAGAGGCAAATATAAGTATATGTAAATGTATATGTGTGTTAAACAATACTAATGAGGTGGTGCTTGCAACATCACAGGTTTAAATTACACAGTTACAACATTAAAACTATGTGTTCCTGGCAGATAGATTAATGGAACAGAATATAAAACCAAAAACATATATATATATATAAATATATATATATATATATACACACCAGGTACATGCATATGTAAATACTATATAATAAGCTGACATATTAATCAGTGTTAAAGGATGGATTATTAAGTAATTGCTGTAGCAAATGTTTAACCATATAGCAAATGGTTAACAACTGTTAAAAATGGTTAACAATTTAGAAATACAGACTTATTCAATAGTGAAAAAATGTAGAGGAATTACAATATGTAAATATACTCATTATAAACTTACCTACTTCAGTTGAATTAACACATTCTTACAGTGCATGTGAATTATTTGTTATTAGACTGAGGCAGATAATTTTATCAAAGGTAAAAGAAACAAAGAAGAAGACTGAGAAACATATCTATGTAAAAACAAATACATCCAAAGTCAATAAACTATGTAAAAAACATGAAAGGTTAATCGGGAAATATTCGAAATATCCAAGACAAACAGAAGTAGAATATCTTTAATATAGAAATTGAATTTAAATGTAAATTTTAAAATGATTATTAAAAGAATAAAGAACAAAAGATATTATTTGTATATTTATTTTTAAAAAGAATACTAATGAAATAGAAGCATGTAATCCATTTCAGAAAAGGTCAAAGTATGAATTAAAACAGCACCCCATTTTCACCTATAAATTGCAAAGATTTTTTTTTTTTTTAAATTGCAAAGATTTTAATGCAAAAGCAATCATTGTATCTAGAAGATGAGGTAGGAGAAAATATAGACAACCTTGGTTTTGGCAATTATTTTCTTTTTTTTTTTTAACATCTTTATTGGAGTATAATTGCTTTACAAAGCTGTGTTAGTTTCTGCTGTACAACAAAGTGAATTAGCTACACATATACATACATCCCCATATCTCCTCCCTCTTGCGTCTCCCTCCCACTCTCCCTATCCCACCCCTCTAGGTGGTCACAAAGCACTGAGCTGATCTCCCTGTGCTATGTGGCTACTTCCCACTAGCTATCTATTTTACATTTGGTAGTATATATATGTCCATGCCACTTCGTCCCAGCTTACCCTCCCCCCTCCCCGTGTCCTCAAGTCCATTCTCTATGTCTGCATCTTTATTCCTGTTCTGCCCCTAGGTTCCTCTGGCAATTATTTTCTTAGATACAACACCAAAGGCATAATCCATGAAAGAAAGAATTGTTAAGGTAGACTTCATAAAAATTAAAGATTTTTGCTCTGTGAAAGGTACTATGAAGAGCATGAAAAGACAAGCCACAGACTGGGAGAAAATATTTGAAAAAGCACATCTGATAAAAGACTGTTATTCAAAATATGCAAAGAACGCTTCAAAATCGAAATAGGGAAACAACCTGATTAAAAGATGGATCAACAACTTAAAAGACACCTCACTAAAAAATGATATACAGATGGCAAATAAGCATATGAAAAGATGCTCCACACTCTCTGTCATCAGGGAAATGCAAATTAAAACGAGATACAATTACACATCTATTAGAATGGCCAAAATCCAGAACACTGACAACACCAAATGCTGACAAGGATGCAGAGCAACACGAACTCTCGTTCATTGCTGGTGGGAATGAAAAATGGTACAGCCACTATAGAAGACGGTCTGACAGTTTCTTACGAAAACTAAACATACTCTTACCATACAATCCAGTGATCATGCTCTTGGTATTTACCCAAAGGAGTTAAACATTTATGTCCACACAAAAACCTGCACACATATGCTTAGAGCAGCTTTATTCATAATTGCCCAAACTTGGAAGCAACCAAGATGTTCTTTAGTAGGTGGATGGATAAGTAAACTGTGATACATCCAGACAATGGAGTATTATTCAGTGATAAAAAGAAATGAGCTATCAAGCTATGAAAAGACATGGAAGAAACTTAAACATATATTTTTAAGAGAGAAACAGCCAATCTGTAAAGGCTACATGCTGTATAATTCCAACTATAGGACATTTTGGAAAAGGCAAAACTATGGAGCTAGTAAAAGGGTCAGTGGTTAACAGAGGTTAGCAGAGAGGAAGTGATGAATAAAGGCAGAGGATTTTTAGGGCAGTGGAACTACTCCGTATGAGACTATAATGATGGATACACGTCATTTTACATTTGTCCAAACCCATTAAATGTATAACACCATGAGTGAAACCTAATGTAAACTCTGGACTTTAGGTAAGAATGATGTGTCAATGTCAGTCCATCAATTGTCACAAATCTACCAGTCTAGCAGAGGATATTGATAATGGGGAAGGCTATGCATGTGTGGGAGCAGGGTGTATATGGAAAATCTCTACCTTCCTCTCAATCTTGTTGAGAGCTAAAACTTCTCTAGAAGTAAAGTCTATTTTGAAAAATGTGTTTATAAAGTTTCAAGGAAAGGAACTCCTATACATGGTTGTTGAGGGTTTTTTAATCTATTTATTCATAGGTGAAAAAGTAATCTAATTTCACCAAAATGCTGACAATGGTTATCCACAGGTAGATGGATGGTGTGTGACTGAAGACAGGAGTAGGGATGTGTTTTTGTTGTTTGATTTCCAAATTATATTTTCTTATTCAGAAAGACAAAAGTGTATATGTTTTAAATGAAAACCAAGTGTCTTTAATTATTAAAAAGCCTAATTAGGTTTTCTAAAGTCTATGAAAGATTTTTATTTTTTCCGTGTTGTTTCATCAAACTGAAGAGAGGATTAAACTAATTTATCTTGATGCCAAGGGAAGCCCCGGTTAAGGCAATAGGACTGTAATTTGGGAGAATAGGCGAGATATTAAGCTGTTGCTAAGGCTCAGGTCGGAAACTCTGAGCTTTCTGTTGTTATTAATGGAAGGACAAATGGAGAGAGGGGAGCAGAGCTGAAGAGTGGAAAGGCACTGGAGGGATACAAATCAAGATGAAAGGTGGCTGACTCGGCAAAACTGTTAAATGACTTTGCAAAAGACCTGTCACAATGGATAAACGGCCCCTCCTGAAGAAGCAGCTTAGCATTCCTGCAGTGCACACACAATTATTTCCAGGGATGAGACTGACAGGAAGGAGAAAGAAAGAGGAACGGCAAGAAGATCTAAAGATGCCTTAATGAGTCTGCAGACATTTCTTAAATGAGCAACTGGGAAGAAGAGAGCTATAGAAGAAAAACCAAAACAAAGAGTGCATGTACTTCATTTTCAGCTTCAGCCACTGGGCAAACAACCACCATTCTGCCCTTTCTCTGCTCATGAAAAACAGTAAGTTGCTCTGTGGATGCTGACTACACTCTAATTGTTTTTGTGGTAAGTGAGGCATAAAACCTATTGTCAAAAAACATGATGTCCACAGCGTACAGCCAGCCTTTATCTTCCCAGCAGATCACTCCCAGGGGTTAATGTTGTCAGAGGGACCCTCAAAATAACATGTGCTCGCATTTCTTTAAGGCAGACTTTCAGGTCAGAGCCCCCCTTTTTTCTCTAGTATCTCCTTCTCTGCAAGAAAAGAGAACTTTCCTCAAGTATATAACCCTGTTATGTCAAATAAAGGCCACACGCCCAAGGAAAAGAGGCAGGAGTCGGCGGGAGGGTAGCATAGGTCTCCTCTCTAAAGCTTATGGAGAGTTGTACTGACAAACATTAGTTACACCCTTTGTATTATAGTAAGAACCCCTGTTGCTAACACAATTCTTAGGATTCACTCTGCTGATTATTATATCTCATGATTTAGTTCCATTCATCAGAAACGAATCAAAGGTACTCAAACAGCTTGCTGCTGGTTTCAAACCAATATCATTTTATTAAGTTTCCCTCTGCCAGCCTTTAATGATTATACACTTACTGGCAGGAATATTTTCTGGGTCAGGACATTTTCAGCGTAATTTCCCTCTCAACCATTAGTTCTCAGGTCCTTTGGGCAGGAAGCATGATTTGTTTGGATCACCTGCCTCCATGAGTAGAAAAATATATTATGATACAAACGTTTGGGTGAAATAGGCAGTTTTCACCCTGCTGCTCTCCACCAAGCTCCACGCCTCTCAAATTTAACTGAACTCTTTTCAAAACACACAGATTAATCACACCCTTTGTAGGTATCCTGCCCTTAAGAAGCCGTACCAGCCTAAGAAGGGTCAGAGGTCACGGGAAGACTTCAACCTTCAGTATTCTCGGACTGGTTGTAACTGAAAAATTACTAGTCAGTTGTGTGGGATGGCATGGAGGGCAGGTAATACTATGTTCTTATGATAACCCACACAGCGGCCACTGCATTTGGAGCCTGACACCAAATTCTTTAGGCTTGAATTAGAAAAGGCACTTCTTTGATAGATTTCTTCTTGTTCCAGTTTACAGGCAACTAATCCTCACTGCATTGGATCAAACAGACGGGCACAATCAATTCAGGGAAAGCAAGCAATGCCAGGTCTGCTCAGTCTTCCCTCAATGAGCAGCAGAGGGGGAGGGGGGGAGATGGAAAGAAAGAAAATGCAGGCATGCCTGCACCCAGGATAGCTTAGCAAAGGCAAAGATGAAAAGACAAGTTGAAATATATATCCTGGCAGATGGAAGCGCTTGCTGTCAGAGGGAGAAGCTGAAACACCAACCACGATGCCAAGCACACCAAGCCTTCGGGCTCGGAGGGGTGTTGAAGGAGCTGGGGCAGACGGAAGTGGTTGTGATGTCAAAACGAAATTGGCACAGTGACTTTAGGGAGGGAAGAAGTCTGGATTTACTTAAGTCTCCATAGTCTGTGATCTATAGCATCGTGTGATGAGCAAGTTAAATATTGCACTTAGGTAATTAAGTCTCAGAGAAACCAGTGCCTTCCAAAGCAGTATTAATTTACACTGCTAGATCTTTCTAGGCTTGATTGGCCATTTGGTGAGAAGTCACACTGGAACGGCAGCCTAACAGTGGCAGGAGGAAAATTAACGAAAATGAGCTAGAAATAGGAGGCCCCAGTATTAGCGGTTTTCTCTCTGCCTTGGGACATGAAGTGCATGACAAGATGTTTCCTCATCTACCGGCAGGCACTCCCTCACCCAACAGCTCAATCCCCCGCTCCAATGCTTTGCTCAAAACGTGGGCAATGACTTAGCGTTCTTTGACTCCTCTGACGTTTCCTGATCTCTCTTCTCTCCCATTGCCTTTCTATCTTCCCTTCTTGCCCCCGAATACAACTTGTCTACAGTACAGGGCATCAAAAGGGCTTCTGCGGATAACAGTTCTCCCTCTCCTGACTCTTTAAAGATCCTCACTGTTCTCAGAGATCCATCCTTTCCCTGCCATGGCTGTGAGTCAGTTTCTCTGGGCCGGCGTATTCATCACCATCATGTATTCTGAGACAGAACACTGCTTTTTAAGAATGGGAAGATTAAAACATTTCTTGTCCCCAAGTGCCTGGATATTAGCAGCGAGATTGTCAGATTTTAGCTAATGACTCCAAAGTGACATCAGTATAAACAGTTATAAACACATAACACAAATCAGTTATAAACACATAACTGGCAAACATAAGCATAGGTAAATGTGCACGTGTGTCGCTAAGCTGCATCTTCTTTGCCATGAGCAAAACTTAATAAAAATACATATTTATAAATGTATGTAGCTTTATATGTGCATTTATGTACAAGTAAGCAACATCCTCCTTGTCTTCAGCAGGAAGTAAGGATGCCCCGAGTCTGGTTCCAATGGAGCACTACTACCCTACCTTGATCTGGCACCTTCTCCATATTTTCTCTCTGTCAAAGACCCATAGGTCTGTGTGACTTTCACTTCCCAGATACTCTCCAATGGAAACACAAAGGTTCAAATAGTGAGCAACTTACCGCTGGAGGTGGTGGTCCAGAGATGACTCCTCAGCATTCAGTAGAGCTGCTGCACAGGTCAGCAGCTGATGGCTGCAGCTTACAGATTTGAGTTCCAAGATGAGGAGGCCCAAGCAGAACATAGATCCCATCTCCTCCAGTTCACTGGTACCAAACTGTAGACCCTGTCAGTTAAACAAAGCACTCAACAGTGAGTATAGGATGGAAACCGAGTGAAGACAATCTGAGATTAAGAGGAAGGACACCTGGACATAGGCCTATCACAGAAATTAAGAATTAATAGTATTTATCAGTCACTGCCCAATGTGTTTTGTTTTGGGATTTGTGGCTTAGTGGTTCTCAGTCTGCATTACATCAACCTTCAGGATTTCCCCGAATTACTCCCAAGACAGCAATGACCGGGTAGGGGTACTAGAGGGCAGGAGGTGTACGTGGAGATCCAGGAGTCACTTCCCCCGACTTTAGATAAAGCAGCAGTGCTTCTATCTGTATTTTACAAAAGGGTTTCACAGCTGAAACCAAAGTCTGTAAACAATATTACTAAGAGATACCCTTTTTCTCCCATAAATTTGCCAACCAACGGAGAAGAATGAGGGAGATCTCTCACATACAAACACTAAGAACTTAAAAAAACAAACTCATTTACCATTTATTTAGAACCACCTATTCAGCTGTACTAAGATAACACATGAAAGCAAAGCCATGACATTCATGCTATGCTATTATTCACGAAGTTAACAGATAATAATAACAATGAACAAACAACTTTATTGAGCATTTACTATGTCCAGTACTGTTCTGAGCCCTTTTACAAGCATTAACTCAGTGAATCCTTAACAAACTCCTATGAGGTAGATATTGTTACTGTATCCATTCCACAGAGAAGGAGATTTAGACCCATAGAACTGATACTTTATCCATGCCCTGCCAGCTAGTACATAATAGGGCCTCATAAATCACTTCTGACTTAACTACTCAACAAACAGCTTTATGTAGTCTAGGAGGAACCCTATTACATGGTGAGGTAGAAAGTGCATGGTTTTTGAAGTTAGATAAAAATTGGATTTGAATCCTGATTTTACTATTTTCTGACTGTGTGATCTTAGATATATGAACATTTGCCTTGATTTTCTCATTCATAAAAGAGATTATAATTCTTCCCTCCATATACTTAGATAAGTCATGACAGGAATATTTCAAAGTCCCCCAATATTGATCAGTAATAGCTCAATTTTTCTTTTATTCATCCTATAAAGATATTTAATATGACAGAATTCAATGTGGTCCTGAGGTCTTCATGTTTATAAAGTACATTTGACTTAAATGAAAAAGAATCAATTGTTGAATATTATATTTTAAGAAACAGATTTTCCATCCAAAGAACAGTGATCAAGAAGACAGGGATGTGATAGTAAAAATTTGAAAAGACTGGCCAAAAGTATCCCAAGGCAAAAAAAGTTCCAAGCCAGGAAATTGTAAGTGTCACAAAAGAATTTCTAGGTAAAAGAATAAAGAAATGTGTAAGGTCCTCAAGTTTATTTTTTTAATTTATTTTTTGTTTTTTTAACATCTTTATTGGAGTATTATTGCTTTACAATGGTGTGTTAGTTTCTGCTTTATAACAAAGTGAATCAGTTATACATATACATATGTTCCCATATCTCTTCCCACTTCCGTCTCCCTCCCTCCCACCCTCCCTATCCCAACCCTCTAGGTGGTCACAAAGCACCGAGCTGATCTCCCTGTGCTATGCAGCTGCTTCCCACTAGCTATCTATTTTACGTTTGGTAGTGTATATATGTCCATGCCACTCTCTCACTTTGTCCCAGCTTGTTTTAGCTGTTTAAAAATGTGATTTGCTGCATGTTTGGACACCTGTTTTCCTGAAGAAAGGAGACATTACTTCAGAATTAAGTGAAGTCTGTTGTTCCATGAACAACAGCAGTGGGAAGGGAAAGACGTGTTTAACAAGTTATTTTCCTTAGGTCAATGGAAAAGAGCACTTTTTACAGAGAGAGAAAAATCTCAGTCTCTTTCCATGTGCCACAGCTCTGAGGGCTGATACTTTTCTTCTGCCCATTTTCCTGGCTGCTTTTCTTCATTCTGGAAGGGCTGTCTTGGTCACACCCTCCTCCTCAGTCAGAAGCAGGAGGCCTCCTCTTACATGTGTTACCCCAGCATCCAGCTGAACAGACAACAGTCCAAAAGAAGGAAGAGTCCTGGCGGAAATAAATCTCACAGCATGCACCATATTGCCAGGTCAGGGGCAATTTCTTCATACAAGTCAACTTCTGTACAACAGCAGACAAAATGATAGTGTTTTCATAATGCAAAAATAGTCCCATATCTCCGATATTGGTCTGTTTATTTCAGCCAATGGTTGGTATTATAAAATGACTATTCTAGAAGACCTTGAATCATGGAACTTATACCATTTATTGGCTGTGGGGTCTTGGGTAACACTTACTCTATTTCACCCTCTACTATCAATCTCACTTGAGTACTCTATACTTTTTACTCTCACACAGTATCAAAAACATTTGTTTATCCAGGAGCTTCCCTGGTGGCTAAGTGGTTGAGAGTCCACCTGCTGATGCAGGGGACACGGGCTCGTGCCCCGGTCCGGGAGGATCCCACATGCCGCGGAGCGGCTGGGCCCGTGAGCTATGGCCGCTGAGCCTGCGCGTCCGGAGCCTGTGCTTCACAACGGGAGAGGCCACAACAGTGAGAGGCCCGCGTACCGCAAAAACAAAAAACAAAAAAAACAAAAAAAAACATTTGTTTATCCAAACGGCCTCCTCTTACCTCCCACACCCAGCCTGGAGTGAAATCCTCAAAGGCAAGGACTGAGCAGTATCTGTTTTTTTACATCCCTGGCATGGAATACATAGCCTGTCATATGGCATGTCGTCCATATATTAAAAATGGATAAGTAATGGTTATAAATGGGTGGGTATAGAAAGGCATGGACGGAGTGTCTCTTGGATATTTATTATATTTGTTAAGTGAAACTTCATTTCTCTGAGTAACGAATAGAGGAATGCCTTTAAATTATGTTCTCCCATTGTTAAAGGTCATGAGCATTTTTTTAAATTCTTATTTTATTTTTGCTCCAGGAGGTGCATTCACTCCCTGGATATGTTTGGGGAAACAGGTGGATAAAATTTAGAAATTCTGTTATATACTTTGGTCACTTACCATGTACTCACAGCAGCAAGGCTTTGGGTTAGTTTAAAAGTGCATCTTAATAAAACAGAGACCCAATTTTCCTCTCCCCCAGCTTAGTTGTGTTAATTCGGCTTTGCTTGTCACAGCCGATGACAGAAAGCCTGACTATAGTGGCTTAAACATAAATAGAGCTTTATTTTCTGCATATTATAAGTTTTGGTGGGTATGAAGTTCGTGGCATTATTTCAGTGTCTTAACAAAATCAGGGTCACTTTATCTGCCATTCTCCTGGTTTTCTCAACATGACTACAAGATGGCTGCTGTAGCTCCAGCCAGCACATCATCATTCAAGGAGGGAGAAAGAGAAAGTGGGGGGGAGGAGGTGACAGCATATTCTTGCTTACACTTTATTGGCCAGAACTGTGTATTATAATAAAGCAAACTCCAGCTCTACAATGGTCTGGTAAATGAATATTTTAGTTTGTTCATCCTCTTTAATAAAGACATGTAAGACAGAAGAGTGTTAGAAACAAGCGTTGGGTGAGCCAACAATGTCTGTCATATCAATATTCAGTTACCAATGCTGCCAGAAAGTACAGGTGCCTATCTTTTCATCACATTGGTAAGCAAAACTCACTAGCACAATTCTTTATATATATATACACACACATTAACTTTTCTTGATAATCTACCCCAAAATAAGTCAAATTCATAAGTACATCTGAACCCAAAGTTGCCTACCAACCTCATCCTCACTTAATTTTTAAATATTAATATAGGAAGAATATTTGTATTATTATAGAAAATTACTTATTTTAATATTTATGTTATTGCAGAAAATTACATATTGGTAAGACATACACAGAATCCACAAAAGATAAGTTTATAAAGCATGAATACTGATAACTGGTGAGCAAAAGAGGAAAAATAATTTAAAAACAAACGTGGAAAAATGTTCTTATTACCTAAATAAAAATGCCTCTTACACCCAGCATATTGGTAGATATATATATTCAGATTTGTAATATTTAGTGCTGACTCATGATAAAAGCTGGCACATATCCAAATACATGACTATGTGACATGATAATATCACTTCTGGGAACTTTTCCTAAGGAACTGATTCTAAATAAAAGTGAAGCCATATGTACAAACTGTATATTATATCAAGGTTATATATAATAATTAAAATTTGAGAGAAATAAAAGTCTAAATATCTAATAAGGAAAAAATGACTAAGGAAATTATAATGGAATAAATTTTATGACATATAATGAAGTCACTAAATGATAATTATACAACAATTTAACAATATGGAATATGTTTATGATTTAATGATAGGTGTGAAAAGCAAAATCCAAAGCACATAATGATGTGATTTCTGGTGAAGACTTAGAAATGAAAATTCCTCATGCTCGCTTTGGCAGCACATATACTAAAATTGGAACAATACAGAGAAGATTAGCATGGTCCCTGCACAAGGATGACACGCAAATATGTGAAGCATTTCATATTTTATTTTACCAGGGGAAGGGATAGATTGGGAGTTTGGGATTGACATGCACACACTGCTATATTTAAAATAGATAATCAACAAGGACCTACTGTATAGCACAGGGAACTTTGCTCAATATTATGTTACAGCTTAAATGGGAAAAGAATTTGAAAAAGAACAAATACATGAATATGTGTAACTGGATCACTTTGCTGTACACCTGAAACTAACACAACATTGTTAATCAGCTACACTCCAATATAAAATAAAAAGTTTAAAAAAAGCCATTAAAAAAAAAACCCTCACATACACTTTCAGACACCATTGCTAAGATTTGCCAATATTACACAAACATTTGGGGGAGGGGGCTCTATAATATCAATAAAACATCCATGTAAGAAATACTTTTTAAAGTTATTGCTCCCTAGAAAAATGTTTAAAAAGCTATATGCAGTATGCCAATAAACTATTCTAATTCCATTTAGCAGTTGTAAGATCTTCTCTTTATCTTTTATATTCTGAAGTATATTTAGATTTATTTCTTTTATGTGTAATTCAGTGACACTAAAGATTGGTGTCTTTCATTTGTTCTAGAAAAGTGTCACCCATTATCTCTTGTAATAATTTATCACCCCCATTCCCTATCTCCTCAATAACTCTTAGCTCTACTTTCATATTTTTATTTCTTTCTATCACTGTGATTCTGAATATTTTATATAAATATTCCACTTTAATAATTCTCTCTCCAGCTTCATTGAACCGTCTCTTTAACTCATCCATCTCAAAAACTGTCTCTAAAACACGAAAAACACAGTTATTTATATTCTCTACTTGATTATTCTTGAATATAGTCTTTGCGTGCATCATTTGTTGGTTTGATTTTTCTGTTTAATGTCAATAATGTAGACTTGTTTGCTCAAATATTTTATGATTTTTCAAAATTTCTAAATTTATATTTCTTTTCATTCAAAGAAAGTCTTTGTGGATTGATTTTAATGCTCTTGCCTCCAGAAAGAACTTGTGTTTTCCTCCCCTGGGCACTTGGGGACAACAAATCAAGGACCATTATAGGCTGAGGTTTTGGCTTGAGGCCTTTTGGGCTACACTGTACCATTGAAATATGACTCCAAATCTGCTTGAAGGAGGGTTTGTGTTGAGAAATTATGAATAAAGACTTTTCCATTTTTTTCCTGCTCTACCCGAAGCAATGGCCAAGACAGTCAGGCAAACCCACTTACTTGCTTCACAGATTGTGGTTTCACTAGTTTACTGACTGCAAATGTCATTTTTGGAGGTTCTGGCTTTGTGTGATTAAGTCTTCAATTAGTCCTCACATCTTGCATGGGCCTCTCTTTGTGTCCAAAAACCCAAGTTATAAGTGGATAGGGATTAATATCTGCCCCAAAGACCTACAACAATGTCTGGCAAAGCCTATCTTTTTAACAAAACTAGGCTTCATTGAACACCCTCTATAAACATACACAGAGGGAAGACATTACACCTATGTAGAAATACTGCAGTTAAAAAGGGTGGCACTCAAAGGACATCAAACAAGTACATTTACTACCAGAAATGAGAAAAATCTGGGACATTTCTTGTTTATATTCTTGGAAAGAATCAAGAGTATATTGCATTGGTGAAAGTGTAGCAAAAGGCATGATGAGAGAATAAGAGCACAGAAGAAATTGTACTATTGAGACGGAAAGTACAATGTCTAAGTTAAAAGACATTGGAAAGAATTAACAAACTGATGCAGAAAATAAAATTCATTTTGCATAGGACAGCTTTGAGAAATTTTCCAATATCTCAAGGGAAAACTAGATAAACAAGACAAGTTAAATATATAAATAAGAACTGTAGAACAGATTCAGGCACTTGATCTTGGACCTTCTTGGACTTTCAGACTAGGTAGTATGGGAGTCATAACAGAAGTCAAGAAAAAGAAAAAGAGAGAAAAAAGCATGAAGAAAAGAAGAAAGAAATTCCTTACATTAAAAAAAAAATCTGAGTCTGCAGATCAAACAAGCTCATCAAATACATGTGTTATAATTAATGAAAAGGAACAAAGAAAGTATAAAGATCCCTATAAATAATCAAAATTAAATAGTAAAATTTGCTCACACCACTAAATACCAAAGACAATGAAGCAACAACGTACAGAATTGAGGAGAAAATACTGTGCCTGAAAAATGTTGTTTATGTGTGAGGGCCTTAGGAAGATAAACCCAAGGAAGAGAAGAATTAAACACAGACCACACATTGAGAAGGAAAATTTCAGAATTTCTTTTAAAATATTATTGTAATCCTATTATTTATAATAACCAATACATGAAAACAACCTAAGTATCTATCAATGAACGAATTGATAAAGAAAATATGATATAGATAAAGGTATAGATATAGATATATTAGGATAGTAGTCAACCACAAAACAGAAGGAAATCCTGCCATTTGCAACAACATGGATAGACCTTGAGTGCATTACGCTAAGTGAAATAAATCAGAGAAAGACAAATACTGTATGATCTTACTTATATGTGGAATCTGAAAAAAACAAACATTGATACAGAGAACATATTGGTGGTTGCTACAGGTGGGCGGGTGGAAGTTGGGCAAAATGGGTGAAGGTGGTCAAAAGTTACAAACTTACAACTGTAAAATAAGTCCTGGGGATGTAATGTGCAGCATAGTGACTATAGTTAATAATACGGTATCATATATTTGAAAGTTGCTAAGGTAGCAAATCTTAAAGGTTCTCATCACAAAAAAAGTTGTAACTATGTGTGGTGATGAATATTAACAAAACATGATGATCATTTCTCAATATATACATTTATCAGATCACTATGTTGTACAGCTGAAACTAATGTAATGTTATATGCCAATTATAACTCAATAAAAAGTGGGAAAATATTAGCATAACCCTAAAACCAAAAAACTGATCATTATAGCACATAAATAAAGCAGCAAGACAAATAATTAATTATACAGCATGGTCTAGAGAGTATTTTTCTAAGAATGACATGGGGTTGGTTTTATTAGGAAATCTACTAACAGAAATGTTAACACATAGAGATCAAAAGGCAGAAGAGAAAAGAGAACAACAACAAAAAAAAAAACCAGGACCTTCTGTATGCATCCGTTTCTAATACAAGTCTTAGTATATGAGCCCACAAGGCACTTACTAAACCTGAGAGGGCAGCATGGCATGGTAGGTGTAAACACAGGCCTGGAGCCCAGATTGCTAGGGCCTCAATCTCAGTGCTGTGCTAACTGTATGGCCATCAGGGAAATCATTTGACCTATCAGTGCCTAATTGTCTTATCTGTAGAGTGGGAATAATAATAATAATACCACTATCTATCTCATGGAGCTGCTGAGATAATTCAGTGAGTTAACATATATAAAAATTTAATTTAGTATGTGGCTCATTTCACATTATACAAGTATTTATTATTATCAATAATAATATCAAATGCCTATATAAAACCAAAAGTCAAAATTATACTTGGCATACCCAATCCTTACTAAAACTATGGTATACTCTCACTACTGTTATTTACTATTATTTGGCAGGTTCCAAACAATTCAATAAGATAAGAAAAAATGAGTCATACATATGGAAAGAAGGAATCACATTATTATTTGAAAACTGATTATGTACTAAAACAAACCAAAGGAATCAACTGAAACAGAAAATCTATTAGATATAAGGCAAGAGTTGAGTAAGTAGACAGGTAACAAATTAAATATACAAAAATCAATTTTCTTTCTATGAACCAGCAAAATAAATTAAGTATAATAAAAATTCCATTCACAATAGCAACACAACACTAAAATATTTAGGAATGGAATTAATAGTAAGTACTCTAAGGGTTATATGATAAATCCCAGGACTTTACCAAGAGATAACAGGTAAAATTTAAATAAATGAAGAAATATGCTGAATTCTGGGAAAGCAGTGACCAATAGCATGCAATATCAATTCTCCTCATATCAGTCTATAAAAGCGTAGAAATCAAAACAGCAATGGGGATTTTCAGACTTGGCAAACTAAATCCACTTTAGAAGAATACATGGCAAAAATATCCCAGAATAATTTTGGAATAAAGAGTAAAAATAATGAGGGTTTTCCTTTACAAATAGGCAAAAGATCTTACACATTTACAATAATTTGCTGTTATGGTACTGATGCAAAATATGGCAGCAGATCAAGGGAAGAATGCAGAAAGCACCAAAACCTTGGAATATGTGAAAGTTTGCATATGATAAAAGTGCCTTTCAATTCACCAGGAAATGGATTACGATAGAGCTAAAACAAAAACAACTGGTTAGTATTTGAAGTAAAACTCTTAACACAAATATAAAATTATTTAATTTTGATTAAAGAGTTAAATATAAATATTTAAAAATCAAGCAATAATAAAGAATAAAATACAGATTTATATGTTCTACCATCTCCAGACCAGGAGGTCTTTCAATGCATATCCCCAAAGAAGAAACCATAAAGGAAAATATTAGTGAGTGGATAAATAAAATATAAATATATCTAAATTGCCTAAAATATTACAAGTGAAACAACAAACTAAACATAATTTTAATAAAGGGACACATAACCTCACTTGATATAAAGTGCAAATTACTATAACAATAAAATATCATGATTTGCTTCTCAATTCAGGTTTAGCCTTGATCACTAAATTGTACTGATCTGCTGGTCCAAAGCTATAAAAAGGCACTATCATAGTCTGTTACCAATGAAGTACATATAGTTGCAGTATTTCCAAAGGACAATTTGAAAATATATTTCAAAAGCCTTAAGAATGTTTAAGTTCTTGGAGTTCATTCAAATTCCAGAAATCATTATTAAGAAAATAATCGTAAGATGAACAAGAAAGTCCTAAATGTGCACCAGTATATTACTAGTCAAATAAGCTTGAGTATATTCACATCATGGAATATTAATATTATGATGTGCTTTGAAGAGACAACACCATGGTGATAATTTCACAATAGAGTATTTTTTTAAGTATCTGTGGAATGCTTTAATTTCTTTTTTTTTAATTTTTTATTTTATATTAGAGTATAGTTGATTTACAATGTTGTGTTAGTTTCAGGTGTACAGCAAAGTGAATCAGTTATACATATACATACATCTATTTTTCTCCAGATTCTTTTCCCATATAGGTTACTGTATTACAGAGTATTGAGTAGAGTTCCCTGTGCTATAAGGTAGGTCCTTGTTGATTAACTATGTTATATATAGTAGTGTGTGTATGTTAATCCCAACCTCCTAATTTATCCCTCCTCTCACAACCTTTCCCCTTTGTTAAGCATAAATTTGTTCTCTAAGCCTGTGAGTCTGTTTCTGTTTTGTAAATAAGTTCATTTGATCATTTTTTAAGATTCCACATATAAGTGATATCATAGGACATTCGTATTTCACTGTCTGACTTACTTCACTTAGTATGATAAACTCTAGGTCTATCCATGTTGCTGCAAATGGCATTATTTAATTCAATATAGTATTACAAGCTATAAATCCACTACAGTGTAGTATACCCATTGTGATCCTAATTTTATTAAAAAATTTTTAAACAATTTACATGTACAAAAATGTTAAAAGTAGTTAGAAATGCATGATGATGAGGGTACCCACTTTAATTTTTTTCCTTGTTCGTTTTCCTTACTTTATTCTTAGTAATTGCTTTTTCACTCATATTTCCTTAAGCAATGCACCTAAGCCTGGAAAGAGTAGTATATCTGAATGAATATTATTTTATATGTGATTTTAAATTTATAAGTAAAATTAAAATTCATTTTAATAATTCTTTAGTTAAGTTAAAATTAAATCAAATATTTGAATTTAAATATTTAATTAGGACAAAAGGCAAAGAATAAAGCTGGTTAGTCACATCAACTTTCTTGAGTACCTGTTTCTTCCTTCACAAACATTACCTGGTATCCTGTAGATTCTCCTTAATTCCTTTAGGTCACGGAGCCTGTGCTTAATTTCATTTTGGGGTTAAACACCTTAAGGTCTAGTAAGAATATAGCAACAAGAAATCTACTCCCTTGGTATTGTCCCCAGAAACATTTTCAGAATCTTTACAAACTGCCGGCGTGAGTTGAGAGACAGTGACTTTTAGAGTTTTAAATGAGTTTGGAGAGGTTGTGAGATGAATTAAGTTTGTACATCCTTTGTCCTGACATGCACCCAGCAGAGAAGTTAAAACTGAGCCAATCCAGCCATGCAGATCTGTGAACTCTAATAGGTGGTAGAGAAGAAAGCGAGAAAGCCGGTGGGCGGGGCTCCTCGGCTTCCTTGCTTATCTAATGCTTTCACACTGAAGACCAAATCAATCGCGAAGCATGTTGATGTCTCTGCCAGACTCCATCTGATGGGCTCCTGTGTACAAAGCCCCTCTGTATCCATCCTTTCAGCCCCGGCTTCCTAATCCATTACTGACAATTGTTTCCTTAGTAACTGCAAAAAGGCCCTATATTCATGGAAACAGCAGGGCTGAAGGTGTGGGCTGGATTTCAAATGTGTCCTTTATTTCTATGCTGGACCTTCCCTGGGTCTTTTATTGGTAAATGTGTGCTTAAGCCATGAATGACACAGCAGACAGCTAAGTCCTCTGTGATTGCCTTTCCATGTCTTTCTGGACCACGCATATGAGAGTAAATATGAATCAGAGACTGTATCTTAGACAGCCTAGAATTTGAGCAGAGAGGAATCTTAGCAAGCTTAACTCTCTGTTTTACAGATGCATAAACTGACAATGCCTTATACAAGGTTATGTAGCTAAGTGCCAGTAGAAATGGGCTTAAAATAAATGTTCCCCTGACACTAATCAAATGTCCATGTCAATACACAAGGCTTCAAACTTCACATTCCTGTTTAATAAAAGATTTGGAGTTCATCTTTTCTTAGAGGTTATGTGCCTCTATAAGTCTTACCTTTCAGCAGGAATAAGCACAAGCCCAATCATAAGCAATTAGGTTGTCACCTTCCTTCTCTATTTCCACCCACTGTCCCTGGCACTCATCTTCCCTGGCCCTTTGATCCCTTAGCTCTGCCCTTCGTTCCTGAAACCTGCCTAGCCCACCTTATGATGACTAGCTGCAACAATCTCTCTAGCCCTGGGTCCCTAGAGGTGCTCTGAGATCTAGTTTTGAATTTTCCTTCTAGTGTCACAGATTGGCGGGGAGGGTGGGAGAAGGTCCCCTGCCTCTGTCTAAGAGTTATATACAATATTTTGAGAAACTTGTCTGAAAAAGACAATGACCAATCAGAACAGATGCTGGTCATAGCAATGGAGCAGAGTTCTGCTTTGCCAGGTTTGTATCCTGTGGTTTCTGAATCTTGATATGGTCCTGGAGGAATATGGAAGAGGAGTGAGGGAGAACACAATAGTGAAGGGGTGGGTGGGAGTTTCACCTGGAGGGCATAAGCAGTGGCTATTAATGCACAGATGTGAAAGTATTTCAATTCCCTACACAGTGGAATACCAATCCTAACCCTTATCCAGGTATCCAGGCTCTACACCAGTCCGTCCAAGTACACCCAGTCTCCCTGTCTGGTGAGGGGCATGGGACACAAACCAAAACTATTTTCAAAAGGTGAAATAACATTAAGATGAAACTGCAGCTCCCAATTTTCCATAAATATAGCTTCTCCCAGGAGAGTGGCCCACCAGACATGCCTTCACTAGTCACGTTGGATGGCCAGTGGCTTTGGGAGGGTAAGAGCACCATAGCAATATTCAAGTCCAGCACTTCTCAAAGTGTGGTCCCCAGATTAGTGTTTGCCTGTGAAACGTTTGTCAACACTTATCTGTGATGAAATAAGAGACCTGAGACTGAATATAAATCAATCATGTGACTAAGTACACATGTTTATTTCATCTGATTGTTTTTTTCCAAGGGAGCACTGTGATTGTGCTTATTTCTATTCTGGTACAAGTTTCCTATATCTTTGCAGCAACCGATGAATCAACAGTTCAGGGACCAGACAGTTTGTGTAGTACTGCTCCAGAATAAGCTCCCCAACAAGGCCTCGGCTTTGAACAATGCAAAAGGAATATTTTGGGAGTCAACTCTCTGGGATCTGAATCTCAATTCTGCCACTTCTTATCCCAATGACCATGTTCAAGTTATGTAACATCTTTGAATTCAAGTTCTTCCTTAAAATGGGAAAATATTATATATCACTTAAGTGTTTCTATGAATATTAAATGAGATATAATGTGCACATGTGCTATACAGATGCACAGAGTAGATGCTCCATAAATGTGAATTTCAGGCATTTTTTTCTACATGCACTATTACACACACGGGCCTAGAAATCTGTATAAATCACATTTATACATAACATATACATGTATGTATGTCCTTAAAACCTAAAAATAGAGTTACCATATGATCCAGTGATCCCAATCCTGGGCATATATCTGGAGGAAACTCTATTTTGAAAAGATACATGCACCCCAGTGTTCTTGGAAGAACTATTTACAATAGCCAAGACATTGGAAGCTACCTAAATGTCCATTGACAGGTGACTGAATAAAGAAGACGTGAAATATATACATACATATATATATATATATATATATATAATGGAATATTACTCAGTCCCAAAAAAGAATGAAATATTGCCATTTGCAGCAACATGAATGGACCTAGAGACTGTCATACTAAGTGAAGGAAGTCAGAAAGAGAAAGACAAATACCATGTGATATCACTTATATATAGAATTTTTTTTAATGATACAATTGAACTTACTTACAAAACAGAAATAGACTCACAGAAATAGAAAACAAACTTGTAGTTACCAAAGGGGAAAGGTGGAGAAAGGATAAATTAGGAGTTTGGGATTAACAGATACATACTACTACATATAAAATAGATAACCAACAAGGGCCTACTGTATAGGTAGGTATAGTACACTGAACTATAGTCATTATCTTGTAATAATCTATAAGGGAAAAGAATCTGAAAAAATATTATATATATATAAAGTGATTTAGTTATATATAACTGAATCACTTTGCTGTACACCTGAAAATAACACAACTTTGTAAATCAACTATACTTTAATTTTTAAAAATGTATGTACGTATACATATATAAATGTCACTCATCTTTGATCAATTTTCATTTTCTTTCTTCTTTATTTTCTTCCAATTTAACCTGGTCAATCTGTTGTGGATAAAAAACAAAGAGGCAAAGTATTGAGCACTGGCATTCAAGAGAAGCTAGAGCTTTTATCCATCTACATAAGTAAAGTTTCGAATGAACTGAGAGAGAAGAATCATATTCCTGGTGTACAGAAACACCTCAGAGATATTGCAGGTCCAGTTCAGACCACTGCAAAAAAGTGAATATCAAGATAAAGTGAATCATACAAATTATTTTGTTTCCCAGTGCATATAAAAGTTATGTTTAGGGCTTCCCTGGTGGCGCAGTGGTTGAGAATCTGCCTGCTAATGCAGGGGACACGGGTTCGGGCCCTGGTCTGGGAGGATCCCACATGCCACGGAGCAACTAGGCCCGTGAGCCACAACTACTGAGCCTGCGTGTCTGGAGCCTGTGCTCCGCAACAGGAGAGGCCACGATAGTGAGAGACCCGCGCACCGCGGTGAAGAGTGGCCCCCTGCTTGCCCCAACTAGAGAAAGCCCTTGCACAGAAACGAAGACCCAACACAGCAAAAATAAATAAATAAATTAGTAAACTCCTACCCCTAACATCTCCTTTAAAAAAAAAAAAAAGTTATGTTTACACTATAGTGTTGTCTATCATGTGTTTTGGGGGAGGTGAAATTTCTTCCTTACCCTTCTGGAGTTCTTTTGGTTGGTCTAATGATTAAATTGACACAGACAGACTAACAGGAGGAAAAAAAAAAGTTTGTATTCACAGAGGGCTCATGAAAATGGGACCCCTGAAAGTGACCAAAACGGGCTGTTTATGTGTCATTTTTAGACAAAGAAACAATTATTTGTGAAGATTTAAGAAAACAAAGGTGCTTCTACTTGGAGCATCAGACTAATCAAGACGTAACAAAGTTTGTTTACACAGTTTTCTTAGCCTTGAATTCCCTAATTCTGGTGATAAGGATGCTTTCTATACTCCTGGTATAGGGAAAATACCTTCACATGGGAGATTTATTTCCTGCTTTTAGGGAGAAAGACGGGGATCAGAGTGTTTTTTAGTATCTTTTTACCTCCACAGGGTGTTTCCCAAGTTACTCTAATTCAAAATAATCAATAAACCATTGAGTCATATTTTGGGGTGGCCTTCCCTGGGCCCCAACAGAGTGCAATGGCATTATGTCTTTAAAACACAAATGTGCATACCTTAATTTAAAAATACTTTATGCTAGAGAAATGCAAATCAAAACTACAGTGAGGTACCACTTCACACCGGTTAGAATGGGCATCATCAGAAAATCTACAAACAACAAATGCTGGAGAGGGTGTGGAGAAAAGGGAACCCTCTTGCACTGTTGGTGGGAATGTAAATTGATATAGCCACTATGGAGAACAGTATGGAGGTTCCTTAAAAAACTAAAAATAGAATTACCACATGACCCAGCAATCCCACTACTGGGCATATATACCCAGAGAAAACCATAATTCAAAAAGACACATGAACCCCAGTGTTCACTGCAGCTCTATTTACAATAGCCAGGTCATGGAAGCAACCTAAATGCCCACTGACAGACGAATGGATAAAGAAGATGTGGTACCCATATACAATGGAATATTACTCAGCCATAAAAAAGAATGAAATTGGGACACTTGTAGAGACGTGGATGGACCTAGAGACTGTCATACAGAGTGAAGTAAGTCAGAAAGAGAAAAACAAATATCATATATTAACGCATATATGTGGAATCTCAAAAAATGGTACAGATGAACTGGTTTGCAGGGCAGAAATAGAGACACAGAGTAGAGAACAACCATATGGACACCAAGGGGGGAAAGCGGGGTGGGGGTGGGGGGTGGGATGAACTAGGTGATTGAGATTGACATGTATACACTGATGGAGAAAACCAATATAAGCAGGAAGAGGGATTAATATCCATTAGGGCCTGAAGATTTATATGTGGCTAGAAGTTGATGTTATGATCCAAAAGATATCATATAACCAAAAGTAATATAACAACTTTATATTCAATTCAGCAAATGAAGCCTGACCAAATGCAGAGAAAAATCATCATTTAGGGCTTAAAAGAAATGAGATTGCTGTGTAAAACTCTCATATTGAGTCAATCAGTAAATTAAGAAATAATGGTTAATTTTAGAATGTTTTAACTGAAAAATCAGTAAGAAAATTTTATTGACAGCATTGGATTATTAATACAATTAACCTTAAGGGAATAAAAAAAAGATTATGTCTTCATCCTTCTAGAACTTCACTCTGTTTTTCAGCAAATGACACCCACCCAATTGCAAATATATTTGAAAAGCTGATATGTGCAAATGTTGTTTTTTTAAAACATGTACGTAATGAGAATGCATGGAGAGATTTGTTTCTTTGGTAAATTTTTTCAAGAAAATTCTTTTTGCTGTGTGCAAAGCATTGACAGAATCCGTTGTCCAAAGCTTCAAGTCTAGGCCCCAGACAGTTTGGCCTTGAATATGCCTCTTGACCCAGAGGCAGGCAGGAAGCGCCTAGTCCACTGATACTTGGAGGTCTTTTTAGATGAAAATTAAGAAGCCACTCTCCTTCTATCCTGCTCACTGCCTAGAGTAGAGACTGACATTTTCTGCAGGGAATCCTCTCTTTCCTGTGGGTGTAAGTCTAAACAACTCTGGTTCTGCTCACCAGATAAAGGGAAGATGCTAAAACCGCATCAATCCAAGAGCTGCCGAGCGGTGACTGCAAACGGTATGCCTGTGGCTTTGTGATTCCCCAGGGTTCGCGTCTGTGTAGAAAGGCCTTCAGAATCCATGAGCAGAGAAGTAATAATAAGAGCAATAAAAACAGTAACAGAGCTGAACACCATCAGACTGTAATTGCTCTGGCATCAGAGCAAACAGTCCTCCCGTCGGCCCATGCGGCTTTGATACCCAACTGCTCAGGAGGGAACAGCTGGAAATCCCAGCAAGCAGGCTACATGTTAGCAGACTTTGTTCACTTCAAACGGGGAGAAATGTTTTATTTTTAATGGAACTCTTCCTGTCAGTCTTGTCTTCTTCCTTCCTGCCTCCAAACTCCTACAGCCATCTCGTTCTTGCATGAGGGGGAGTGTTCAGGTTACAGCCCGTTGATGGCAAAAGAACTGGGATGTGTCCTCAGGCAGAGAGACTTACAGGTTCAAGATGCAGCAGCAGGTAGCAGGAGATAGGCGCGTGCTGCTGAAATTCCAAAGAGAAGGCGGTGGATGCCATACTCAGGAGAGAGAACACATACTAGGCATGTAGCTGAGGATATATACCACATCCACCACCTTCAGGACTAGATCACAGAGTCCTGGACTTCAGCAGGGTCTTATTTTAAGAAAACTAAAAGTCTCCCTGCTTCAAATCATCTCCATTAATCTGACAATTACTCAGATGCCTCTTATTAATAACTTTAAAATAATATCCATTCATACATAAAATAACACCAAGTCTTAACATTGCTTATGAATGCCTCACTGCTATTTGGCCATTCAGTGGAGGTCTGGGGCTGACAGGAATGAGATACAGAGCAGGTCAATTCTGGAAAAAGAATCAGAAGTCTGGAAATCTTCAGGTTTTCTCTGAGCCTCTTGAGGGCAGGAGTTGGTAGGAGGGATTGGCAATAAACGAGGCAAGGAATTTTCTTCATTCAAAAAGAAAAATCCTGACTTCCTTCTGTCTTTATACACATTCTCCTTTGCTTTCTGTGTAATACAAACTGCCAACCTGGCCTGCTTGTACAAAAGGAACGTTACCATAACCCATTCATTGAATCCACACGATAATTGGGATTACATCCCAAACACCCTCCTCCAGATTTATTCATTGAATGCAATGAACTAGGTAGATCTCATGACTTCTAGCTCTTATGCCATAGAAGTTCAAATCAGAAATATTCTGTGAAATATGTAAATCGATATTTTAATCTTTATTCAAAGGCAAGTCTTTTTCTAGTCGACGTTGGTAGTGGATTGGAAACTCGAATGAGGCTGGGACTTGGAGAGGGAGGTACAGAGCATTGCTTCCTTCCAACTCATTTACTGCTATTTTGGGTACCTCCAGTGTTAGACGCAAGGAAAGGTCATACAGGAGAAAGATCCAGCCTCATATGGTGGGTGCAGTTACCCTCTGATGTGGAGGGCATCTGGGGGCAGATGTACAATTGCTGTTCTTTGGATTTTCCTATCAGGGGGTCTTCTCACTTTCTTGACAGATAGCTCTCCATTCCAGGTGGCTGCTTGAGAGCCTGCTACACAGTCCCTAGAGAGCATTTCCTTTCCCACATGGTGGCTGGTGTTTCTTTACCATTCCGGATGGCTCAGCTGGATGTGGCCTGAGGCGGCCCTTTGCTGTCTACCTCTTGCACAAGCCACTCATCTCTGAGTGTCTCCCTCTTGCACAAGCCACTCATCTCTGAGGAAACACACATGCATCCTTTGCCCAGAGAAATGATCCCAACCTAACTGGGTCTCTGACTCACCATCAAATACAGTTATTCAGCATATTGCTTTTCCTCTAGATTATGGGAATACAACCCCAATGCACTATGACTCCCAAACTCCAGGGGTCACATATCAGGCTATCCCAGTGATCTCAATGAAGCTAATCCTCCAGGCTTGAGGCAGGTAAGGGGAAATGGGGTGGAGTCCATGTGATTTTATCCAGATCAACTCTCTTTCTACTCTGGCCTCTTTCTACATTCTTGATCTGGCTAACGGGGTCAAAAGTCATGGATTGGATGGTAAATATTTCCTTTGAAAATTCCTATTTTTTTCAGCCACTCTTTTTAGTACTGGGTAGTATATATACCCGGAAACTTCAGAGGTAATTTTCACACCCAATTACACAATGGATCCACTCTAATACTTTGTATTTTCTATACAAGAGTATAGAAAGGGCTTTGCACTGATTTTCCCAGTCTCTTGCACAAACTTATTTATAAAAAATGTAGTATTTAATGATGTTGAAGACCGCAGGCTCTGATCAAATGGAAGCAAGATTATGATTTTTCAGGATGACTAGACAAACAATTGCTTATCTCTATTCCTCTAGCCATTGACTAAATGATTGTGCAGACAAATCCCAGTCCACAAAGCACTTGTAGATGTAGCTCATTTTAATTCTCCTTTTACTCTCTTTATCTCATATAATAAAAGATTGAGTTTTTAAAAAAAAACAATGATAATTGTGTGGACAAATATATGTGTAAATATTACATTTTAAAGCCTACACGCAATGACAATGTAGAGCACTTTGATCACCTCAAAGGAGAAGCCTTATTAATCATTCCCTTGGTTTCCAAACTAAGTTCCTTAGGTAGGACCAGCTCGTTCTTTCCCTACTCAGATAAACTGTGACCTTCTTGGGAAAGGGGTTATACCCTATGAATGTGTCTGTGCCTGGCCCCTCACTCAGACTCCGGGACTGATTAGACACTGATCAATATTTGCTGAGTAAAAAGTGAGGCTTCTACTGAATATCTTCTATCAGGCATTTTGCTGAGAACCTTCTAAGTATTATCTCCAATTCTCATCACAACCACATAAACGATGGTGTTAACATTTCCATTTTACTACCAAGACTAGAGCATAGAGCAATCACATATCCAGCCAAAAATCACACAGTTGGTAGTAGCAGACCTGGGATTTCAACCCATAAAATTGTCTGACTCTGAAGCCAAGTGTAACAACAACAATACCTTTCATGGTCAATTTAGGTATTAGGTTCTTCATTGATAGAAACACTGTAGGATTGCAACCGAGCAGGACCCTGTGGGGTCTTCCTGGGACAGACCACCCCCATGTCCTCTGCCTGCCTCTTGTCTATAGAGAAACTTTAGCCAAAGAGAAAATTCAATCAGAGAAGTAAGAAAATGCAAAAACAAAGGAAAATAGTCAAACAAGACAAAATAATAATAGTTTAGTCATTAAACAAAGTAAATAACCCTTAGTTCCTCCTCAAGGGCTACAGATAACATTCGGAGCCATATCCTGTGAGCTGTTTTGTAGATACTGAAACCCTGTCCCCAACCCCCAGTGGAAGAAGTTAACTACATGATGACCAACCTGTAGCCATGACATAACAACTGGCCTCAAGGAAATGGGAACAAACTGACCTTGGAACTGAAGACTAACTGTACTTACAACAATCAAGATGACACTGATCAGACTAACATGTGACCCAACTTCAAGATGACTGTTAGAGCCAACTGTGCTGTTCTGCACGTGGCCCCCTCCCTCTGCCTGTGCACCCCTGACACTCCCCTTTAAAAGCTCTTGCCCGCTGATTGGCAGTTAGGAGTTGGTTCTTGGACACAAGTCCACCTTCTCCCCAGGTTGCTGGCCTCCTGAATAAAGTAACCTTTCCCTTCCTACCAACACTTGTCTCTCAAGTATGGACTTTCCAGCAGTGAGCAGCCGAACCTGAGTTTGGTAACAAGGTGTGTTCCTGTTGGGTTCATTCATTGATTCGTTTGTTCATTCACTGTTTACTCTTTTAGACCTTCATCATACTGTTAGTGAGCACTGTGGTAGATTATTCAAGGCCCAATCCCACACAATAAAGTTACTTATTGTCAGCTTAGGCATAGGCTTGAGATCTCTTTTACCAGAAGGTCTGTAACCCTAATGTATCCCTTCCTACTTAGACACTGCGAAAATAATAAGAAAAATGCTATAAAATAGTCAGTGAAAAAAAGAGCAGTCTTCCTGTGAAATGATGTTAACTGCAAGACATGCAGTTCTGAGGTGAAATATGAAATTTCTGCCTAATAGAGTAAGAATTAGATGTCAAGACGGAGGCAAGATGTGTATTCTCTCTTTGGAGGGAGGTTTAAGGGAGAGGGTGGGGGATGGCATACTCTTTTGGTCAGCCCAGTCTCCAACAACTGTACAATCTGGCTCCCAGATGCCTCACTGCAGGTTGCAGCTACACGCTCTACATCTCAGCAAGCATCCATCCAGTTGGAAAAATAAAAGGCTGTTTTTCCTTACTTAGAGCCATCTTCAGTGTCTACCACCAACTACTTTGGAGCTTTCAGCTACCCTAGCTACTGAGGACAGAGAAAACAGGAAGCCCTCTCACCATGAGCACGGCCTTGCATGAAGCTATTGGTGACTATTTCCCCACCTCCTGCTCCAGTCTCTCTTCCTATATGTTGAAGTGGGGTGCAGTGCAAGGCATAGTAGGCTCAAATCTGACTTTTCTTAGTAAGCCCTGGGAACTTATCTGCTCAAGGGGGGCTTTTTTTTTGAATATGGAGTATGGAATGACTTGTACTGCAATCTGCTAGCTCCAATTCTCAGAAGAAAGTCCCAATCAAAATTCTGTTACACTAGCAATAAGAAGACCTGGATTATAATTCTGGTCCCATCAAAACCTTCCTGTGTGATTTGAGGCATTTCTACTTTCTCTTTAGACTTCAGTTACCACATTTGTAAGATACAGCTGGAAGTTGAGTTCTAATGGCCAATTCTAATACTCCTCCCCGTTCTAGCATTCCATGAGTCACCTCGCCCTGCCCACATGGAAAATTGCTCTCCTTAGTGTTTCTATGACCACATTTAAAAAATCAAACCCCAAACCCATGGCAAAATGATTAGATTATTAGTGGGGGTGATAAGGCAAAAGTCAGAAATATACTTCAGCCTATGACCTCTATCTATGGAGTTTCTGTAACCACACACCCACATAAGCTTTGAATTAAACAATCCTGGATAAGGTCAAGACTTATGATTCAAGGTAAGAGTAAGTCTACAAATGAGAAACACTGACTAGAACCAAATTCCAGGAGGCCTCAAGAGTTATAGTTATAAAATGGGACTCATAATCTCATTTTGTGAGAAGCTGTAAAAACTCAAATGAGATAAGAATAATTAGTGATAGAAGCATCTGGGATATTATTGAATCATATTATTTAGTCCAGGATCAGAACAGACCAATAGAGATGTCAGTATACGTTAGTCAGTAAAAACAAAAACAAAACAAAAAAACACTACTAGGGCTCATTCAGACTTAACAAATGCTAAGATTTAACAGTAATTCATTCAAAAATGTATAGTAAATTCCTTCCCAGTGCCAGACATTATTACATTGTTCTCAGGCTGAGGACACAGCCCCTCCCCCCTCAGGGAACCTGGTATAGAGAAGTTATGTTAATAATTGTTTTATTATAGTTTTGAAAGTGCTGTGACCAAAAAGCGCAGAATGCTATGAGAATACATTAAAGGGACTCTAATCCAACCTGGATAATTATACTGATCATGTTCTCTTATATATATATAAATATACTATATGACATATATATAAATATAAATATACTATAGACATATATATGCTATTTACATTTATAAACTAGATAGATACATAGATAGATAGATAGATAGGTAGATTGATAGAAATGACACAGAAATAGTAATAGTGATAAATCTTAATCTTAAACAATTCTAAAAAAGGTTAAGGTAAGATTATCTCTGAACCCCCAATAACCAGGTCCCCTGACCCTACGCCCAGGATGCTTCCCACCAGGACATCATAGCTGCTAGCTCACTGGAGGCCTTTGCTCCCTATTTCCCTTTGTGTTATATGCCCCAGGTCACTGGCCCATTTTATAAACCCAGAAGTAGGAGATTTAACAAAGATGTGTTTTTTTCTATGATATGGAGTCCAGGTCACCAACTTCAGTTTGGGCAGAACAAGACCACACACAGATGACACTGTGCTTACCCATATATAATGGAGTATTTCTGGAGGAAACTATTAACCATGAATCTGAAAAAGTGACCTCCATTTAGCAATAACACCAAGTCTTTCCTTGGCATTTTTATATCCTACTGTTAGTCACTTTTCCAACCCATGGGGCAATGGATTTCCACTCTAAATGTCACCTCTAGTCAATACGTATATATATATATATATATATATACACACACACACACACACACACACACACACCATATTTTATGCATCTCAGTAGCTTTACACAGGCATTGTGGTTCTGCCCTGAGGCTGGCTATAAATAAATTGACAGTCTGGTTTCCTACAAATGCTGTCAGAGAAGGTTCTTGTTGAATACTAATCACAAAGTCTCATGAAATGAGAGAAGCTTGTGTCAAGAAGCAGGAGGAAACCAGCATTTACTGAGGCTGGAAAACCAATTGGCCAGAGGAACTCAGTTGGCCTTTGGGGCTTGTACAGTTGGCCTTTGGGGCTTGTGCAGTTGGCCTTTGGGGCTTGTGCAGTTGGCTGTGTCCTAGCTCAGTTTCCCCTTCTCGAAATACTTCTGGGGACCAGAGAAAAGGCTGCCTAGGCCTTAGCGGAAGGGCTAGGATGGATAGTTGAGCATATCAGCAAAAGAAATCAAACTGATAAATGAGGAAGGTGAGGGTCTCAGAAGCAGCAACAGTCGGTATGAGAGGAACCAAGTGATCTTCAAAAGAAATAAGTTAAGGTTCAGGGAACCAACAAAAACTAGCAGAAAAATACCCAAACTCATCAAACAAAGACCTCCGTGACTTGAGCTATTACACTGAAAGTGCAAAAACGGGCCAGGCACCAAGCTTCGTGCTCTGTACGATATTCCACTACTTCTCTTAGTTGTATCTATAATATATAACACGATATGCATGATCTATTATACATTATATATGATGTATAACACATTACATAACATATATTTATATTTATAGCAGCCCAATGGGGGTAAGCATTTTGTCCCCATTTTATGGATGCTCAGGAAGGTGAACCAACTTGCCCATCATTTGAATTGTCCCCTCATCTTTCTGCCATATCATACTTCGGGCCTATAGGAATCTCTTGCTCCAGTCACACGACACCTAAGCCATAGGTTCCTCATGATGTTTATCCCAACCCGAGCCCCAGCTCCCTACTCAATGACCTCTCCTCCTAACTGTCCAAATTGTACACCTTCTTGCAGTATTTCCTGACCACTACAAGGTAACAGTGACTTTCCCTCTTGCCAGGAACAAGAATGACCATCACAGCAGCAGCAACTGCATTTCTTGAATATCTAAGAACACAAGTGCCCTTTCTAACTTTCCAAATGGTGTATGTTCTTTTTCTCAATATATATATGGACTTGATGGTAAGAGAGCGCCTCCTAAAAGTTAGATGTGTCCAGAATTGTACACAGTATAAGATGCTTCACAAATACGGGCGGGGAAGAAGAGGAGGAAAAAGAAAAAAAAAAAAAAAAGAAGAAGGGAAAATACTGATTATGTACCTCTCAATGTTAGTTTGAAGAAACTTAAACATTCTTTATTTTAATGTTTGTATATTTTCCACTGAATACTTACTAGTGAAGATGTAATTGCCCATATTGGTACTTAGAATCCAGCGTCAGTTGGCTACTCTGGTTTCTGTCTTCCAAATGTGTACTCAGTTATGCTCCAACTGCTGGGAAACAGTGGGAGGGCAAGCTGCTGATAGGTGCTCACAGTTCAAAGAAATATGAAAGGAAGGTTTGTTTGCATTCTCTGAACACCTGTACCTGCTGGCTCATGATTTTTCCAGGGAAGAATGCATTTCAGAGTTTGGGATCAGCCCCAGATTCGTCCCACCGGATACATTCGGAATGACTGTCAATTGATCCAATAAGCCCTTGCATCTGCACCCTGCCTGCACCTTCCCTTATGGATGAATGCATCACCTCTCCTGGTAGACTGTTAGTGGGAGTTTTGGTTAACACAAGCCACCGTCAACTGCTTTACTATAATGCTGCTCTGAAAAGGAAAAGCTGTTGAAAAGATGTTACATTCCAACAGAGCAAAACCAGATGAAAGAGAGTCGAGAGTGGCAATCTCTTGGTGCCTGTGGCTATATGAAGCTCCTGTCTGATTTTGATGGTTACTGGCATCATTAGTCAAGGGAAGGCTGTGTGTAAAGTTTATTTCTCCATGGCTGCCTGACTTGGCAGGGCCAGGTCATCAGGAAAGCCCTACCGTGAAGGGGACCAGGAGGTCAAAGACCACTGCCCACCCCCACCCCCCACCCAAAGGAGAGCTGCAGTGACACCTAGAGGAGAAGGCTTGAAATGGAAGGGGTCACCAAAAAGTTACCCTGACCCATACCATCTCCTACCCTCTAAAAATGTAAGTGGGTCCTACAGTGAAAGCAAAAAAAAAAAAAAAAGCCAATACAAAACCAAAACTAAAACCCTATGATGTGCTCTATAAAGCCTTGATCAGGGTCCTGGGACTAATGAACACCAAACATCATAAGCTATTTCTTTTCAAGGAAGAAACGCTAAATACAAGATCATGGGAAGCCAGCCCACCGATATGTTTTCGTTTGTTTTTTGGCCCACACATTTCTTTCCTAAATGAAATTACTCACCCATGTAATAAAAATTTGAAGACTTTACATTAAAATAGATATTTATCTTATATATTTGAAAAACAGGAAGATCTGAAAATGCATGTCTGCTTGCCAACAATTTGGTTGAGCTGTTGGCAGAGGGCTGGAGACTGCAAGAAAGGCATATATCTAGATGACCAAAGACCCCTACACAACATTTCCCCTCTCCCCTCCTTTTCACTCATTCATGTCATCTACTTGGCCCCTAGAGACATCTGAGCTGTGGCTCCGAAGAAAATGTTGGCGTTTGGATTATCAGCAAAACCCAGCAGTCATTCTGCCAATGATAAAATTTTCCCTATGAAAGGACTAATATTCTAACTGTGGTTTCCTCTTACCTCCGCTTTGGGACAAGCTTTTTATCAAACAGCTCACATTTATCGGTTCTAATCTGTTTTCATTTATAGCATAGACTAATTGCAGCTCCCTCATAAAGTAAGAGTTGGGAAATGCAGCTGAAAAAAAACTAAGCTCCAGGATTTAGTTTTGTTTTGCGTTCTGTCTCTGGGAGCCTCAGACACTGTCTGGTTCTGGCCCAAGGTGATGGCACTTATTCATCTGCAGCTGATGACCATCAAAAGGGAAAATCGGGCTTCCCTGGTGGCGCAGTGGTTGAGAGTCCGCCTGCCGATGCATGGGACACGGGTTCGTGCCCCGGTCCGGGAAGATCCCACATGCCGTGGAGCGGCTGGGCCCGTGAGCCATGGCCGCTGAGCCTGCACGTCCGGAGCCTGTGCTCCGCAACGGGAGAGGCCACAGCAGTGAGAGGCCCGCGCACCGCAAAAAAAAAAAAAAAAAAAGGGAAAATCAACCTGATGAAAGAAGTGTTTTAAATTAGTTCCTCCTCCCTCATACTCGATATGCCAGCATGCGTCTCTTCCATCTGGGAACCCAGACACCCCGTGGTCACTAGGGAAGCAGCAGAGGAAGGGTGAATCAACCCATTAGGGACAATAAGGTTAAAACCTTGGCACTTTTATTAGCTTTGATTTGTGTTGCTTCCAGGGCTCAAGTGCAGGGTTTATAAAAAAGCAGCAAGCAGTTAGAGATTGTGTACTGCTCCTCGCTATGTTTTATATCCGATGTCCGTAAAAGTTTTATTGGATTATTGGTAGGGTGTTTATTTGCCTGAACACCAAAAGTCCTGCTAGGCCTTGAGAATAATATAGAGAGAAGGGGCTTTGTGATATTACAGAATGTGGGAACAAGTGGTAGGTGGCAACGCTCTGGGTGGCAGGGAAAGGAGAAATGAGCAGTCGCTAAAGTGCACTGTGTATGGACCATAATTTAAGATGAGGTCACTGAACAGACGTGGAGGGAGCCCACCAAGCCAGCGCTAACTATTCCTTATTTGTGAATCATGGACCCCTGGGATATTTGTGATGATTTAACTCATTTGGTTTGCAATTGAGGGGGATTATGTGAAAAGGCCACTTGGCAATATTCCAATTGGTTGATGGGGGAACGAGCCTTTAATAAAAATAAAATGAAAATACATTCTCATGGATAAACTTTTGTAGGCTCTACACCAAGGATTCTCTACCTCAGCACTTTTGACATGTGGGCTGGAAAATTCTTTGTTGTGAGGACTGTCCTGTACATTGCAAGGTGTTTAGCAACATCTCTGGCCTCCACCTGCTAGATGCCAGTAATATACCTACCTAGTGAGGACAGCCCCAAATGTCTCTAGATAGGGCCAAATGTCCATGGCGTTGAAGAGTCGGGTGAGGGGCAAAATTTTACCCTGTTTAGACTTCTGCTTTACACAAACTAAAGTGTGTGTGTGTGTGTGTGTGTGTATGCGCGTGTGCACATGCTGGGGAGATTTAATGCAGTTACTCATAAAATTCAGAGAGAAAACTCCAAACACAAGAATTATAATTAATTCCCTCAAAATGAGTCTCAGAATGGGGTCCCAGAAATTAAAGTTGGGAGATTTTTAAGAAAGGAAAGCAAATAAGCAGTCAATAGAGCACTAGCTGTAGGTAAATCTTACCCCCAAAAAGGCTTCCATCTACAACCTGAGCTGTGAAATACGAAGCACTTACACTGCATCCCAGGGTGTTTACATTGATCCCGAGACAACATCTTTCTAGAAGTTCTAAGCCAAGAAGGATAAAAACCTCCAGTAGCCAGAAAACGTTTTTGTTTTTGTTTTCATTTTGCCTTACAACATTAAAGCTTGGTTCATATCTTCAGATCTTCAACAACAACAAAATTAAGAGGCAGAGTCCCTTATGTTTCTCTGTAAGAACCACAGAAGTGGGCATTGATTTTGTCCCCTTTTTCACTAAGTGGAGTATGTCACAGCTACTAAAATCTCCCGGGTTGCTTGAGTTGAACAAGACACGTGGGGAAACTGGTTTCCTCTAAATATTTTCTGTCAATCTTTTGACTCAAAATAACATTTAAACTGGAAGTGCACTTTGGTTTAAGCACAGGTGTCCAAGTTACTCTTATGGCAGAGGTTTCTCTTTTATCATATCGGGGAAAAAATGGGGAAAGATAGTGAAGATCAGCCATTTGTTAGACTATCTCACACAATGAAACTGTTCTAAGCAATTAGAGTACAACTGAGTCAGGGAATATCAATTTCCATGAAGGTGTCTACGAAATTCTCCAAATGTGATCCATGTAGAGCCCACACCAGAGCCATGGGATGACACTGGTTAAAAATAGATAATCCCGGGCCCCACCACCAGATCCACCAAATCAGGAACCCCAACGCTGTGGTCTGATGAGATGCATTTTTATCAAGATAATTTTATGCTCATTAAAATGTGAAAGCTACTTAATTGGGTTGTAGGTTGGAGGAACATAGGAAAGATAGGAAAGGGAGTCTTGAAGATACTTGAGTGAATAATACCAGAATTTCCTTCTCAGAAGCAAGCCGATTTGAGGATTTGAACCAAGAAGTGCTAGGGGATTCACTAACTACAAGGTTTTTCAAGAATCACTGCTCTGCCAATGAACTGTGAAGTCAATGAAATCCGCAAATCTGACTTACTTGGGATTTATCCTTGTCAGATAGCAGTATGGGTAAGACTAACGGAAGCCTACAGAAAATTAGATGACACCTGTATTCAGAATCCAAGATGAGGGGACTTGGGAAAGAAGAATCCAGATAGTGTGCTGATCTACACGCCTGCCAATCTGTGACTCAATGTTAATTATTGGTGGGCCACAAATCTGAACTTTACAGGCATCTTGCCTTAGAGTTTTTAAATTCAGGTGGTTTTTTTCTTTGCCCTTTTTAAAGTAGTGGCTTTTTGTTTTGCTTTTGTTTTCAGATAATCTCATGTGGAATAAAGAGAAACAAGAAACAGGATGCTCAAGCTGGAAAAAAGGTATGTTGCCTTTTCATACTCTGGGGAGGCTGCAATTCATCTGTTTCCAAACATCTCAAAATGACATTGGTTTACAGAAGGTTAATTCCCTTTCATAATTATTCTAGCTAAAGGTATTACCTCCATGGTGTCAGAGACCCAGGTTCTCAATAACATAAATGCATGTAGCGTCCATTGTCAAGGTTATGGTCCCAGATGACTGGCACATGCCCTGCACATTCATTTGATTGTCCAGAGATGCTCACATGGCCATCCTTAACTAGAAGGAAGCTGGCAAACAGTTTTTATTTCTGTGGCTGTGTACCAAGCTCAAAGTGGGAGAAGGGATTCTATTACTATTAAAGAATGGGAGAATATTTGAGGAAAACTAGCAGTCTTTTTCACAAAACTCAATGCCCTCAAAAGAGAAATTGTACATATACTCTAGCTCAGCGGTCCCCAACCTTTGTGGCACCACGGACCAGTTTCGTGGAAGACAATTTTTTCCATGGGGTGGGGGTGGGGGTTGGTTCAGGCGGTAATGTGAGCGATGGGGAGAGGCAGATGAAGCTTCGCTGGCTCACCTGCCGCTCATCTCCTGCTGTGCGGCTTGGTTCCTAACAGGCTGTGGACCGGTACCAGTCTGTGGCCCGGGGATTGGGGACCCCTGCTCTAGTCTATTGGGAAACCAGAGTACGTTAAAATGCCCATGAAAAAAATGTTGAAAAAACACAATCCAGAATAATTTTTGTAATTTTTAAAAATCTGACGTATACTGTACATTAAAAAGATAGAAGGAAATGTAACAAAGTGTCAATTTTCTGAATATACCTATTTTTCCTTATCGAGTCTAAATCCTATGACCAACCATTATAATCACTCACTTGTAGATGTTTTCAGCTCTGCTTTCCTTACCATCTCTTCCCCACCTGCTTCCTTCCAAGTCACTGAATATAGGAAGGGAAAACACATCACCCTTCTGTCCGGTATCACTTTCAACTCACGACCAAAACGTTCATGAGTGCTGAAATGCTGCCAAATTTAGAGTATGTTTCTCTTGCCCATTTATTCCTTCAGACTCCTGTTGAACCATTTCTCACCTTTTCCTTTTACCTGAAACTTCCAACAAGTCTTCCCGGAACATCCTCATTCACAGCTGATAATCTTTCTACCAATTTCACTGACAAAATGGAAGCAATCAAAGGCGATCTTCCAAAAATCCTCAGGATCCCTTCTACCCATCTTCAAGAATATATTTTCATGCACGTTGCTTTCCTTGTGTTACTATGAATAAACTCTCCATGACCCTGCCTCATGCTAATCCCTCCATGGATGCATTAGATTCCCTGTCTTCACCCCCATGCAAAGACATCCATCCAACAATTCTTGCCCCCTCTTCTACATTCTCAGTTTCTCTTTACTAGATCATTCCTATCAGCATAAAAATTATATTATTACTCTGTCTTAAAAAATAAAAATTTCGGACTTCCCTGGTGGCGCAGTGGTTAAGAATCCACCTGCCAATGCAGGGGACACGGGTTTGAGCCCTGGTCCGGGAAGATCCCACATGCCGTGGAGCAACTAAGCCCATGAGCCACAACTACTGAAGCCGGCGTGCTTAGAGCCCGTGGTCTGCAACAAGAGAAGCCACCACAATAAGAAGCTCACACACTGCAACGAAGAGTAGCCCCCGCTCACCGCAACTAGAGGAAGCCCGCGCACAGCAACGAAGACCCAATGCAGCCAAAAATAAATAAATAAAATAAATAATTTTTAAAAATAAATAAATAAATAAATAAAAATAAAAGATTTCTTGGTGTCACCTTAAAAAACAAAAAAGGCCCCAGACTATGCTCCCATTTTTCTATTCCTCTTTGCAACAAAACTCCAATTCCTATTTTATTCTAGCAACCCCATCACTCTACCAAACCCCCTCCAGTCACTCTGGCCACCTTAGCGTTCCTCAGGAATTCCAGACATGCTCTCACCACTGCACTGACTCTTCTTCTTTCTGGAATGTTCTTCCATCACATATCTGCATGTCTCACTATCCCATATCTTCAAATCATCAACCAAATATCACCTTCTCAACAATACCCCCCACCTACTTCTCCCCAGATAATCCCAAACCCTCTTTCCCTTCACTTATTTTAATAACATTTATTACCTTTATATAATCAATATGATTCATATATTACACATATTCATGTATATAATATACAATGTATATTGAAAATTGAACAAGTTATAATGTCAGCTGCATGAGAATAAGGATTTTTTTCTATTTTGTTCATTGATGCAGTTTTGACCCTTAAAACAATGGCTGGCATATAGTTAGGGAATTAACAAATATGAGACATGGGTGATATTTTTGTAATGTTTTCGTATTTTAAATATTTTCTACTTTACAAATTATCTTTAATGCGTCATTATGTTATCTATATAGTGAAAAAAATGGCATATTGACATTGAGATATTTAAATTCTTAGTTTTACTTCTAGCTCAATCAAATAGTAGACTTTTAATATTAGATAAATCAATTAACTTATCTCACTTAGTTTTTATTTTTTAATTTTATTTATTTATTTATTTATTTGCGGTACGTGGGCCTCTCACTGTTGTGGTCTCTACCGTTGCGGAGCACAGGCTCTGGACGCGCAGGCCCAGCGGCCATGGCTCACGGGCCCAGCCGCTCCGCGGCATGTGGGATCCTCCTGGACCGGGGCACGAACCCGCGTCCCCTGCATCAGCAGGCGGACTCTCAACCACTGCACCACCAGGGAAGCCCTAGTTTTTATTTTTTAAGGATACTAGTTTTGGTTATCTGAGCTGAAGAAGATCATGTAAGAGAAGGCAACAAAGCAATGTTCAACTATATAAATTGTATCCCTATCCAACCACTGGATAATTAAAGGTTTGTTTTTTTTAAATGTATCTTTTAGAATGTATTTTTATATTTTAAGAATGAACAAGTAAAATCTAATTTCTTGACACCTATCAAGCACACATTAAGGCAGAATCTTTTCATGTTTTTCACTGTTACTTATTTAGTGATGAAAAATGGTATGATCAGGTCATAGCACTGACTAATCTCAAAACTGAGATGGTGATCCCCGGATCCCTATAACATCACACAGGACTTTATGGGGGAAATCGCTCATTGGTGAGATTAGCTATATTTTTGTGGATGGTCTTTCATTAAAAAAAAAAAAAAAAAAGACGACTAACCCAAACTCTGGGCTCTCAGTGTGGGAAGGGAACAACAGAAACATCTCTTTCCTCTCAGGGAAGGCTGGGGCCAAGGAAAAGTAAACAGAAAGATGTGGATAATGGAAACAAAAGAAATAGAAAAAAACCTTTTCTGTGACAAAGGGATGAAGGAGACTGGATAGGGCTCTCAAGTTCAAGAGGACTGTCAAGGGTCCAACATACCTATTTCCAAGAAGCCTGCTAATAGACACTAAACTGAAATTAACAAAGCCAGACAGAAGGAAGCCCTCCCTTTGGAGTTTTCACTGCCTTCAGGCAAGTCAGCAAGGCTCTCTGCAGAACTATTTACTTTGGAATTACCCATAATGCTTGACACCATGATAATTCCCTTCTGCCCTAATGCATACTCTACTGACAGCATTGAAACTCTGTCAAAGGGAAAAAGTAAATGATTCAGCAAAACTGTTGTTACATAAGACAGGTAAATAAACATCCAGGAATTCTGCTACATGCCAAGATACATTCCCAACCTGGCCAGGGAAAGAAAGCGAGGATCTTACACATTCAGAGGAGTTAGACAAAATGCTCCTGACTCAAGCAATAAAAACACCTGACTGACATGTGGTCACACGTCAAACATAAACCTGAAATGCAATTGGAGGAATTTGAGGGGTTTTTTTCTTTTTCTTTTTCTTTTTTAAAACTTTGTTGTCATGGCCCAGAATTCTTCCTGCAAATACTTTCAGTTTTTGGTGGTGCAGTGAAAATAACATTGACCAGAAAACCAAGATTTTAACACAGGCTCTGACACCCCTGAACCAAATACTTAAACTCTCTCAACATCATTTCTAAGATCTGTATCTGAGTAGATAGGTTCATATCTTCTATAAAATCCCAGGATGTTTTGTAGCTTTCATTTTTTTGAACTATCAGTCAACAGTATCCTTGTGGCTTTCGTGGAAAGAGCATACTTTAGGCAATTTACCAAACTCCCCTGAGCCTCAGTTTCCCCATATGTGAAATGGAATCACAGTGGAAAAGGTACTTCTCAGATTTTAAAACTTAGGATTAAATCACAATGCATGCTTATCTTTCACATTTTTTTTTTAGTTTTCAAAAATTCAACTCTATAGAAAAGTTGAAAGAATAATATGACACTGTTACATCCTTCACCAATGTTTAACATCCTACCACGTCCTTGCTATTTTCATACAGACACACACACACACACACACAAATATATATGTATGTATATTACTTTTAGTGAACCATTGTAAAGTAACTTGCAGACCCTATAATATTTAACTCAAATATATCATCACATCATCTCCTAAGAGCAAGGAGACATTCTTCTATATAACCATAAGACCACTGCACACTCAAAAAATTTAACATTGATAAAATAATATTAACTAATATACAGTGCATATTCAAAACTCTCCAGTTTAATCATACACTTGGTTGCCATAGCTACTGACTCTCCTTTACTCTAAAATAATCCTTCAGTTTTGTATGTTTGCTTCTCTAGTGCCTCACGATATTGACTTTTTTTTTTTTTTTAGCATTCAAGTCAATGGTATTATAAAACATTCCACACAAAAAATATGAACAAATCTCACAAACAGTGTTGAGTGAAAGATGCCAGACACGAGACAGTACAAAAACAGACAAAACCTATCTCTGCTGTTAGCATTAAGGACAGCAGTTACCTGTAGGGGTTAGTGACTAAAAGGAAACATGAGACTGAGTTATCAATGTTCAATTTCTTGACCTGGGTGCTAATTATATAAGTGTGTGTTCACATGTTACTTAGGAAATCAATTATTTAACTAAGCAATTATTTGTCATTAATAAATAAAAATTTATTTTAAATTTTAAAATAAACTAAAATTAATTTATAAATTATAATTTATAAAATTAATTAAGAAATAGAAAGAAATATAATGGAGTTGCTTTAATTCCCTACCTTCACTGTATAATGAATGAAGTAGTCAAAAATATATATGAATAGTGATGATTAGATTAACATAATTAACAAAAGTGTGTGAATAGACATATATTTAATTTCATATACCACAAATTGAAAAATGATTCTTTCTTTTTAAGCCTGAAAGGAATGGCTTAAAAATTGTGTCTATTGGGACACAAACCTGCATTAAGTTCTGCAAATTAGTCACTGTACAGACCAACGTTATTTGTTCAAGATTCAGTGAGAGGGGCTTCCCTGGTGGTGCAGGGGTTAAGAATCTGCCTGCCAATGCAGGGGACAGGGGTTCAAGCCCTGGTATGGGAAGATCCCACATGCTGCGGAGCAACTAAGCCCGTGAGCCACAACCACTGAGCCTGTGCTCTAGAGCCCGCGAGCCACAACTACTGAAGCCCGCGAGCCTAGAGCCTGTGCTCCGCAACAAGAGAAGCCATCGCAATGAGAAGCCCACGGGCACCACAATGAAGAGCAGCCCCTGCTCACCGAAACTAGAGGAAGCCCACACGCAGCAATGAAGACCCAATGCAGCCAAAAATAAATAAATTTATATATTAAACAAAAAAAGATTCAGAGAGAGTAGAAATTTCAAAAATAACTTTACAAAGCCCTAACCATAGAAATTGAAAGCTGCTATTCTAAGAGCCCATTGAGTCAAAGTTTAAATACATAATAAAATACTAAACTACTTAGAAACTATCTTAAATAAAAGTATTATAAATCTACATAATAAATATAAGCATACATAAATCTGGATCCTTAATACTTTGCTGTTAAATGATGAAAAACGATTTTTAATTATCAAGAATTTAGAAAAAGAATATAGAAGCAGTCTTAAGGAAAATAGGAGGAAATGATAAAATGCAGCAAAAATTAATTATTGGAAACTGAGAAACAGCAGACATAAGCAAATCTAAGAGCTAGTTCTTTAAAAAGAAATTGATAAAAACAACAAAATTGTAACAAGTCTAATGAGAGCAATTAGAAAAATGATAATATATGTAAAATCTTTTGCGCAGTACCTACATTGCCATCACTATTATTATTATTATTATTCAAAAAGAAAATCAAGGCTATGGTAATAGATATAGGGGCACATAGGAGATTAAAAATATGGCAACACTATACAAAATGTTGGCTAACATATTTTTAAGATAGGACAAAATGAATGATACACTTGGAACAAATTACAAAATGGACTCAATAAGACATAGGAAACCAAAATAGACCAATAGAAAAATAGGAAAAATATGTTTGAAACACAGGAGAACCCTAAATGGTTTTAAAGTTAGATAATTTAAGTTATTAAAGGATGTCTTTTCAGTGAATATTGAGATTGTCTCATCAACATCTTATCTTTCCCTCTCACTATCAACAGCCCTGAGGAGTGGCTTATCCAGTATATCCAGGGTGGGACTCTATTTTAACTAATCAAGGCAAAGTTCCTTTATTATCATGATTGGATCAGGTGACCCATCTAAAAGCCCATCAATTCATGGCATTTGCATGGCCAGAAAGTACAACTGACTCAATTCAAGACAATGAAACATAAAGCAGACAGTTTTTCTATGAAATTCTCAAAGAAGATACCTCCATCTTATGAGAACTTATAGAAGCCAGCCCTCTCTCTTCCGAACTGTAAAGATGTGATGCCATGCAGGGAGCTAGCTTGAAAAGTTTGTCACCCCAGAATGCAGAGTGGAGAAGTGAAAAGAAACCAAGTCATTGTGAATCAAACCAAGCCCCAAAGCCACCCATCCTCCTTACCATTCTTGTGCATAAGCACATAAACACATCTACTAATAAAACAGAACAAAACATTGTTAGTTTTCCTGTTGTGTGTAATATAAAAAAAATAAAATAAAAATCATTCTCCTAGAGTACAGAGAAAGATGGTAGCTACTCAGCATTTCTGATGAAGGTAGTACAACCCTAATTATAAAACTGAATAAAGAAAACACATTGAAATTGCTAATGTAGAATGCAAAACCCTAAATAAAATATTACCAAATAGATTTCAACATGATGTAAAGGGTAATTCACTAAGGCTAAATGGGATCTAGGCTAAGATTATAAAGATGGTTTACTTTTAGTAATGTATTAATATAATATTTCATGACTATAAGTAAAATTTTAGAAGCTAATCACCACAGTAATTTTAAAGACAAAAATTGAATGCTGGTTAAATCCCTTAGTGAGTTGGTGAATACATCTCCTTGCCGGAAGGATGGCACACCCTAACTCCCCAGGGACGGGACCCTTCCAGACATCACAGTATGTATCTCTTTGTGTGTCTGTTCATTCACTCGTATCTTTCATTATATGCTTCATTATGTGAACTAGTAAATGTAAGTATTTTCTTGAGATCTGTGTGCCATCACAGCACAGCAAATAATCCAACCTGAGGAGGGGGTTGTGGGAACTCCTGATTTACACCTGGTCAATTACAAATACTGGAGGCCCAGACATAGGATTGGCATCTGAAGCTGGGGGCAGTCTTGTGGGACTCAGCCCTTAACCTGTGGGATCTGACGCTAACTCCAGGTAGATGGTGTCAAAATTGAATTGAATTGTAGGACACCCAGCTGGTGTCAGAGAATTTGTTGGTGTGAGAAAAAAACCACGCATCCGGTATCAGAAGTGGAGTGGTGTCAGTGTGTAGAAGAAACAGAGTTTCTCCTTTCAGAAAATAAAGATTTAAAAAAATAAAACACAAAAAGTATGGACCGTAAAGGCAAAGATTGATAAACCTGTCTATGTGAAATTAACAACTTGAGTTCATCAATGAAAATACATCACAAAGAGAGTAAAAAGTCATACCATAAATAAGAATATATTTGCGACACTTATAATGACAACAAGTAGAATAAAAACAGAGCACCTGTGATTCAATTAGAAAAAGGTTTTCTAAAAAACAGAAAAATGAGCAAAGAATTTGAATGTTTCTCAGAAAACATGAATAACCTCTAAACGTGTGAAAAGTGCTTTACCTCACTTAGTAATGAGCAAAGTTATAATTAAAATCACATTGAAATAATATTTTGTATTCACGCTGTAAGTAAAACTTAAAAAGTCAGAAACCCTAAGTGCTGCGCAAGGAAAGAAACAGAAAACTTTGTTCACTGCTGGAGGGGAAGAAGGCTAGAATAAATACTTTGGGAGACATTTTGGTGTTTATCCAGTAAAACTGAATACATCCATATCCCACTACTCAACAACCTGACTCCTCAATATATTCCCTAGAGACATTTTTACACATTTGTTCTAGGAGACTTGTCATCTACAACAATGTTCAAAGCAATATTGCCTGTAATTGCAAAACGACCACAAAAACCCTGAAAACAACCCAAATAGTCATTAAGAATATAATGAACAGATACAGTATGGAATACTCACTATACTGCAGAGCAAAAGAATTATGACATGCATCCACATGTCATTATGATTTAAAACTACAATATTGTTGAATGAAAGAAATTAATGACAAAAAAGCACAGTGTGGTTTGACACTTATATAAAGGTCAAGTACGAGAAAAACTAAACAATGTGTTAATTAGGAATACACACATATTTGCAAACTTGCAAAGAAGAGGAAGAAAGTGATGATCACCAGAGTCAAAAGGCTGGTTACCTTGGGGAGTGGGGGAGAGTTGTGTGATTAGGGAAGTCACAATGGGGTGGCCAAGTAGTTGCATTGGTTCCTTTTCCTAAACCGAGTGGTGGAAACTAGAGTGTTTATCGTTGTTCTTTAAACAGTTCACATACATTTTACACATTCTTTGTGAATATGTTTTATATATTCTTATGTGCATAGAAAATATCTTAAAACAAAAGTAAATAAGTGACATGATTAATAATTTTGGAAAAACAGTTGACTATGGTGCACTAGGTATACAGAAGGGATACATTTATTTAGATGCCAAAACCATCAAATCTTAACAGCAAAGAACATCTTAAAAATGATTGCAATACAATAGTCAAAATGTTAAAGTAAGCTATCAAAGAGACTTTATCAATCAAGAAGGAAAACGTTAAGACCCATCAAAGTCAAGTGGGCAAAAGTCATGAATAAACCATTCACAGAATAAACACAAAAAAAAATGGAAAAAATCAACCTCAGTAATTAAAAAATACAATTAAAGTAAAATGCAAGTATATTTCTATAAAATCAGCAGAAATTTTCAAATGATATTATTTGATGCAGTTGAAGGTAAGAATGTTCTAGACTCCTGGAGGAATATAAACTGGCAAATTCTTTCCAGAAGAATGCTTTGCCAAATTTAGAAAAAATATTTTAAAAGGTCATGCCATTGACCCAGTAATTCAACTTTTAAGACTCCAGAGGAAATAACTAGAGTTGTAGATGATGGCATATTACCAAATAATACCTGGAACATTATTCATATTAGGAAAGAAACTTAAATCTCCAAAATGTAGAGAAATGGTTACACATGTTACAACTAAAATTTTAATGGAATAATGTCACCAATAAATTGATATTTAGAAGTATAATTAATAATAAAGAAATTTCTCAAAATAGACTATAAATTCGGCAAGATATAAAATCTGTATGTGTACAGGTAGCTATGCATACACGTATCTAGGTGTGTATATATACACACATGTATACAAAAGGCTGAAAAGAAGTATGGTAAAATGCTGACAGTGGTGTCTTCTATTTTATGTTGTCATTTTATTTCTAAATTCTATACAATAAACCTGATTGCTTTTATAATCAGAAAAATATAATATTTAGAAACCCGATTGACATTATATGTGACAGTCCCACTCTATAATGTTTATCATCCTAAATTTTAAAGCAGAGAATTGATACACAAATGTATCTTTGGAAGGGATTTGTTTATTCTGCTGAGCTCAAATTCTAATGGTCAAGATGGAGCATCTATCCAGGAAAGTGTCTATTTTTGCAGATGGTGCCTAAAAGATGTGCTAGAGGATGATGATGATGGTGATGACAGTAACAAAAATAGCCAAGACATGTAGACAGAGCGTTACCATTTACACAGCACTTTCAGGCACATTATCTCTTTTAATCTCTCAGTCTAATGGAAAAATTGTCACAGCCCAGCACACATACCAGCCATTTGTCCCACCCCAGCCCAACATTTGCTATGGGGGAAAACAAGAAAGTAGAAGATAAGAACATGATTTCAAGGAGTTTGCAGTCTGATTAAAGAAATAAAACCTGCACCCAATAAATGCTATGTGATGAGACTGAAAATATTAATATATGTGGGTTTTCCAGCTTCTCTCCTCCTCTGCCTGCTAAAGAGAACATGCTTTGCCTGCTTTGTTTATTCCCCTTCTCCACTCTCCAAAGAGGGTTCAATGATTGCCAGACATTTCTATGCTGTAGCTGAATCTTTTTTCTGGACTTTTGTAAATCTAGAACTGGAAGAAAAGATAAACCATCTGGGAGATTGTTTGGGGAGATAGGAAGAGAGCAAGTTTAGCACAACCATGGTGTTGTGTATGAGTTAAGTGGGTGGCAGAAAAAACTGGGATTTTCAGAGGAGATGGTGTAGTGTAGAAGATGTCTGTCCTCCGTGATGTTTGAGAAACTGTAATAAACATTAACTGGAGTCAAGGAGAAATCGTTTTGGGCTACCAGACTGTTTCTTTAACCACCATATTAATCTGAGCCTAGATCTGAGCTCAATATTAGAGTAACACTTTCTATGTAGAGGGGACGGTACTTACCAAAGAAACTCCTCTTCCCTCCCTCTGCCGTGACAGTTTCAATATTTGCAACAGATTCTAATTCGAGGTCAGAGAGGTAGGTGGACTTCTAAGATAACCCCCCACCATGAGCTCCATCTCCTGTATTTGTGCCCTTGTATAATACCCTCTTCTTGAGTGTAAGCTGAGACTAGTGACTTGCTTCTCATCGACAGAATACAGCGAAGGTGACGAGACAATAATTCTATAACTAGGTTACAAAAGACAGCGACTCCTACCTTGCTTGCATGCTCTCTACTGCCTTCTCACACAGTCACATACATATAGTAGAGCTGCAACATCAGTAAAGCAAGAGACCCACATGGCAAGGAACACAGGGCAGCCAACAGCAGTGAGAAACTAAATCCTGCCAACAGCCACTGAGTGAGCTTGGAGGTGTTGCCTTACCAAGTTGAGCCTCAAGATGGCTATAGACCAACTGACCCTTTGATTGTAGCCTGTGAGAGACCCCTGAAGCACTGGATCCAGTCATCCATGCCCCGATTCTGACCCACAGAAACTAAGGTAATATATGTGTGTAGTTTTAAGCCTCTAAATTTGGTGGTCATTTGTAACTCAGCAATAGATGATGAAGCCAGTCACCTACCTACCTCTTCCTTCATTTTGTTCTTTCTCTCAGACATTTTTCATCTCTACTCCAAATCAAATCTCCTCCAAATCCTGACCCTCTTTCTAATGCAAGTTTCCCATTCAGATTGCTGAGACACTAAAGCTGAATGTGAGGAACAATGTGTCAGGCTGAAATAGGTCTCCAAGGTGGAGGAAAAGGCCATTTCAGCGATGGCCACCCACCAAGTCCAACAAACCCTCCAGAGCAACTGCTCTGCCCCCAGAGCTCATTACCTATACCCGCTTCCCCACAAGATGAAGAAACAAAATGACTACAGCCCTATTTCAACCCTCCTAATTCCAAGAAAGGCCAGGAGATGCAGATGGCAGTGAAAATCCAGGGCATCACTTCCTTTGAAAATCATTTAAAAGTGCCAGATCCCACACCATTTTCATTGAAGTATTCATGGAAATGATTAAGATGCGTGTAAGGACATTTTAAAACCATGCTCCTCTGGTAACCATGCAGAAAAACAGAGTAAATATTGACTGCTGCATCACATTTCTTTATCTCAGCTGGGCTACCAGCTGCTATGCTGGATAGCCCTTCTAGAGTGGCCGCCCCAGCAGTATTTATCCCAAAGAACAAGAACAGCTATGTGTCTCTAGCCTGTGCTACATTGAAAGAGGATGGTAAGTAGCCCTGAAATGCAAGGTGTGAGGGATAGGTTTTCCTGTTCTTCCTCCAAGGTCAGGAGCAAGAAGCAAATACACAGTAATGGAAAGAAGACAAGAAAACCCTAAGGAGCAGAAGGCGAGGGGAACTAGATTCTCTATGCAGTACAACAAATCGAAAATCATATTTCTTAATCACCTTCTACAATCTTGATGCTGTAGAGATTACAAATCAGCAGAAAACATGTCTACTGACTAAATGAACTCACAGTCTTGTCACAAAGTTAAGATTATAATATATGCCATATGATCCTGCAATCTCACTCCTGGGCATATATCCAGAGAAAACTAATTTGAAAAGATACATGCACCCCAATGTTGATAGCAGCACTAATTACAATAGCCAAGACATGGAAGCCACCTAAATGTCTATCGACAGATGAATGGATAAAGAAGATGTGGTACATTTATACAATGGAACACTAGTCAGCCATAAAAAAGAAGGAAATAATGCCATTTGCAGCAACATGGATGGACCTAGAGATCATCATACTAAGTGAAGTCAGACAGAGAAATATATATATATCACTTATATGTAGAATCTTAAGAAATTATACAAATGAACTTATTTACAAAGCAGAAACAGACTCACAGACATAGAAAACAAACTTATGGTTATCAAAGGGGATGGAAGGCAGGTGCGGGGGTGGGGGAGGAGGACATAAATTTGGAGTTTGGGATTAACATATACACACTACTGTATATAAAATAGATAAATAACAAGGACCTACTGAGTAGCACACTGAATAACACTCAATGTCTTGTAGAAACCTATAATGGAAACGAATTTGAAAAATATTTTCAGATGTATATATATGTATATATATATGTACATATGTATATATAGATACGTATATATATATCTGAATTACTTTGCTGTACACCTGAAACTAATGCAATATTGTAAATTAACTATACTTCAATGAAATCTTTTTAATTTAAAAAAAGATTATAATATTAAAACAAGCAGTCTAGTATGATCCTTCTCTTTCACTCCCCACCCAATCCATACCCAAGTCTTTTCAACTTCACCGGCAAAATCGATGACTTCTTACCCTCCACCCTCGTTCCTTCTGCACTAGTCCAAGTCACCATAGTCTCTCCCCGAATGACTCCAGCAACCTCTTGCCACTACTTTTTTTCTGCTTCCAATCCACTCTCTGTATCATTCACGAGTTGTGGTTTGGTTTGGTTTTGTTTAATATCGCCAAAGGATTCCCATAGCACAGAATTGTTAACATGCCTGTAAGGCCCTTCAGAATTTAGCTTCTACTCCTGCTCTCTGAACCAGCTCGTGCTGCTCTCACCCAGGCACTGTAATCCAGCCACACTCACCTTCTTTCAGTTCCTTAAACTAATCAAGCTTTCCCCGGCTTAGAACCGTTCTCACTTGTGCATCCCTCTGCCCAGAATATTCTACCCCCTCTACCTCAGTCACTCACACTCAGCACTCAGCTCTCTCTGATGTGTCACCTTCTCAGATTTTATGACGCTCCAATCTTAACCTCTTTCATTGTCTCCCACATCTATTTTTTCATAACACATTGCAGTTTACAATGAGATAGTCATGAGCATGTGGACTTATTTAGTGCACCTCTTCCCCACTAGATTATAAACTCTGTGAGGTCAGGGACCAGATGTATTCTGTCTACCCCTCCATCTTCAAATAAATGGATGATATTCTCCCTCTTAGGAATTTCCACAGGGTTTTGTTTTTTGTTTGTTTATTTGTTTTTTCATATCTGCCTGCTACCCAGCATTTTATTATAGTTACCTGAATATATGCCTTGTTCTGCTTAAAAAGAATTAGGAGCTCCTCGAGGACAGAGTCTGTGTCTTATAAATCTCTAAATTCACCTTAGGCCTAGCAAAGACCTACATGTAGTTGGCACTAATATATATGTCTTAAACAGATGAAACAACTGAATTGTGCCTGTGAGTCGTTAGAGATGGTTTTACAGTGTTCTGGTTAAATATATTAAAGAATGGGATCTTTTCCTGTCTTTTTAAATACATAATAGTGATGGTTCCATGGGATGCTGTAAGCCAGTATGATAAGATTTAGATTTGCTGACTCATAATGACTCAGTAATCTAATAATACTCCCATAGTGAGGGCATTACAATGGATTTGGGATTTTCTTAAATGTATTTTATGAGGGGAAAAAAAGTTTTCATCTCTGTACTACAAATGGGAGATATTCTAGGAAAATATATCTTGATATATTAAAGAATACTTTTCTCATGCTGCCTCTTTTTCTGTAGTCCCTCAATTTTAAACTGTAATGTTTCAAAATGTCCTATGAACTTGTTATTCCTATGAAATTGCCCAGATAAAATGGGGAAAACAGATTCATTTAAATGGATATCTGGGGACCTCCCTGGTGACACAGTGATTGAGACTTTGCACTCCCAATGCAGGGGGCCCAGGTTCAATCCCTGATCAGGGAACTAGATCCCACACACATGCCACAACTAAGAGTTTGCATGCCACAACTAAGGAGCTCATGTACCACAACTGAGGAGCCAGCAAGCCACAACTAAGGAGCCTGCAAGCCACAACTAAGGAGACCACCTGCCACAACTAAGACCTGGTGCAACAAGATAAATAAATAAATATTTTTAAAATTAAAATTAAAAAAAAAATGGATATCTGCAAAATGTCTCTGAAAAGGAGAGGTCAGCGGAGACATATTTACCATGAAGCTAAAGAAGCTTAAGCTTCAAACCTTTCATTAACAGACTCCTTCCACAGCCCTACTGTCATAAAATTTACAGAAGTGGGAATTTTAATAGCCATGAGTTAACACTGCCTTCTGTCTCCTTTCTGATAATGTCACTTTCCCACTTCCCTCCATCACACTTCCCCTTCTGTGGTGTGGTAAGGTGGCGCCCATGGCATTTTGGGCATCACACTCAGGAGGGGTTGAGTTGGGATATATTTACTTTCTGGTTAGTGGTACCCATTTATAAGGTTCATAGTGAATCCCTCGTATAGTTAAGTCATAGCTACCATCCTGGTGTAGAAAGAGCTTCCAATAACTCTCCTACTTCCAACTTGCTGACTCACCCAATGATGTGACATGAAAGTTGGGCCAGGAATTCTACTGTGCTCCAAATACGTCCTACAGCACCTGGCAGTGAGAGCTGGGAAGGAGGGGAGAGACATAAAGTTTGAAATGTGCTGGGTTTTTTTAGATTTCATGTTGGTGGGGTTTGGCAGCATTTTACCTGTGTGATTTGTTATGTCTTTTGTCTCTCTAAACAGAAATTCACTTTTGTAAGTATTTTTATATTTAAAATTTGTAATCTTTTTCTTATAGAGGATCTCCCAAATTCAACTGAAGTCCCCACAAAAGCTGGATTTACTTCCAGCACCAGCATACCTACAGAACTACTTTTCCCAGAGTAAGAACTCAAGGTAACTGTCAAACACATCAGGATCCTTAAGTAATCTCTCTGGAAAGAATACCAGATATTAGACTGGATTTATTTATTAGATTAGCCTCCAACCAGGGAGCTAAAACAGTGCCATCTACAGCAATCTGAATGACAATTCAAGCCAACAGTACTTTGCCCTTGATAATTACTCAGAAATGAGAAAAAAGGGGTGGGGGGGAATTCCCTGCCATCCAAAAACAGGTCAAGAAGTGGAATAACGGGTAAACTCGGAGCCTTCCAGCCTTAAATAGAAGAAAATATGAAGAACTCATTCTTCACTATTCTCCACAGTCCCTTAAATGAGAACAGATTACAAATCTAATAAAATTGTTTTTCTTCTAATTCACAGAACAATTTTATGCAGCACGTCCTAATTCCTCAATGTACATCCAGTGGGGTTCCTTTTAGACCACTGTGAGCATACACAAAATGAAACATGACATCTCTTGTTAAATCAAAGCTTATAGGGATAATTTAAAGAAAAACATCTTTTAGAGATTGTACTATTTAAAAAGAGAAAAAAATGTGGCAACCTAATGTAAATAGAATTGAATATTTTTACTCTCATGATCTTCTAAGTTATACTGGCTTCAACCAGTTTGTGTGAGTTTATCTACAGCAGTGGTTTTCAAACACATTTTTCTTTCTTTTTTGTTTTTTTTAACCACTGTTTTTTAGTGTTTTGTTTTTCACAGAATTGTACAACCCTCATCATTATCTAATGTTAGAACACTTTCATCACCCCAAAAAGAAACTCCACACACATTAGCAGCTGCTACCCATTTTTCCATTCCCCCCAGCTCCAGGCAACACCTAATCTACTTTCTGTCTCTGTGGATTTGACCATTCTGGATATAACAAATAAATGGAATAATAAAATATGTGGCCTTTTGTGTCTGGCTTCTTTCATGTAGCATAAAATTTTCAAGGTTTATCTGTGTTGTAGCATGTGTCAGTACTTCATTCCTCGTCATGATATCAACTGTATGGATGGATATACCTCTTTCTATTTATTCTTTCATCAGTTGTTGGGCTTTTAGATTGTTTCTACCTTTTGGCTCTTATGAATAATGCTGCTATGGATATCATGTACAAGTTTTTGTGTGGACATATGTTTTCATTTCTTTTGCATATATCCCCAGAGGTGGAACCATTGGGTCATACAGTAACTCTTATTTTAAACAATTTAAAGAATTGTCATGGGCTTCCCTGGTGGCGCAGTGGTTGAGAGTCCACCTGTCGATGTAGGGGACACGGGTTCGTGCCCCGGTCCGGGAGGATCCCACATGCCACAGAGCGGCTGGGCCCGTGAGCCATGGCTGCTGAGCCTGCGCATCCGGAGCCTGTGCTCCGCAACGGGAGAGGCCACAGCGGTGAGAGGCCCGCGTACCGCAAAAAAAATAAATAAATAAAAATTAAAAAAAGTAAAGAATTGTCAGAATGTTTTCCAAAGTGGCTGTATCATTTTACATTCTCAACAACAGTATACCAGGGGTCCAATTTCTCCACATCCTTGTCAACATTTGTTATTGTCTGTCTTTTTTATTTTAGTTACCTTAATGAGCGTGAAGTGCTATCTCCTGGTGGTACTGATTTGCATTCCAAATACTTTTGCTTTTGCATACATATTAGCATTTGCACTTTCACCTATTTTAAGTGTAATGGATTATTTATGAAGTTGTTTACATACAGTACAGTACAAATGTAGGATATATTGTATAAAACATCCACTAAAAATATGTTTTAAATACGAGAAAGAAGTTCTAAGACTTTCTTCCAAGATGTCACAGAATGGTTCTTTTTACTTTCCTGGGGTTAATACAACCCACTTGGAAACTATCTATCTAAAGATGAGGGAAATTTAAAATAAGAATTTTGCTGAAGATCAAGGATTCTAACATTCTTTCAGCAGTGTTTATTTATTGAAAACTCACTACATGTGAAGCATTCTGCTAAGTACTTTCCAGGATATAAACAACATAGAAGAATGTCCATGATGTCAGATGTCACAGTCTAATTTATTTCATAACCAAGTTTCTCTTGATATGTATTTCTTTCTTTTAAATCTGGAGCATGTGACCAGATTACATAAACAATAATTCATGGTGCAATCAAACACAGTGAAACCAATCTGGCATATCTTAATAATACAGACAATAATTAATGGGTATGTAAGAAGCTATGAAAGGTAATGATTCACCTAAATTTCATCAACTTAGTGTTACACAACCCAGCTCTCCTTCTGTACATATGTACCTCTTCTCTATAAGTATTAACTGGTGTTTGCTATCTTTTCTCTCTAGTTGTCTTCAAGATATTTTTTTCCTCTTAATTGTTCTGAATTTTTACTACAATGTGTTTAAGTACAATGTGTTAAGATTTATTTTTACTTATTGTGTGAAGGATTGACTGTGTCTACCTACTGTTAAGTTTCACTATGTTCATAAAATATAGAAAGTTCTCATCCGTATTGTCTTCAAATATTGCTTTTGGGTTTTCTGTAGGCTTTTTGGTTAACAATTGAACAATGCAAGTGAGCAGAGAATGGTCAGTTTGAAGCAAAATCATCTCCATAATGACAAGAAGGATAAGAAAGAAATCAGCAATAACATTAGCAAATAAAATAAAATAATTTTAAAGTAACTGTGAAAACAAAATGATGCTGGTGGAGAACAACCCCAATATTACGCATGCATCTTAAGAGTAGCGGTAACTAATACACTTGTTCAGATCCTGTAACTTGTAGGCAACCTCACCTAAATATCACAGGCTAGTTGAACTCACAATGAAGGCAGCCCTTGTGCAAGCAACTATGATGAGATGTAGTTATTGCCACGGTTCTGAGGATGGATGTGGGGGAATCTTGACATCCAAGAGCAAGATCTGAGCAATCTGAATGATTTGTGTGATCCAGGTAAATTCCTTCCTTTGTCCTGAGTGGCAACTATGTAATTCAAATGGACCCCATTAACTTTCAAAACTACTAGAAAAGCAGGGAACCCAATGGAAACAGGGAAGACTGCTAGTTTCTGGAAATCCTCAGCAAAAGAAGGAACAGGAGTGGGTGGAGGCAGAAGCAGTAGAAGGAGGCCATCAGCTCTGTGGAAGGACAGCAGTTCAGAGAGGAAGAGGTCCAGGAGCTGGGGGCAGTGGGAGGAGCCACTTGACCCCCTAACTACGAGCCTTTTTGTACATCTTCCTGGGGACTCTTGTGAGACTAGGAAACCTCCCAGCATCCTATGAGGGATGTGTGCTTAGCCTTCCAGGAAGTTTTGGCACTCAGGCTGCCACACATATCTCATGGGAAATGATGCAAGCCATAAATAAAAGATACTAGTAGGCCTCAAACCAAACTACAGGTCTCAAAGAATAAGTCAGAAGCAGTATTTTTATAAATAAAGGAACATGGGCTATAGGTCTTCCTAGTAACTTGGCTCTGGGCAAGTCACTCAATCTCTCTGAATCTCTCTAAGCCCCTCTGAGTTCCTTTATCTTTGATATATGACATTACCTACCCATTAAGGCTGTTGCTAAGATTAAAACCTGAAAATGTTTGTTAAGATTAGCACAAAGAGTGCTGATAAATGTGACTTTTTTTCTTCTCCCAAACCCAGGTCTGCTCCCGCTTCCTTTCAGGAACTTGTGACATAAGGATACCCTTCCTAAAAATTAATAACTAGGGTTAGATTGAAAAATGAGGCAAACTCCACTGTTAATCTCTGCACAGTTCTCACTACCTCATGCTCTCATTCACCTCTACACCTTGGGGGAAAACTATCAAGGGGATTTTCCTATATGATTTCAATTCTGTTGATTCATTTTCTTTTTCTTTGATAGAAAAACTACATGGCCCTCTTGGAGCTATCTGAGCAAAATTCTAGTTGTTTTTGTCACAGAAGACAGAGAGTTAAATTGAAGGAGCTGAAATCCATCACTGGTCAGGGTGACTCCAAGTGTTTCGCGGACCAACAGCATCCGTATCCATGGGAGCCTGTGGAAGCAGATCTGCTTTGTAACAATATCTCAGGTGTACCCAGATGAATGTTTGAGAAACACAGCACACCCTCTCTTCCACCTTGCAACTACTGCCTGTAACTTCCCTCATCTCAGTAGGGGATGGAGTGTGGGGAGCTTTTGTTTTGCCCTCAGTCTCCATTTCAATCCATTATCCATGGCAGAGCCATTCAGGAGTCCTTGGTAGTTCAGTGACACAATCCATCAGAGCTGAATTACACCAAAACTCTCAAGGAACAGGCTGGTTCTCTCTGTCTGCGCTTGGGCGACTACCTTGTCAACAGCCAAGAGAAGAACAAGGAGAGGGTGTGAAGGATTTGGATTTTTAATACCCAAGGTACACAAGCAAGCACAGAATATCCCTTACACACAACACAGCTGGACAGACCTATAGCCACTCTCTTACCCTGGGGGCTGCATCCTGACCACACAGAAAGAGAATCCATCAAAGGAGAGCCTTTTAGTCTCTTAAAAGCACTAAATAAAAAAAAAGTAAAGAAGCTGAATTTAGCAAGCAAATGGTAGCAATGTATCTGCAAGCAGAATAAGCATCTTTGTGTGTGTGTGTGGCAGCATCCTCTATCGCTTTATGTATTAATGCAATGCTAATTCATTCTACTAATGAGAGTTATAACAGGAGGGTAATGACCAGAAGCCCCATACAAATTATTCTTCATCTGTTTTCTTTTCTTTATCTCTCTCTTTTTTTTTTTCCTTTTAACAACGGACTGATTAGGGCCTGAAACAAAGCAAATGTAGTATCTGTCAACTCACTATAAAAATGGACGGGAAATTCTAAGAGGGTTTTTTTTGTTTCTTTGGCATTTGTTTCAGTGCTGCACGGATTTATCCAGAAGTGAGCTAGGAAGTCAGTATCATAAAAATGACTAAATACAAACATAAAAAAATTAAACCTTTGTACCTTGGACCAAGCTAATGGTTATCCAGCTCCAGCCTCATCTCCATTTTTATTGGAAACAAATTACACATCTATGTATGACTCAAAGGGTGCTTCCTTTTATCCTTCCCCTTCTGAATGTGTGTAGTTCAGGTGCTTCAGTTAACTTTGTACCAGCGAAATTATACAGCTGCCTTCAGGCTTATATGTCCTGCTCACACAGACAGACTGATACAAGTTTCATGCCAGCTCACCTGCTATTTCACAGAGATAAGTTGATTCAGACCAAATCTTTTGCCCACAAACATGCACAGATCTCTCCATTTCTTTTTAAATAAGCAAAATAAAAATATTTTCTCCTCTATGCTACCTCCTTAACCTCTAGCGAGTCTCTTATTAAAAACTGCTCATAATTTGAGTTCAGCAAATCTGTTTTAAGTACATACTCTGAGACAGATCTCACTTAACACTCCTATTAGCCTTACGTTGCAGGCAAGATCTTCATCTTGCATAGGAGGAAATCAGCAGAGACGTGTCTAACATCAAACAGCAAATAAGAGAAAGAACTGGGATTCACTCTAGGTCTTTTAACTAAGTATCCAGGGATCTTCTCAGTAGCTCAGTGCTTCTCGAAGTGTGGGACCTGGTCCAGCAGCATCAGTATCATCCAGGAATTTGTCAGAATGAAAATTTGGGCAACTCATCCCAGACCTACTGAGTCAGAAGCTCTGGAGGTGGGAGCCAGCGGTCCATGTGACAACCCCACAGGCAATTTGTTGTCAAGTTCAACGACTGTGCTAGCCCAAGCTGCCTCTGTCTCCCCCTTCAGAACTATTTGGAAAGACAGAGGAGGCCCACTGCCCTCTCTTACTCAGAAGCCACTCCCTCCTTAACAACTTCATATCCATGCCTACAGCTTTCTTACACAGCACTGTGTTTGTGTGTTTTCCTTTCTCCATTCAGCAAACATTCATTGAACGCATTCGATGGGTGGGATGCTGTGTTGGAAGTTATCAATGTAATGCTCAAACAGAGCTTCTCTATGTTCAGAGAGAATGGCAGTGGTGCTAGAACAACCCTCATCGAAAGCCATCATGATTTTCTCATGAGCACATCTAGGGGCTTCGCCTCAGTCCTCCTGAATCCCCGAGGCACCTGACACTACTGACCTTGCTTCTTCGTTGCTTAGAAATTCTCTTCTTTTGTAACTCTGTGCCTCAGCTGGTGGTTTCTGTCTTTTCCACTAGCGTTACTGTCTCACATTCATTCCATCATATAAGTTCTCCTTAGTGTTTCATTTGTATCCATCTTCTCTTCTCTTTATATACTTCCTCCTGTTAGTTTTCTCGAAGATTCTCACTCCTCCTGACTTTTCTGCATCTCTTAACAGCACCTTCATTTCCCACGGAAGCTCAAAACCTCAGCCTCTTTTTACCCTTTCTCCAGTATCCCAACCTGTATTTAATCAGAAGCCAAGTCCTCAAGTTCATACCTTGGTGAATCTAACATCTCATTTTCACTCCCACTGCCACCAAATTAGTTAAACCTCTCCTTATCTCTAACAAAGGTTATTTCACTAAACATTTATCTGGCTGCCTCATCTCCAGCCTCCAGAATCCATCCACTATGGTACAATAGACAAAGAAGTTTTTGTAAAAACTACATTGCTAGCTTGCTTCGAAACTCTGTTTCCATCTTGTCTACCAAGCTCAAAATTGTCTTTTAAGAAGACTTGCTACGATATGATTCCAAATTAACTCTTCCAGGTCTATCTACCCTATGTACCCAATAACTTCAATAAAAGAGATCACCAATAAAACTTTTCCAAATGCAAGCTTTTTTTTTTTTAACTTCTTTTTATGTATTTCTTTCTTTCAGTTAGTTCATCCTTTATACCTGCCCTATCCTGCTCTTCTTTAGGGTCCAGTTGAAATAATACCTTCTCCATGGTGCTGACCTAGTTCCACCAATGGGTATGGTTTCCTTCTCCGTCAAATTCCCAAAATGCCTTGCTTGTTCTCCGCCAGCCCTTTGTTACTCTCCTTTGAACCTGGATATTGGTGTGGCTGGATTATCACTTGCCCTCAAGAGATGCATGTCTTTTGCTGCCCTAACCAGTAAGTTTCTCAGGAGAGAAACTCATTAAATATTGGTGGAATGTAATTGAAATTAGTTTTCTTTCTCCCATTTCTCCTTTACACACATAATCCTGTTTTGTTCTTAACATTTGATTCACAAATCAAATTTAGCTTCTATCCCAAAGATCCAGAACTTACCTTTTACAGAGCCTAATTCAAATTTATCCTCTGTGCCCTTTATTTCATCATGTCTTACATTTGGTTCCCAGAATTCATAAGAGGTTTGGATATGGTTTGTCAACTCACATCTTAATTATAGTGGAATAAACCCAGGCAGATCTGAATGAAATGTCTCCCCTATATGACCTTTCCATTACCTATTTCTAGTCTCTCAGAAATTCAGTTTCTGTGTCTGTAGAAAGGGGCTACTCTAATTCTTCTCATCTTTGAAGCTAACAAGGCCAAATAAGAAAATGAAATTGAAACATCTAACAACGTAACACATGACAGATCATTCTCTAATGCTTTGGAATTAAAAAGATTTGCTTTCATTTTACAAATAAAGAAACCAAGGCCCTGCTCTGTGATCACCAGCTTGAAGGAAGCAGAGCCAACACTGAAATTGTTGTCTCCTGGCTCCCTGCCAGGTCTTCTCCAGGTAAATGATGCAAATCCCTCCAGGGGTAAACTGGGTCTGATTAACTGAAGGCCAATGAGGGAGACAGTCCTAAGCAGGCCTTGGGCTGTTCCCATACCCTCACCCCACCCATGGGGGAAGCCAGCATTTAGATCCCCTCCTCTTGTTATACAGGGAGCCTCTCAAGGCCTAGGGAGCAATTTTGGAGCCATTTTGGCAGGGCCCTGGCAGCAATAAGAAACGTTTTGCATGGTTTCTGCAGCAGCAGGCTGACTCAGGGCTGACTCACGTAGCAGGAGTTGGGGCTACAGGCAGCTGCGGTCTGACCTTTCAGACCTTCTCTCCTGTGTATGTCTGGGAGTCTCTGGGGCAGTTGTGACACCCTGTGGCCAGGTTGGCTCATCACAGCAGAGTGTCCCTTAGTAAAACCAAGAGCGTGTGGGAACGGGTACAGGCGGAGTGAGAGCTGCTGGCCTGAGTTTGTGGAACATTCAGCCTTCTGACTTCAGCTCATGCTCAGTATTCCTCCAATGCCCAGCCCCACTTCCACCCCAATTAGATTTTTTGGCCTTTTGGTGTTAATCCAGAACACCCCCAAGAGAAAGGAGATGAAAAGAACCGAAGAGGTGAAAACCGCAGGAAATGACTCAGAATCAGTACTTAATGCCTCCAGACAGCAGAGGCCATGTCCTTCTCTCCATAGCTCCCTACCCACCCCATTAAGCTCACTGTATACTGTAGGTGCTCTATAAATGTTACCGAATGTTGAATATGGCCATGCCCAACAGCTTGATCAAAGGCTAATAACTGTGCTATTGTATTAGATCTGATCTATCAATACAAGTTAATCTCATACTTTTAAAATATAATTACAGTTTGACTTGCTCTTGCTACATAGTCAGTCTCCAACAGCAAGAACAAGGAGCCCTACGTCTCAGTGCCTTTCTAGAGAAGTTTAGAAGACAGGATTTCACCTGTGTGCACTGATGCAGGAAATTTCATTAGACCACAAGGAGACAATGCTATTCACTACTCACATACCTGTGCCCTTTCCTAGACTCGCCCTGCCTTTGTTCAGCTTTCCTTCACTCTCTCTTCTTCCTCCCAATACTCACAGTGTCTTTTCTTTCCCTTTTGGAAAGACCTCTACTTCCAGTTTTATCTTTTCATGCTTGCTTTTATCTTTTGAGAAAGTATTTTTTATTAAATAATTGAGTACTGCAGGACATGAGGCTGGAATGGGATTAACTCTAACTCTGGCCTCTTCCCGGTGAAGTACATAACAAAACACAACAGAGTGTAGCTTCAGGAAAAGAGACACAACAGCTACCAGTGTAAGTAAACTCACTTAACAGGATTTGTAATTTTGTGAAATTATTTAGAAAGGCACTATCATGTCGCTTGTACTGGAGGAACTGACAGTCTGAAAAGCATCTATTGTTCTATGCTGGTTTCTCGAAGTGTCTTGGAGTATTACCGTCTACTTCTATCAGATTAAAATAAAATAAAATAAAAAGAACATGAACAATTATCCAGAGATGGTGATATTCCCATAGTTGGATAACAGTTTGGACAGGAGAGAGAGACTAGAGCTGGAGAAGGAGAGCAAAGTTCTATGTAACCTAGACAATGGCCCAATGTCAGGAGAACCAGCTCTGGTGGTTTCCGTCCACACTGCTAGCTGTCTTTCCAAATTGCAGCCAATGGTAGCTGTTGCCCTTGGACACTGTGCTGCCAGCCATACTGGATCTTACTCAGCACCTGTGACAGGTCCAATCTCAACCCTGTCCTACTAGGCTCTATGTAATCTTCCTCCTCCAAATTCTACCCCACCTCCTGCAGCGTTAGATGTCCGGGCTGTCTGTTTCCTCCTTCTGCCGCAGATCCTTTGCACTTGCTATTCCCTCTGCAGAGAATGTGTGTCCCCCCAACCCCTTGCATAGAATGACTCCTCGTTCCATTCATAACTTGCCTTCATTGTTACCTTTTCAAAACTCACCTTCCCCTCTGCCCTCCACCATGCTCCATTCCTTTGTCTTGCTTTATTTTCTCTATTTATTTACAGTAACCTGGAGTTACCTTGCATTGCATATTTATTGTGTTATTCTTTATTACCATTTTTTCCATGATGCCTGGGCTCTTGTCTCTTTTAGTCAGTGTTTAGTACTTAGTAGGTGCTCAATAATTATTTATTGACTGAAAGAATTAGGCCTGCCTGGCTTTTGTCTGAACCTCTTCTTCCCCCAAATTTCCAACTTTGTCTTGCAGATGAATTGTTAGAGGGAAACTTATTTCTCAATTTCTTATAGTCATATAGCACTAGATCTGAGACAACTAATTTTTCAATCTGTAAAATAAGATCACATATGTTTTCTAACATGCCATACCAAAAGAGTCACTGGAATTTTAGAAAAGGAAATTAATATTTACTGATGACTTACTATATGCCCACTATAACGCTAGGGGATTTCCAGACATTCTGTGATTTATTTCGCTCAACAACTATTCTGGTTGGCAATATTATCCATATTTTATAGATGAGGAAACAGGCTCAAAACTGTTTGAGATTTAAAAACTTGACTAAGGTTATAGCGGGTTGAATAGTGTTCCCTAAAAAGACATGCCCAAATTCTAACCACAGGTACCTGTGAGTGTAATCTTATTCAGAAATAGGGTCCTGTCAGATGTAATTAAGTCTTAAGATGATATCATACTGGATTTAGCGTGGGCTCTAAATCCAATGACTGACATTCTTATAAAAAGAAGGGAGAACACAGAGACACAGCCATGAAAAGATGAAGGTAGAGACTGGAGTGATGTGTCTACAAACCAAGGAAGGCTAAGGATTGCTGGTGGCCACCAGAAGCTGGGAAAGAGGCAGGCGTGGCAGAGATTTCCCCTCCCAGACTCCAGAAGGAACCAATCCTTGATGTTGGGACTTCTATCCTCCAGAACTATGAAAGAATACATTTCTTTCATTTTGTAACCAAGCAGGACTCTATGGGGCTTTTTCGGGGCTGGGGGGGGACGGACAGGCCCTTCCCCCATATCCTCTGCTTTAGCTCCTACCTCAAGTATCCAGAAAACAGTATTCCATACATATTTCCTGAGTTGTTTTACAGATGTGAACACCCCCCCCCCCCAATGGAAGATGTTAACTACTTGATGACCATGAGCACATAGTCCCAGGCCTCCTGGAGCCTAAGGACTGATATATGTTAACCCCTCTGACCCGGCCCTGTTACCTCACCCTCAGCCAATCAGAGAACTGTGCATGAGCTGATCACATACCCTGTAACCCTCCTCCCTCATCTGGCTTTTAAAAAATGCTTTGCAGAAACCCTTGAGGGACCTCTGGAGTTTTTTGGGCAGGAGCCACCCGTTTCCTGGCTTGGCCCTTCAATAAACCTCTCTCTGCTCCAAACTGGTGTTTCGGTTTGTTTGGCCTGTGGGTTGGGCACACGAACTTAGGCGAACAATTTTAAGCTGTCCAGTTTTTGATCGTTTGTAACCTATTTAACTAACACAAAACCCTGGGTGGTAAGTGGCAGAGCAAGGATTTGAACCTGGATCTGTTGAATCCAAATCCTGCACTTGCCCCACCAGGCCAGTTGACTTCCCTGAATCCTACAACAGAGCACCATCCTTGCTCAGCACAGTATAACAATAGAGAAAGATTTAAAAGCAGAGACCCATAACGAAATAAAATCTGCAAGTATGGTTGCTACCTTTAGCCGTATTATTATCTATATTCATACCCTACGTGCAAAAGATGACCTCACACGAAGGAAATTCTCCGGTGATTCCAAACTGAAAGGGTTGCAAATGCCAGGAAAGAAAGAAGAGACAGGCAGGGGAACTTAGCAGCAATAGCAACCAGAGAGCAGAGTATAATAAAAGGAGACTTAACTGGAGGGAAAGAGCAGCGGCTGCCTTTGAAGAGAAATATTCAAAGCACAGAGCAAACTTGAAAAAGAATCAAGAATCGTGAGAAGAGACACATGGGCACGGGCAGCTAGTGGGATTCAGACTGGTCATGCAATGCTGTAGCAGGGAGGGAAAAAAAGAGCTAATATTTCGAAGTTCAGCTTCAGAAGTGGAAAAATCACACAGCTGGTAGGTTGCAAAGTCCCTTATTATGAGGATCTAATGTGAGGATTTTCTCCAGTCCTTTCAAATTAGGACATAGAAATGCACCAGCACGAGGTAGGAAACTGATGAAAGGGTTAAACCAAGGGGCTACATGCAGCGAATGGATTGATTTCTGAGGACAGATGAAAAGCGATAAATATGTGCATTTGAGGAGGTGATAATTAAGGTCACTGGGGAAGCCCTGGGAGGAAACCGGGGGGGGGGGGGGGGGGGGGGGGCGGGGGAGAGGCCAGCATGGAGGCAAGGGTGAAATTGCTTAGAATATCCCACGCAGGCAAGTGGATAAGTGGGAGGAAACCATAGAGGAGCCCCAGGGCAAACTTCCTGACAGCATGAAGTTTATCGTGTCTCCACGTAACTCAGGTTCCAAGTGACCTTTTGCCATTCCACAAGTGAAGTCATTTCCTTTGAGGAAAGGTGCTATACAAATGTAAACACGTAAGTCTGTGCTGCACAGAGTGCAAGAAATTGAATACATTCCGGAATCCTCCTGTCCTGATCCTCAAGAGACAGACTGAATGTGACCTCATGGACCTTTCTTTTCATCTTCTATTGATGGGAATTGTACCTGACACCACCAATTTGGTGTCCCCTTTCCATCTGGGAAATTCACAAATAAGTGATATTACTGGAGACCACACTGTTTTAATAAAGACACTCTAAGGTCAGTTGTGACCCTGCTTGTCTGGAAGAATAGTTATGTGGCCAAGACTGGTGAGTCTGGAAAACCCTCGATCAGGAAAGACTGGGTTCTGATCAAATAAAAGTGACTTAACTCTGTACAGAACTACCCAGGAGTAGACCCTTGTAGAAATCAAGAGTTTGCCCATTTTCTCTGCATGTGCATCTGTGTCTACATCTCAGTTGCTTTGCATAGGTGGCGTCTGCCACCTGAAATGTCCTCCTTTGCTCCATTTGTCAAAGTCCTGATCATATAAAATATAAGGCTTAATCCAGATGTTTCCTACCCTGAGAAGCCTTCCCTGATTCTTAGGTCAGCAGTAAGCCCTCTCTCCTCTGGATGCTATTTTGGTGCTTGTCACAGTCTGCTGTCATTCTTCTACTAGCTGCTGTGGCCCAGGGTCTCGGAATCAGAGGTCAAAAGGATGAGAGCCATGTTCCACCTCTGTTCACCCCCATAGCACAGCCCACCGCATAGGACCATGCTTACCAGCAGAGTCTAATTACCTATAAACAGAAAAGACACTAAGGATGATTTTCTCCCAGCTGTGAATTAACTAAAAAGGTCACCCAAAAATGTGACCTTTCTCCCCAAGAAACGGTGATATCAAAAGCTAATGAAATCTGAATTTTATCATTTTCCACTGAACTTTTCATTCTGTTTTAGGATATTAAAAGAGAGAGAAGCATGGAGAAAGGGAAAAACTGGAAGTCAGGAGTTAGATCATAAGAGGCGCTTCCATTCCATTCACAGGTGATCTTTGTTATTAGGCCAGACATAAAGTATAGTCAAGTCTTTATACACGGAAGATATTGTAGGTTTGCTGAAGATAGATATCACATCTCTTTAAAAAGATATACTGAGTACTTAGTACGTGCTTGACCCTATAGCTGATAATAAATATCTCTTGGTCCTTGCTCATGGTAGCACTCAATATATATTGGCCTTGCAATGAATAAATGAATGAATGAAGAGGTTTGAACTAGATCAGGGCTTCCCCTGGCCACAGATACCTGGGGCCCTAATTACAAAAGGGTCCACAAAATTTTTGACTCTTGAAGTCATATTTTTTAATCTTTTAAGCTCTAAATCAGGGGTCTCCAACCCCTGGGCCACGGACCGGTACCCGTCCATGGCCTGTTAGGAACCGGGCCGCATAACCAGGAGGTGTGCAGTGGGAGAGTGAGGGAAGCTTCATCTGTATTTACAGCAGCTCCCCATCGCTCGCATAACCTCCTGAGCTCTGCCTCCTGTCAGCATTATGGTGAGTTGTATAATTATTTCATTATATATTACAATGTAATAATAATAGAAATAAAGTGCACAATAAATGTAATGTGCTTGAATCATCCCAAAACCATCCCCACGCCCCTGCCCCGGTCCATGGAAAAATCTTCTTCCAAGAAACCAGTCCCTGGTGCCAAAGAGGTTGGGGACCACTCCTCTAAATGGTTTCTAATGGACCATTACTGCCTGCATTTGTTCTCAGGTCCAAGGGGAGGAGCAATTATAAAATAAGGGCAGTACTTATGGCCCAAGGGAAAGCGTTAATGTCAGAGGCTCAGCAAAATACAGAAGTGCAAGATGCAGCAGGATCCACGGAGAACAAAATAAGAGCTCTTAGAATAAACTCTGAACTCTTTGCCAGAGATTACATCAGATCAAGATGTGATCCACTTCCCGTTTTCTGATTAAGGACAGGTGTTCTGTATCAAATATACCTGAATGTATTCTTTACACTACACTCTTTGGTTTAGTGGTTCTCAAATGTAAGGTGTCTAAGAATCATTAGTAGTATTCATATTACAGTATTAATACTCATTTATACAGCAGTTACTCAATGCCAGGCTTTTGGAAAAGATAGTCAAAATATAGATTCCCTAGCTCTATCCCTAAGGATTCTCATTCTGTAGGTCTGGAGCTGGAGCCCAGAAATTTATATTTTTAATAAAAGACCCACATGATTCTAATGAGGGTGGTCCTGGAACCAAACCTGGAGGAAGATGTTTTAGTTCCATTTGTTTCATGACCTTCATAGATCTGCCTGTGTCATCTTAGAGTCAATAAATCATATCCAGAGTGGGGAAGGGTCTTTTAAATCACCTTAGCCTAATCCTGTTTTGCTTAACGAAAATTGCAGTTATTTAAAGGCAAGACAATGCAAACTTTTTTTTTTTAATCTCTTGCTTTTTTACTTAAATTCTCCTCTCTGGCATCAAACTTAGCCTCCTGCACAGTTTGGAACTGAAGAGTGATTCGGTGGTTCATAATCTGCTCCCTCGATTGAATTTCCATCAAGACTTCAGTTTCCAAGATGTGCATGAGGGAGAGTCAGTCTTAGGTGGAAGCATCCTGTAAGGTGAGCCCTGCTTCATCAATTTGTAGCTTTGTGACACTTGTTCCCTCTCTTTGAGCTGCATCTTGAGAATGAGGCTATAAAGACCTACCTCCCAGAAATATTGTGATTAAATGAAATGTTTAAAATATTTGACCCATAGGAAGTCCTCAGTAAATATTAGTTCCACTAATATTGTATAATCATGGATCCAATAGCAATAACATGTTTTAAGTGGCAAAACAACACTTTACTATCAAAGTTCTGTTGCCAAGTACTTGACTTTCGAAACAGTAAATTAACTTCTTCCACAGTCTTTCTCTCTCTCTCTCTCTTTCTCCCCACCCCACCCCAGGCTCACATGTGTGTGATATAAAGTTGAACCATATACAACTGATGTGATCAACCATTTTCAATCTTTGAAAACAAAAATTTCACACAATTTCACTTAATATATAAAATATCTAGTTATGATTTCGATGACACCATATTCTCATCAACCCAAATGAAATTTTACATTACTAACTGGACCTCTAATTGTCAGACTTTACCATAAATTATGGGGTATCAGCACTTATACAATTAGTAGATGAGAATTCCATGCAGTTTCTCATCTTTAACTGTCTTCTAGAGAGTTTTAGATTTTGAACTTATGTTCAGTATGTCCTTCGTACTTTAGTCAGAGGCAACATTTTTCCAACTGTCAAAGTCAGTTTGGGCAGTTCTTTCAAACCTCTTGTGCCTGGTTCTTAAAGCAAAAGAAAAAAGTGGCTCTGAAAGGTCACAGGAATATTGTTCTCAGCTATCTACTGAAATCCAAACAGCTGTCAGATTGCAAGAAACATCAATTCTGTCAAATTACACTACCCAAATTCCTGTCAAAGGGTCAATAAATTGTGTTAAAGCAGGACCCCTTATGAAATGCAATTAGAAATTACAGATCAAAGGGCAGAGCAGGCCAAAGGTAGCTTGCCAAGGCTAAGAAGGGACTGAGCTAATCTCACATTTGAGCAGAGAGAGATTAAAGGAAGCCACGCTTAACTTAGAAAGTGATTATAATATTTATTAATAGTAAAGTATTACAACACAAATTCCTACCAGCTAGCAATTGTTCCTGGATGGAGGAGACAGAAGAGATAGTCCTTTTTTACAATTAACATCTAAAGATATATGACTAGCCCTTTAGATTTCTTTCTTTCTCTCCTTATTAAATCAACTTTAAGTATAATTTACAAAAAGGTGGGAAAATTGGGGTGGAGGTAGACAGCCAATGTAAATGTCTAAAATCTGACACATTTATGAGTGAAGGGTAAAAATTCATTAATCAACTGATTATTTTTGTCTATATAAAGTCAAGCACGGTAACGTTCCTAAATCTATGAATTTGGAGAAATAATAAATGACTTGGCATTATGGAAACATATGATATAGCTTTCCCAGGGTCAACAGCAAGTCAAGTCAATAACAAAATGAGACAAGAGGTACAAGTTCCGAATTCACCTGTCAGTCAGACATTTTTGAGACAGTGTCCTCTACTTGCCCACTCCTGTCTCATCTCCCATTTATCACTTAACCCTCTGCAATCTGCACATTCCCAACCTTCACAGAAACATCTCACGGTGACCACCAATTCAATCCAATGACTAGTTTTCTTTTTTCTCTTATTATATTGTGGTAATTGATACTCTAATCAATGCAACTGAGGCAGGGGATAGATGAGCCCCAGGCTGAACACCTGGAGTTTGTCCTCTGTGCACAGATACTCCAAAATAGCAGGAGGGAGGAGAAGCTGCGCCTTGCCCAGATACGAGATGAAAGACCATGTATTCCTCATTCTCAAAGTCAAGGAGACCTTCCCGACTACACATGTGTAGAAAGGCTCCTTGGAGGTCAAAAAGGGAGGGGGCGCCACCGCATAGTAAGTGATGTCAACCTACCCATAGGCCTCTTCGCTAGAATCCGTCTTGGCTAAGAGATGCATTCACATACATGGGAGGATCCTGAGATAAACCAAATACAGACTCAGGATCAGGCAAAGCAAATGACCGGCCGAAGGAAACCTGGAAGAAATGCCCCATAAAAGTGATCCAAACTACCACAACGGTGCGACTCTCTCTCTGAGCCACCCGTGTGTCTATCCATACGTACTCTTTTCCCTCCTAATAAACACTTTACTTGCTTCACTACTTTCTGTCTCTCTGTGGAAATTCATTTCTACAAAGCTGACAGGCCAGGGCCTTGTTAGTGGCCACTGGTCTAGTGGCTAAGATTCAGCACTCTCACTGCCGTGGCCTGACTTCAATCTCTGGCTGGGAACCGAAATCCTGCTTCAAGCTGCTGCAGGCCGAGGCCACCCAAGATCACAATCTCCCTGTTCCCACCTCCTGAAATTCTTCTCTGGTTTACCTTCCACATCCCTGGGTTGTGTCAAACACAGCTCTAGGAGGAAATAAGGCAATGAAGGCCGTAGGCAAGCCCCTGCCCAGGTGAGGAGACAAACAGGAAACAAATAAATACGTGTTGTCAAGTACTGTTACGTGTTAAGAAGAAAACTAAAGCTAGTGAAAGGGTAGAGTCAGGTCAGATGGAGAAAGACAAATACTGTGTGATTTCACTCATGTGGAATAATTTAAACAAACAAACAAAAACAAAATAAATGAACACACCAAACCAAACAAAAACAAACATGTAGATACCAAGAAAGGAGTAGTGGTTACCAAGGGGGAAGAGGCAGGAGAGAAAGCAAAATAGGTAAAGGGGATAAGCTGTGTGGTGAAAGGTAGAAACTAAATTTTTGGTGATGAGCACGCAGTAGGGTAGACAGAAGTAGAAATATAATGTTGTACACGTGAAACTTATAGAATGTTATAAACCTCAAGGTTATTATCTCAATTAAAAAATAAATTGGGGCTTCCCTGGTGGCGCAGTGGTTGAGAGTCCGCCTGCCGATGCAGGGGACACGGGTTCGTGCCCTGGTCTGGGAGGATCCCACATGCCGCGGAGCAGCTGGGCCCATGAGCCATGGCCGCCGAGCCTGCGGGGCCGGAGCCTGTGCTCCACAACGGGAGAGGCCACAACAGTGAGAGGCCCGCGTACCGCAGAAAAAATAAATAAATTGAAGAAAAGTGGGGGAGGTAGAATGTAGGGGGAGGTGGATGTTCTTTAAAATCAGAAGATCTGGGAAGACCTCCTGCAGAGGGATGTCTGGGCAGAGACTTGAGCAAAGACTGTTTCAGCTCCTTCTCTCAGACTCAGTTCTGGGGGCTTCTATTTGCATATTCAAAGACCCTTGCAGGTGAGTTGGTCTCCTTCTGGTCGAGATACGCCGTCTCCAAGCTCTGCCTTCTCCCCTCCCCACACAACTTTCTAAGAGGTAAAGAGCAGGGTGAAGATGTTATCTATCCCTCACACTTCGAAGGCAGAGCAGCAAGAGTCTAATTTGGGTTTGGGATTTGGGGTTTACCTTTGGTATATTGTTTTAGAGGACAAGGCTCACAATAGTGCAGGTGTGTTCTGACCCCTGTAGAGGACAGCACCCCCAGTCTGCCCCTCATTCTAAATACAAGCTGCTTACAAACTAAGGCAGCACAAGATCGAATTAAATTTCTTGGCAATCTTGTCATTCTGTTGACTCACCCTGAATTTACAGTAAACTTCTGCCTCTGAGCCTTTTTTTCATGTAGCCGCTGCTTTCACAGTATCTTGCAAATGGGCTGCCCCTCTTAATAAGAACCACTTCTTTGGCTGCTGTAGCCTGCTGAATACCATACTTTAAAAATAACATAATGATAGGAAAACCCCCAACAGAAATGTAAATTGGCTTTCCGCCTTCTGATTAGATTACAGGATGGGGAGGGGCGGAACCCCTCGGCAGAAGGGGCTGCAACAAATCTGCAGAGATTTCCACGTTCCCTTGTGCACTGCGCTGTACCTTGCAGCATCTGAGATTAGCCCTTTGCCACCACGTTGTTGAATATTCCTCTTTCTAGCCCTCTTTTGATTTTTAATTGGGTTCAGATTCTCTGCCCAAGAAAAACTGAATGGCTTCCAAATGGATACAAATATCAAAGGTGTGTTTTGTATCCTCTATATTGAAAAATCCTAAAAAGGGAATTAGGATTTTCTCCTGGTTGGGTGTTACAGATAAGTAATGGCTGGGTGCCTACTCATTTAGGAAGGACCACATATTGAAGATATGTGAATGTATAGACAACAATCTTTGGACAATAAAAAGAGAGTGCATTGGAGTTTTCTCTCAAAATATTAATTTTAACTTTGTCCTTCCTTTTCTCCCCCATACTTTGTGCATACCTATATCATAAAATTCATCATAACCATTAATTTTCATGCTGTTCCCATCACCAAATTGGAAGTTGCCAAGGGCAGATACCAGTCCCATTCAATTTTGTGGTCTGGATTAGTAGTCCTTAAATTTGAGCGTTATGATGTATCAGCATCACCTGAGGTCATGTTAGAACACGGATTGCTGGGCCACACCCCTGAGTTTCCAATTCAGCAAATGAATCAGAATGAGGCCTACTCATTCTCTGGTGTGTGCCTGAGAATCTAAATGTCTAACAAGGTCCCAGGTGATGCTGTTGCTGCTGCTGCAGGGGCTACACTTTGAGAACCACTGGTCTAGAGCCTAGTACGGTGTCTCTTTTATATCACGGCCTCTACAAATACATAATGAAAGGCAAAAAGCAAGAGAATGGAGGGAAGAGAAGGAAGAAGAAAAATGAAAAAATGTGCTTATGGAAATGGGATAAGAGCTGATTTTGGAGGCCTCTTGGGATGTCTCAGAAGAGTGTGAAATGGAGCTTTAGAGTCAAGTATAAATCAGAGATCCTTTTCTTTCCCTCACAGATTTGCTGGAAATGGTTTAGGAACCAGATTCGAGTGTTTCCCATTTTAAACACTGACTGACAGCAAGTGGGGGGGAGGGGGATTGAAAGACCAGGATTCACTCTGAGAGGCAGAAATTTTCAAGAACTGCATGACTTAGTCTAGGAAACATTGTTAGTTTATCTATTGCCCTCTGGGGCAGAACAAGCTAGTTTTCTTAGCTATTACCAGGCTACATTTTTCATTCCCATCCAAGAAAGTGTGTCTTCATGACTGAGGACCCAAAGGTAAACATTTCAAACCCATCTGCTACATATTGAATATTCTGGGTTTTTTTTAAGCACTCAAGATTGCTTGATCTTAAAATTATGTATAGTATCACGTGGACCAAAGAACCAGCTGTTTGACTAAGTTTTCTTCTTTCCCAACAGTTGTGCTGGACCATTTTTCACACAGTGTTAACCTGACAGCATGGCCCTGGTGAAATCCGGTTACCCACACTTTTCATAACTACAGTTTTATTGTGGCAAAAGAGATGCAATGACTGTCTTCGGTTAATTGACTACACTAAAGAAAGGAGGGATCACCTGGTTATTAAACCAGTACTCTATTTAAGTTTCTAATAGGAAAAAAATCTGTGTGCCCCAAAGGGACATGAAAGGTTTGGTGCACCATTGGAGGGAAGAGGGAGCACACGGTCTTTTCTGATTCATAGCTGTCACTTATTTGCTCTGTGAACTTGTGCAAGTTACGTGTTCACTGATGCTTGAGCTCATTTATAAAATGGGTATAATCAAAGTTAAAGTAAAAATTTGAGATAGGGTTTGTTAAACAGAACACGAACACCAGCATATTGTTGGCATTTAATAAGTAGTTGGGGTAAATCTAGATACGTCATTACAGTCTCCACTAGAGGTAGGTTGTTGTTTTGCTTTGCTTTGCTTTTTTTCTACAAAAGTAGGTCACTTAAAAATCCTCTTCCCCGCTATCTTAAGAGAGTAAGATTTGTTCACATGGCTACTATCGTGATGAAGATTCTCACGTGAGTCCTGTTTACTATTCAGTCATTTATTAGAATACATGGATTTTTTTTTAAACAAGAAGCGTTGCATGAGGATGAGGTGTTTGGAGGAGACCATACAGCATGCTCCATGAATTCTGTAACCTGGGACCATTGAGGCAGCATTAAACCCAAGAGTGGGTAAATACAAGTCAATTCCATGCACCCCTGCCCCCACAGGCATCTATATTCCCTACTACAGCTACTTACGTATAAACGAAGTATGTGTAAGCCCAGGCACCAGACTTTTCTGACCAGGGAGTGTTTCTCGGGTGACCACATTTATCTTCTACAGAGCTTCGAAGATCTGTAACATCATTTGATGGCTAACCTTCAGGCCTCTGCAACCTAGCAACTCTGCTTCCTGGGATTTCTGTTCTGAGTCCCTCCTCCTCCGCGCTCTCTTTATAATTCTACTCCTTTCATCTGTGCCTGCTGCACAAAGCCTGAGATCTAGTCATCCACATGAGGAAGGCCAGTTTTATAAATCTTTACCTCGGTAAAGACTGCAACCACTTCAAGAATGTATCTCTCCGTGTGGGTGAGTGTTGGATCAGGCAGCATGCAGAAAGGGAGTGTAACCTTACACATTCAGGAGAGGAAACCAAGATGTTTTAGCGTGAATATGTTTGAAAACAAAGTAATGTGCTTACAAGATTAAACTAAGGGTCCTTCCTGTGTATTTTTCTATATAGCCACCTTGTGTTTGTCAAAGTGCAATCTCTCATCAGCAAATCACCGGCAAAGTGAACCCACACAGAGCACACGTCACCAGCTGGAAGCCCTGTAGTGGGCCAGATCTCATCCACAGATATATTTCATTAAGGTCACAGGGCTTTAAAACAGATATGAATTCACTGACAATATTTGAAAATTAGGAGATTTCACATTAAAATCAGATTCACAGCTTCCCTTGAAAAATCAGATTTGACTCAGGTCTCCATTCCAGTATGCAATGACCAAGCTGCCCTTTCCAGTGGGCGATACTATCCAGTTTGCTACCATCACCTGGTGGCAATATCTACCAGGTCCCTTCTATGAATCCTGCAGTTCAGCCTCAGATCATATATTCGGAAGGCAGCTGAAGGTCTTCTTTGCTTTTCCTCCATCTCCTTTATATTTCTCAGTACGCAAGCACTTTACTTCCCAGTGAGAAGTTACAAGACCACAGACTTTGAGCCACACTTCTAGGTCGTCTTGTCAATAGGGAAAAAGACAAGGTTGTGTTTGGACACAACTTTTCCCTGTTCTTGCATCCCTGATGTAAAAATCTGAGATTGAGAAGTGAATTAGAGGGAAAGGACAAGGAGCTGGCCCCCTCACCTGCCCAAGACTGTCTCTAGCCAAAGCAAAAAACGTCTTCTGATAGCATCGTGGAAATTATTGTAGTTTGGGATCAAAGACATGTAGTGATATTTCTGGTGTTCCTCATTACTGAATAAAGGGATAAAACTCTTCTGGATTCCAAATAATATATCCACAGATTAGCAGGTATCTACTGACCTTGGTTTCAAAAGTATTGCATTAAAAATGAATTATGGGGGGCTTCCCTGGTGACGCAGTGGTTGAGAGTCTGCCTGCCAATGCAGGGACATGGGTTCGAGCCCTGGTCTGGGAAGATCCCACATGCCGCGGAGCAGCTAGGCCCGTGAGCCACAACTACTGAGCCTGCGCGTCTGGAGCCTGTGCTCTGCAACGAGAGGCCGCGATAGCGAGAGGCCCGTGCACCGCAATGAAGAGTGGCCCCCGCTTTCCCCAACTAGAGAAAGCCCTCGCAAAGAAACGAAGACCCAACACAGCCAAAAATAAATAAATAAATAAATAAATTTTTAAAAACAGAATGCAACACAATTCTTTAAAAAAAAATGAATTATGTCATTGCTGTGTCATTGGTGTTAAAGCAATTGTAAATACCAATGGAAATGCAGGTACCAAACGTAAATGATAGTACTTGGTTATAAGCTGGTCCTCCACCTTATCCAGTGCATGCTTCTCTTTACAGACATAATCTCAAATATCATAATAATTTGTAAGCCTCTGAAAGTATATCCATGTACTGCCTCGATTTTTCTTATCTCCATTGGAGAAACATGAAATTTGCATAATAGCAACTATTTCTCTATAAAATTTTCCCTTTGAGACATCAGATATCAAAAACAAAGCACATCTTAAAACTCATCAATAAGAAAACAACCCAATTTAAAAAAGGGGGTGGGGGCAAAAATTTAAACAGACACCTCACCAAAGAAGATATACAGATGGCAAATAAGCATATGAAAAGATGCTCCATATGCTATGTCCTTAGGGAGTTACAATTAAAACAATGAGATACTACTCCTCACGTACAAAAATGGCCAAAATTCAAAGCACTGACAACACTAAATGCTGACACGGATGTGGAGCAACATGAACTCTCGTTCATTGCTGGTGGGAATGCAAATTGGTACAGCCACTTTGGAAGACAGTTTGACGAATCCTTACAAAACTAAACATAGCCTTACCATACTATCCCGCAGTCATGCTCTTGGTATTTACCCAAAGGAGTTGAATATTTTATCCACACGGGAACCTGAACATGGGTGTTTATAGCAGCTATAGTCACAACTGCCAAAAGTTGGAAGCAATCAAGATATCCTTCGGTAGGTGAATGAATAAGAAACTGTGGTAAATCCAGACAATGGACTATTATTCAACACTAAAAAGACATGGGCTATCAAGCCATGAAAAGACACGGAGGGAGGTACCTTAAATGCATATTTCTAAGTGAAAAAAGCTGCCCTGAAGAGAATACGTACTGTATGATTCCAACTATGTAACATTCTGAAAAAGGCAAAACTATGGAAACGGTAAAAAGATCAGTGGTTGCCAAGGGAGAGATGAATAGACAGAGCACAGAGGATTTTTAGGGCAATGAAACTATCCTGTATGATACTGTAATGTTGCATACATTTGTCCAAACCCACGACATGTTATAATTAAAATGGCAAAATTTAAAGATAAAGAGAAGATTCTAAAGGCAGCAAGAGAAAAACATGGAGTTAGTTACAAGGGAATCCCTATAAAGCTATCAGTTGATTTCTTTTCTCTTATTCTTACCATTCATGTTGTCTTCCCAATCCCAGCCATCATACATGTAACCTCTGAGGCCAGTTCAGTACAATATGAATTATCTGACACATGTTGAAAAACTAAGACCTGAGCTTCAACTAGAGACTAATACTGGACTAGCAAAACCCACGTCTTACCTTTTAAGGGCAATTTCTATATTCCATGTGATGTTAGGAAGGGATCGGGTACATCAAAGATTTGAAAACAAAAAAGGAGTTGAAATAGAAAGTCCCCAGTTGTGCCATGATCCTCCATACAAATTTCCCCAAATGCAGAATTTAGTGCTTAGTGCCTGCATTTGTATCAAAAGATGATTTTTAGATGCTACACAGATTTGTGCAATAAGTCCACAGGGAAAAGATTTATAAGAGACAGAAGAAATCAAAAAGCAAATCATGCTGATTTCACAGAAAACACAGAGAAAGATGTGAGATTTTCTTTGGCTCTTTAAAGGGTCACCAACAAGATGGAAATATTACAATGTCCCATTTGTAATGAAAAGGACTTTCCTTCGTAAGAAAAGACTGTTAAAAGCTGAAAGAGCATTAGCTTTATTTCTTTCAAGCAATGTTGTTTACTATCTTCAATCTCCAAATTTGTTCTTTGAAATAAACTTATTCTCTGCATGTCACCAGTTTCAACTTCTTGATATAAAAGCCAGAAAATAACAATCGTGATTCACTGATTATTTTTACATAATTTTAATTACTTGATACGATCAGATCACTTACCCCTCAACCTCCTCACAAGTAGCAGAGAAAATTTTGCCTTTGGGTTGGTAAATGTCAATCCAAGTGTCCAAGTATTGCTAAAAGGTAAAACGTACAGAAAATATGCCACAGGGAGAGAAAAGGCAGATAAATCAAGTGCAGGCAATCTGCAAGCTTGATCAGCCTTTGCCTAATTAAGACTTCACTGAGGCCTAATCACCTGGTCTTGGGATCAGAAGACATGAATTGAAACTGCAGCCCTGCCCCTTATTAGTTGGGTGACTGTGGCCAAATTCCTTACCTTCACTGACAATTTAGCTTTCTTTGAATCTATTAAGTGAAAATATTAGCTTTTTTTCACAGGGATGTTGTAAGAAATAATTATAATACCCATGAAAGTGTATAGATTTGACATATGGTAAACACTTGATAACTGGTGTTTAATGAGAATGTTAATTGTTATCTAATTGCTTACACTTTCATATTACAATTTTCTAATTGTTGTTCCTGTGTTGTTTAAGTTTTTGTTGCCCCCCTTCCCACACAAAAATTCAAAATCACCTCTTTCAATATCTGCTGATGTGGCCCCCTACGGGTTAGTTAGAGATGGATGTCATTTTAATACAATTTGCCTGGGTGGATAGTTGACACAATCAGCTAATGGTTTAAGTAAATGCTCTCCTGAGTTTCATGTTGTGTGAATCTTAATGCAAAAGTATTTGAGGACGTCTCAACAGCTCTGTCGCTGGTGGCAGAATCCAAAACACCCCTTTGAAGTCTCTAAGGGACAATCTGTCCTCTTTCTTCTTGGAAAGGAAAACTGGAAATTTGCTCCTGGGGGGGGTTGCTAAAGAAGAAAAGAGAAAAAACAAATGGCAAACAGACTGCTGCAAATGTCCGTAGGCCCTCTGGGTTACTTCCACTAAAGGATAAGCTTTCACATTTTTTTTGTCACTTTCAGTAGAAGTAATTAAACTTTGGCAACTTCCAAATCTCTTCTCTTCCAGATGGAGGAGGTGGGAAGAGAGGGAAGGGGTCAGGCTCGCCTTCTGAGAGATATGATTCAGTGCTTCCCTCTGAAAGCAGCGATTCCTCCTCTGGTAGGTACTGTGCCAGCCTGATCCCATTCTTAGGCAGGATGCCCATCTTGGAAGCAAAATGGTTGGGCATGGGAAACTGGGGGCAGGGTGGGGGGCAGTGGCTAACAGACAGAGGCAGCACGCATTGCTGCAATATTACACTAAGCCCTTAGCCAAGTGCCCAGATTCTGGAGGCTGGGGGAAATGACAACATTAGGAGAAATCGTAAATGGATTTTATATCCCTATGCCTAAGTCAGCTTCCAACTATTTCCTGAGTAAGATAATTAACATATAGAAGTGAGATGTTAAAATGCACATCAGATGTTGGATCTTTCAGAGGGGAGGATTTATGCTGTAACTTAGGAAACCTGTGTTTGGAAGGAAATGGCTGTTGACCTCTCCTGCATTCACCCTGTCATTGCTTTCTACTGAACTGTAATGGAACCATTTGGCATGGGGCTTCATATCCAATTACTCGGCCGGTCCACACCCAGCAATGTGTCAACAGCCAGGGTGAGAGGCCTGATTTAAGATGTGTCACTGCTGTGAATAGGGCCTGCACTGGTCCATGGCTGGAGAAGCACAGATCCTAGAATTCCTCTTAGAAGGAACACTTTTGATGTTGACTCCAAGAGACCAAACCATGACTAAAGTCTCCCTCCCCCTCAGGACCTTGTTTCTTTTTCCTACTAATGCATTTGACTTAGCATTCTTACTTGCAAATTCTAAGACGTTTCTCCGGTCAAGTCCTGATCTTTGAATAATTTCCCACCTGTTGATAATACAGAAGCTACCCATTCTGGTAAATTGTGATTATGACTCCACAGACATATTGTTAACTCCATCATTCATGCATTCCCCACTGGCTGTGCATTTTTTCAACCCATTATATATCTTTCATATGCAAAGAAAATATGAAAATTGACTGGGATTTGACCAGAAAAGGCCCTAAACCAACTGATACAATACCTGGGTTTGATCTCAAATCAGTGCTGTGTATTCTGTGACTCCATCCCCATTCTTTGAAATGAGGATGGCTTTTTGTCTTTTCTTAAAATTTCAATTTCACTGTTGCTTCGTGAGCAAAACAACCCAACAGCAACAGCTACCATTTATTGAGTACATACATCTCACAATGTAACAGAAGTTGAGCTAAGCGCTTCACATGATGATCAAGCTTAATCCTCAGAATAATTCTATAAAGGAGTTATTTTATAACAACTCCCACCATACCGCATGAGATGAATTAAGAATGTAAAGCTCAGGGTTACTATGAGTAAGTGGGTTTAGGAGTTTGGTATTCAAAGCCAAGTATATGTGTGTGCGTTTATATACATAAATAACTTAAGGCCCGTGCTAGGTAGCCATGCTGCCATTCAGAATGAGAAAGGAGGGATGAAAAGGTTTTATAGGTCCTCAACAAAGAGACTGCTAATGTCTACTAATGCCATGGTATTACTAATGAAGAAAAACAGAAAGCAAGTAAGGGAAGGAAGGAAGTGGGAAGAGGGGAAAACAAGAAGAAAGGAAGGAAGGAAAGAAGGAATAAAGGAGGGGAGGGAGGAAAGAATCAAGGTATAGTTAGCCACTGGAGGCTTAAATTGGATGGAGATCATTTGTAAATTTTGAGAGGCAAAGTGATCAAGTGGAAAGAGTTAAGTGGCTAAGCTAAGAGGCCTGGGTCCTGGCTTCAATCCATTTATTAACCAGCTGTGTTATTTTAAGCAGATTATTTACCCTGCCTATCTCCATTTCTTTATCTATTGAATGGGATAATAATGATAATTTGCCTAAATTACCTCAAAATAAAATGATATGGTGAATGTAGAGGGCTCTGGGAAATTAAAACTCTTATTAAGTGGAATATGTTATTACTGATGATTCTGCTTAAAATACCAGTTAAAATGCCTCTCTTTCTTTCCTTTTGTTCCCACAGCACACCATTCATGACTTGTTCCTAATTGGCCGGGCAAAAAATTTGTCTATCTTTTCAGAGACAGAAAGCACCTTAATCATGTTTTTTTTCCAAAAAAAATCTGTATTTGATCATTCATTTATTCTCTCATTGTATTACTTAACCCACTTACACCCAACTAAAAAGCATGATTGATGCTTAACGTCACAGCAAAATTTCTGTTCAATGTACTTCAGGTTTTCAATCCCTCAACTCTACTGCAAGTAATGCAAATGTCAAGAAATGCAAATTAATTGTATTACTGACATAAGCGATGCATAATTCGAAAGGTAAATATACTAAAAACAAAATCAAATAATGTATCGTCCAACTATTTTCACAATACGTGGTTTAAGGATTTGATAGCCCTCAAATCCTCAGCTGGCTGTCTATAGAAGAATCTGTTCATTAATAATCAAATCTATGCAACCTCTCTTTTAACCAAATGACTGTCAGTGATCAGACCTGGTCCCCATATTATCCCCACCACCTCCTTTGACAACAGGCTTTCCTGCTAGGCTGTTTGCTAGGCTGCGTTCTGTCTGAAGCTTAACACAAATAAGCAAATGGGAAAAATTGGTTTCAGTTACCACTAATCCTAAGACATTTTAACATCCAACAGAGTTTCACTATAAAGGAGGTCTGCAAAAATTACAAATGAAGTCAAGCAGGCTCTGGACCCCTGGAGAGTGTCAGAGCTTACAGGGTATACTGGTTAGAGATTTCCTCTTCTACCCTGATTAAATCAGCATCAGCCTGCCCTGCTCTACTACAGGAGTGTCCAGAATGTCTAAGATACAAAAATTCCTTGAGACTATGCCACTGAAAGAGCAAGTCAGCCCAATTTGTCTCTCTCTTACATTTGCTCATTATGATACTGCTTAGTGATAAAAGTAGATTCAGGAGTTACTTTAGGGGTAAAGGCAAGGGTAGGAAAAGCAGTGCACCCTACCAAGGATCTTTTGGATTCAGCTTCCTGTCCTAGAAACCAGTTCCCAGGCTGCAGGCATCTCTCCCAATCTATCCGTCTCAGCTGCCTTCGGCAAGAAACAAAAAGCAGACTGAGTGACAGACGAAATCCTCTCCAGTACTGCCAGTGGGTGACTTTCCCCAGAACATGGTCCAGGAGGCGTGTACAAAGGGCTCTTGACAGATAGGTTTCCACGTGGCAGTAAGCAGAAAACCACATCATACAGACCTTTTGCAAGATCTTTTAGCATCTTTTGGGTACTTCATGAAGTACATTGTAGTACAATGAACATATGCCATAATGCATAGATATATTTGTATTTCTGGAAGACTTCCATTTATGTACAAAGTTTATTAAACAGTGGACAAATTCAAGTCTGATATCAGAAAGAAGTAACCATATGAATTTAGAGTAATCACTTTTCCAGGTTAAGCATTCACAGTTCCAGCAGTGACACGTGAGGTGCTTCCAAAACCTCTCATCAATTTGTTAACTTCCTCGGAACCCATTTCAGGTTTTTGGTGTCCTTCCCAAGGATGTGGCCCAGACCTGAATACAGCATTCTAGACTTGCTCAGATCAGTAATAATTATAGAGAAACAATCACTTTTTACTACTGTACAATAGAAGTAATTCAAAGTTCAATCTAACAAAGATGACAGATCAAATGTACCACCATTTGGGGACCCAAAAATAGCTTATATAAAACTCCGCTGTTATTTTATGTTTTACTTTCAATATGGGGCTTATGAGAAACCTTCTCATATACATCTAGCAGGTAGTGAACCCTAATAATGCTATGCAAAATAAATCCTAAAACATCATCAATCAATTTATTATTAGCCAACTTGATCCCATTGTATATCAGCACTATTCCAAATGAGTATTAGGTTAGGGCTGGTGGTTATCAAAATGCGAACGTATTGGGGAAAAAAGATACTTGGATGTTGGGTAATGGAGGAAACTGCTGGTAATGATAGTGATTGACAGTTTACTCTATCACTATGGAACGTGACGACATCACTACTTACTGGAACTTACCAGAAAGAACACCGATTTGCCAAGTCATTATCCTTACATCCACTTATCCATCCATTCATCCATTTTCCATCTCATTTCACAAAGAATTTAAGGTACTTAGAAGAATGCATGATGTATGTAAATACCAAACATAAAAATAAAGAGCCAACACAGTATCATTTAGAATAGGAGATTGAGACCAGGAAGAAAAACCATAAATATAGAGGCAATCTGAACGTAGGCAGTTAAAATGTTTAACTGAAAATTTGCCCCTGGATTTCATGCCACTAAAATAAAAATGGGAACATCTTCAGTTACGTGATCCACATAGTCTTTAAGGAGAAAATACACCAAATTATTAGGGGAAGAACATCTGACTATAGAATACTCTGTATGGCAGATGAAACAACATAAAACTAGTAAATTTCCCTTTATAACTGTGACTCAGAAACTAAGCAAAACTCAGTTCAGTGTGAAACCAATCTCTGTTTCCTCTATGTGATTACCCTAAAATAAGTCATTCTCCTTTTCTTATAGCAGTTAGTCATTAATCTGCGTCTCTCAAGAATCATTCTGAGTCACAGACTCTTAGCGTTGAAAGAGACATTAAAGTTAATCTATTTCAAGCTCCCATTCAAAGCTAGAACCACTGCCTGAAAGCATTAAATAGCAAGAAGTCCACTACATTCTCAAGACAGTCTGCTCCATCTTCACAGTTCTTATTAATACCAAATTCATCCTTTTACTGACTTTCAACAATGGACCCGGTAGTTTTACTGCCCAAAGAGCAACAAAGTCTAAGTTGAAATTTACATTTAAATACATTAACATGTTTAAATAAGTTATCTCAATATAATATCCTTAGAATAGATGCTGCCATGTTTTAAACTGACTCATCGTATATGAGAACAGTCAGAGCAGCATTCCAAACAGTGGAAGTAAAAAACTTATCACCGACTCTGACAGAAGTCGTTATGCAAACTACTCTGCCTTAAGTGAAATATAGATCAGTCTCACTCATTGACATGAACAGTGATGTACAATTGCCTTGCTCTACATTTCTTGTGGGCTCGTCATGGTGGCATCTGTGTCATTGCTAATAATACTTTTCTGTACTTGGATCAAACAGGCAAGGTAGAACAGGCCATACCTTGCATTATGGAAAAGACTACTTAGATCTACAAGGTTGATTCCCATAACCTCTGGGATTTGTACTCTTGGCAATTGGGGTTCTTGAGTCCGAAGCATATTACAGGAACCAGTAATTGTTGTCTTTATCACAGTAGTAATAACATTGGTCCAGTGCATTCTGTCCAGATTTTTAAATGCTTCTGCAAAGATATTCTCTCACCCAATGATAACCACCATGATACAACAACAAGGTCAAGAAGATCTCACAATACAGTTGACAATGGTGACAATCACTGAGAAATGAAGATCTGGAATTTGAGCCTTCTCTGAATTGGTCAATCTCTCGCAAGCAAGAGAATGACCAAAACAGAGGCTTGGGAGACTGAATACACAAACAGACAATGGCCAGACCATATATGACAATAGGACTCTGATCCACATAGGAAGCCTAGAATACCCAACTGCAACCTCTGCAGCAATCAGCCAGAATGGCCAGGACTGGGTCAATGATGACCAGCTCCCCCAGATGTCACCCCTCTCTCATCCAATTCAGGACAAACTAGAGAAAGCCGAATATTCTTCCCAAACCAATCACATAAGGTGCCCCTCTGCTATTTATCCACTTTCCCCAAGCCAATAACCTCCAACCTGAAGCTTTCCCCTTTTCTCACTATAAAGCTTTTTCAACTACCTGATTGCCTCTGAGTCTCCGCCAAACACAAGTGATGGTGCCTGATTCCTTTCCTATAGCAAGCTCTGAATAAATCGCTTCTCTGTTCTCATTTATTTCCACAAAACACAAGTATGGCAAGAGTCAATTTTAAGTATCCTGTTACGTTATATTACATACTATATTTAAGAATTGTATGCTTAGGAATTTAACTGCTTGATGGTAAAGAATTAGCCTTGTACTTCCAATGACGCTGATAAATGGGCTCTGAGGCTGAGGGGTGATGAGAAAAGCCCTGGTTTGTAGCATTTTCCAATTTATATAATGTAAAAGCTCTCACCATGGCCAATTTCAAGCTACCACTGTTTTAACAACCGGATTGTAAAATTCCTGAATATTTAACAATCAGTTCTAGCAAGCTAATGTGAGTGGCTCCAGTGCATCAGTGTTTATTTATTTATTTATTTAATTTATTTATTTTTTGGCTGCATTGGGTCTTTGTTGCTGCGTGCGGGCTTTCTCTAGTTGAGGCGAGCCGGGGCTTCTCTTGTTACGGAGCATGGGCTCTAGCTGCATGGGCTTCAGTAGTTGTGGCATGCGGGCTCAGTACTTGTGGCTCATGGGCTCTAGCTCGCAGGCTCAGTAGTTGTGGTGTATGGGCTTAGTTGTTTCGCGGCATGTGGGATCTTCCCTGACCAGGGCTCGAACCTGTGTCCCCTGTACTGCCAGGCAGATTCTTAACCACTGAGCCACCAGGGAAGCCCCATCATCAGTGTATATTTATCTATTTTTTCCCATAGTCTCTAACACTGTCCAAAACAGGTAAATATTTTTAAAAAATGGATAGAAAAATGGTAGATATAGCTATGGATATAGATGTAGATATAGATATAGATAAATGATAGATGGATTACTGATTGAATGGACAGCAGACGGATAGATATGTGATAGCTAGATCCACCTTGTTTTGGAAAACGGGAACAACCTGCCTAAATCACTCATTCAAGATAAATTAATTAAATATCTACGATGTATTGCTTCTTCTTTCTGGTGCGCAGTATATTAGTAACAAAACAAAGATCTCTGCTCTTAAGAAGATTAAATTTTAACAGAGTACGGACAATAAAGAGTAAATATAACAAGTAAGTACATTTTATATTAGAAGGTGATGTGTGATACGGGAAAAAGAAAAAGGAAAACTGGGTAAATGGAACTGGGAGCTCTGAGGGTAAGGACAGTCAAGGTAGGCAGCCTTGGAAAGATGAGAGCTGAGTGCTGACTTGAAGGTGGTGGTTAGCTGTGTAGATCTCCAGAAAAAGAGGGAGTGGTTAGGACAAAGCCCTTGGGCAGGAATGCACCAGGAGATTTCAAGGAATTGTAAGGAAACCACAGTGTCTGGAGCAGGGAATAAGGAGGAGACACACCAGGGAGCAGGGCACATAGGAAATTGTAAACTGTTGTAAGGGCTTTAGATTGTATAATGAGTGAATTGGGGAAACACTGAAGTGTTCTGAGTAGAGGAATGACATAATTAAACTTAAATTTTAAAAGTCCAGTTATTAATGTGATCCTATTATGAGTGTGTTGGGAATAGCTTTAAAGTTGGAAGATTTATAGAGTAATCCAGGGAAGAGATGATGGTGGCTCAGACTCTGAAAGTGGTGGGAGAGATAGGAAGAATGAGGGGCAGTAATAATAGATAATGCAATGACATGGTGAAAAGTAATAAGATTCTGGATGTATTAGAAAAGTAAAGGCAGTATGATTTGGATTTTGTTCAAATATAAGAGAAATATGAGTCACAACTGAATCCAAGTATTTTGAACTGAATAACCAGAAAGATAGAATTGACATTAAGTGAAATAAGAAAGGCTGGGCGCAGAGCAGGTTTTTGAGAATTTAGTGTAGAACATGAGATTGAAATGTCTGTCTGACTTCTGAGTCTGAGGTTATAAGACAGATCTGAGCTGAAGACATAAATTTGGAATAATCAGCAGCAATGGTATTTCAGGCTGTAAGTCTGGTTGAGATTATCAAGGGATTTAAGGTATGAGGAGATGAGAAGATGACTAAGAACAGAGCTTTGGATCATTTTAACATTAAGAGTTCAGGAAGTGGGCAGGAATTTCCACAGGAAATGCAACCATCAAAACACATCAAAATGTAGCAACCAGTGAGGTAAGGGAAAGCCAAGAAAGGGTGATGTCCTTAAAGCTAAGTGAAGAAAGTATACTGAGGAGAGAGTGATCAACTTAGTCAAACACTGCTGATGGGTCAAGTGACATAGGGACTAAAAACTTATTGGATTTAGCAACATGGAGGTAATTCATTAGCTTGGCATTAGCAATGTCATTGGAGTAAAAAAGGCCTCAAAAGAGTGGGTTTAAAGAACATGAGTGTGAATACACAAGTGGAAAAATCAGGTAAATAAATTGCAATACATGCATGAAATGAAATACTCTACAGTACTTGTGTATATCTGTCGATGTAGAAATATGCCCCAATATATCATTGAGTTTAAAAAATTATATTTTACTTTGTTGTACTTCTGGTAATGAACAAGCATTATGTGTCATACTTAACCTGCCCCCAGATTATAAATTTCAGTGTTGGACTAAATTAAATATATACATATTTGAAGCTACTAGAGTGTGATCAAAGCCTTATATCATTATAAGAAAACATTCCCACAAAGAAAATCCCAGGACCAGATGATTTCATTGGTGAATTGTATCAAATATTTGATGAATGCATAGTACCAATATTCTCCAGGCTATTTAATAAAGTATAGGAAGAAAGAACATTTTCTACATTTTAGGAGAACAACATTCATTACCTTGTGTGCAAAACTGAACAAAAACAGTATAAGGAATAAGATTCAAAACAAATATACCTCAAAAGCACAGATGCACATATCTTTAACAAAATATTTACAAAATGACTCTAGAAGCATATAAAAAGTTAACAAATTATGAACAAATATGGTTTATCCTAGGAATGCAAGGTTGCTTTATCATTCAAAAATCAGTGTCACACAGATGAAGAATCTCAAAAACATCATATTGAGTAAAAGAACCAGAAACAGGAGCACTTATTTTATGATTCAATTTATATGTAATTCTAGAAATGGGAAGTATGATCATCAGTGACAAAAAGGAGCTCAGTGTTTGCCTAGAGCTGATCTCTGTAGTGCAGGATTAATTACAAAGCAGTATGAGGAAATTTTGGGGGGGGGGTGTTAGAAATATTCTATACTCTTTGGAGAAATGTCTATTTAGGTCTTCTACCTGTTTTTGGATTGGGTTGTTTGTTTTTTTTGATACTGAGCTGCATGAGCTGATTGTATATTTTGGAGATTAATCCTTTGTCAGTTGCTTCCTTTGCAAATATTTTCTCCCATTCTGAAGGTTATCTTTTTGTCTTGTTTACGGTTTCCTTTGCTGTGCAAAACCTTTTAAGTTTCATTAGGTCCCATTTGTTTATTTTTGTTTTTATTTCCATTACTCTAGAAGGTGAGTCAAAAAGGATCTTGCTGTGATTTATGTCATCGGAGTGTTCTGCCTACGTTTTCCTCTAAGAGTTTTATAGTGACTCAGCCATAAAAAGAAACGAAATTGAGTTATTTGTAGTGAGGTGGATGGACCTTGAGTCTGTCATACAGAGTGAAGTAAGTCAGAAAGAGAAAAACAAATACCATATGCTAACATATATATATATGGAATCTAAAAAAAAATGGTTCTGATGAACCCAGGGGCAGGACAGGAATAAAGACGCAGACATAGAGAATGGACTTGATGACACGGGGTGGGAGGAAGGGGAAGCTAGGACGAAGTGAGAGAGTAGCATTGAGATATACACACTACCAAATGTAAATTAGATAGCTAGTGGGAAGCAGCTGCATAGCACAGGGATATAAGCTTGGTGCTCTGTGATCACCTAGAGTGGTGGGATAGGGAAGGTGGGAGGGAGGGTCAAGAGGGAGGGGAGGGGCTTCCCTGGTGGTGCAGTGGTTGGGAGTCTGCCTGCTGATGCAGGGGAAACGGGTTCGTGCCCCGGTCCGGGAAGATCCCACATGCCGCGGAGCGGCTGGGCCCGTGAGCCATGGCCACTGAGCCTGCATGTCCGGAGCCTGTGCTCCGCAACGGGAGAGGCCACAACAGTGAGGGGCCCGCGTACCGTAAAAAAAAAAAAAAAAAAAAAAAAAAAAAGGGAGGGGATATGGGTATATATGTATACATATAGCTGATTCACTTTGTTATACAGCAGAAACTAACACAACATTGTAAAGCAATTATACTCCAATAAAGATGTTTAAAAAAAAAAAAGAAATATTCTATATCCTGATTGTGGTTGGTGGTTTCAGTGGTATATACATTGGCAAAAACTCTTCAAACAGGACAGGTAAAATGGGTGCATTTTATTGTATATAAACTAAATATCAATAAAGTTGATTTTAAAATTAGTGCAATTCATATGTTAGCTGAATAATGCAGAAATTTCTTCAATTATCTTACCAGGTTTCTCACTGTTGGAAAAGACAACTAAAAATATGAAAAAAAGGAAGATTAGAGTATATTCTTTGGTGTTGCACTGGAGAAATCTGTATGTCCTCCTGTCTATATATATGCTATATATATATATCTCCTAGCTCCTAGGTCTGTCTGATGAGAAACTTCAGTAGCAATGAGCACACCTAGTCCACAGACAGTGGTTTCTAAATGCTTTTCTTCAATGAAAATAGCCATTGTTTCATGAAGGAAAAGCTGGATTCCACAGCCAGGATGGAGAAAGTACAAAATTAGCAAGGAATAATTTGTGGTGCCAGAAGCTAATGAAGTGCTCAGAGAACGATGAGAATATATTCAAAAAGAAAGAAGACGGCATGAAGGGGCTCCCTGTTTCCACATGTGGAGAAATGCTCAGAGAACAATGAGAATATATTCAAAAAGAAAGAAGACGGCATGAAGGGGCTCCCTGTTTCCACATGTGGAGAAATGCTCAGAGAACAATGAGAATATATTCAAAAAGAAAGAAGACGGCATGAAGGGGCTCCCTGTTACCTACCACATGTGGAGAAATTCGAGCTACAAAATAAATGATACTGATGGCCTATAATTCATTGACAAATCCATGAATCCCTACCAAACTGATAGATAGATACACAGATAGATAGGAAGGGAAAGTTTTTCTTGTCATAGAAAGCTAACTAGTAGACAAAAAATAATGATGGAGTGAGAAAAATCTAAGTAGATGTTAAGCTAGTGGTTTGATGAGAAATATCCTTTTTGGAGGCATTTCCCTGGTCCCAAAATATGTCCCCATGGGAAAACTATTTAATACAATGGCAGTAAATTGTAAGTTTACAATGGATAAACCTGGAAGACAACACCTTAATCAAGTGATAAAATTTAGCATCATTGATACTGGGATAAACATACTCTATGTACCTCCTGATATGCACCAAAAAGGATGCAGCATCATTTTTGTGATATACCTGTCGAAGATGCATACACTGAATCTAACAATGGGAGAAAAATCAGACAGATCCACGTGAGGGACATTTCCTTCAAAAATGTCAAGGTTAAGAGAGATAAAGGATGAGAAACTGCTCTAGATTAAAGTAAATGAAAGAGACATGACAGCTAAATGTAATATGTGATCCTGGGCTGGATCCAAAACAAGGGGAAAAGAGCTATAAAATACATTATTGGGATAATTGATGAAATTTGAAGATGGACTCTGGTTAGATATAGTACTGCATCAAGGTTTATTGTTTGATTTCATAATTTATAATAGTATGTAAGAGAATATTTTACTGTGGCTATATAAGAGATTGTACTTGTTTTCAGGAAACACAAACTAAAAGGGCATGATGTCTCCAAATTACTCTCAAATGATTCAGAATAATACATGGACAGATAGATAGAGGATAGATTAGAGAAATAAAAAGGTAGATTGATAGATGATAGGAAGGAAGGAAAGAGGAGGGAAGGAGGGAAGAAAGGGAGAATTATAAAGCAGATTGGGTAAAATACACACTGTTGGTAAATCTGGGTGATTAGTACTTTATACTGTTCTTGCAACATTTCTGCAACTGAAATAATTTCAGAATAAAACAGATACCCCCAAATGATAGATTTCAAAACAACAATTACAGGTTGTTCATATTTTTAAAAATACTTGTTTATATGTGCTTATATACTTAGCATACAAATATATGCATAAAGATTCTGGAAAGATATACATGAAAATGGTAAAAGTGCAGAGAGATGTTTAATATTTTTTATATTGCTCCCCAATCAGTATTTTCTCAGTTATCTCAGTGAACATTGATAACACATAGAATTCACAATCAAAAATTAATAAAGGTTTAGCAAAAAGTGAAAGACACTCGCTCTAGTTTTCTCTAGGGAGGAGCCACTCTCAACAAATATGGGTCTTTGTTCGGTTATTGCTGCCTAGGGTTGGATGAAAATTTTGCCTGAGAAGGAGAACAGAAAACAAAGCTTATTTGGACTGCAAACAGAATACTACAGGAGTATTTCTCTGCTTTGGAGATGAGCCTGCTGTGCTCCATCTCAGTGGGCCTGACACGCCAGGGGCTGAATTTGATCAGATTTGCTTGCCGTGGTGCCTGACCCCAGGCAAATGAGATCTAGGTCTATGTGAGCTTCAGCCTTATTAAAAATGTTGTAAAGCTGAATCTGACAGATCTCAGCCCTCCCTGCAGTAACTTCCCCCATGCAGAGCACAGAAGACAGAATTGTCCTCAATAGCTACTGCTGTCAATGTTCTTCTACCCAGACACGCCCCATTGTTTGGGCCGGCAGGGTTCCTGTTGGCTGTATCCTCTTCTTGGTGATAACTGGAGGAGACCAACTGCATCAGAGTCTTTGGTAACATGGTTAAGAGACAGAGGCCCCCTAAGCTTAGATTCTTTATTCACTTTCATTGAAGAAACTGTATTCCCTGTCGGTAGAGTAGTCAACTCAGACTCACTGTGATTTCAAATATCACAGTATTCAATTAATGAAGGTATAATGCAGACTTTTAAAATTCTCTTCATAAACTATATTCTTACTGTAAGTGTAATTTGCTAATTGTGCAGTTAAACTTAATACCTTTAAAGAAGTTTTAATATTTAGAATCACTGGCAATTGTACCCAGCATACGGTATGTTAGTTGTTCATAACACTTTCCATATCGATACATTTACACACTGGTAATTTGTCTCAGAAAAAGGATGGTGTTGAAAGATAACTGGATTTCTAGTGAGTCCTCAGGGCCTGTGGAAGAGTAACAAGTTTCCTACTGGGCTGTGATTCTCGTCTTGTGATTTTTTGGAATGATCCCCAATTCTAAAGGTAATCCAGCCCAGGCACTGCTGGGTGATTAGCACAGATGTCCCCATGGCAGCATCTGCCTTGTTCTTGGTCATTTTTTAAAGCTGTCCATTGGTACTGGCTTTCGTCAGTGTGCCCATATCTCTTTCTAACCCCCAATTTTTTTTTTCTGAGTTCTGAGTTTCCCTGAATTGCTGTACTTTCAAGCAAATCTTCAAGAAAGTTACAGCTTATCTGTTTCAGGAAAGGCTACACCCGTTTCACTGCCCTAAACTTCTCCATGACCAACTGAAGGACATTTTCAGGAACACCCTGCAAAACTCAACCTCTGTGCCTTTGCTTATGCTGTTTTGCCTTCCTAGAAATCCCTCCCTTCAACTTCTGCCTGTAAAATTAGCCCATTTCCCCAAGCCCTAGCGAATACCACCCCTTCCATGAAGCCTTCTTGGACACCCCTTTTCAAGCAGCAAAATGTAACATCCTCCTTCTCTGAACAAGGAAAGTATGCCACCCTATGTGTGACTCCAATGACATCTACCTCACTGGGCAGTAGCTTAGCACAAGTCCTTGTAGCTCTCCACAGGGGGTAAAAGGCACAGAGGCAAGGGCAAAGGCTGAGAGCTGGCCAACTGGATTCGAATCCCTGATTCCTTACTTCATTTCTATGTGACTTTTGACAAATGACTCAACCTCCCTGTACCTCAGTTTCCTCATCTGTGGAAAAAAGATAAAAATAATAACTACTCATAAGGTGGCAGTTAGAATGAAGATGATGCTATAACACACTCAGGGAAGTGGTAGGACATAGCAGCAAGGAGCAGAGGCTCAAGGAGTGAGTCTGACTGGGTTCAGATCCCAGCTCTTTCAACTTACTCTCTCGCTGTGACTTTGGACACGTTACCCAACTACTACTCTCTGCTCAAATTTCCTTATCTAAAGAGGTAGGTGAAAAAACAACTACCTTAAAGGTTTATATTGACAGTTAATCTAACACATGCAAACATAAGAGTACACAGTAAGCTCTAATAAGTATCATGAAGTATTATGAAGTCAAGGCCAAGTCAGGTTTAAGTTCATGGCAAGCACTTAAATAACATTACTAGTTATCCTTCACGGTCATGAATGCTTACTGTATGACTGTGAAAGTTGCCCTGCTAGATAGTCTGGAAGTGCAGGGTAGGAGAGAAAGTGAGAGAGAGTGAGAGACCAAGCAAAAGAGAGAGATTTAATATTCCTTCCTCTTCTCCTTCCTGAGTGAATTTTGTAGAGTGTTATCTCTCAGACGAGAATGTTCTTGCCTGTGAAGCTGGACCCAAATCCATTGTTTCTATTCGGCACGTGGGGCATGCTGACAGGCAGCATGCTTGTGTGTCCAAATAGACACCGAGCATCACAAAAGCTCTTTCCACAGTGACGGCAGTGAAATGTGGAGCATGGCTTGCTATTCTTCATCGCCTCCTTCCTGCTCCACCCTCACAGCCATTCTAGAACTTCTGAACTTCTGTTTCTTACCAGTGTTCTGAATGTATCAATACTAGTGATTCCTTTCAATCTACTCAAAAGAAAAGCAATTAGTGGATTTCACACCTAGTCTTCCATGAAACTTAAGTAACCGAGTGATGAAAGAAGAAGCCTTCCTGTGGAAACATATGCTCTTAGGAAATCAGTTCCTGGATTCCTTGAAGCTTTTTCCTCTTATCATCTGATTATTTTATGTTTAAAGGAAGTGATGCGGGTATTTTCAGACTTGAAATTTATTGGTTTTGCCTTCACTTCTATTTTATTGTTAGATTTGGTCACTTTTCTCCTATCTTCCGGTTCCATCATACTCCAGCTTGCTTCTAATCTCGAAACTTTAGGACATTAGCACAAATAAAATTTCTAGTTCTGGTCTCTAACAATTTTTTTTTTCTTAGAGAAAATAGTAGCCCATCTTGTTTACATTCCCCAACTGAAACACCATAGTGTTTCTTTTAAAACACTTTCAGAACATTGTGGCAATTTTTAAACTTCAGGAATCACAAAAGTCTAGGGTTTGAAAGATCATATAGACAGTAAATCTGTTTCTCTGGCTCTGGCATGTTCAAACACCTTTAGAGTTAGAGGATAACTGGATATCATCTAGTTCAATTTTCTGATTTTGTAGGTAAGGAATCTAAGACTCAAAGAGGGGACACGGGAAACTAAACAACTGCAGGTAAGCAATTGTTCTCAATTATGGGTGGTTTTGACCCACGAGGGGACAACTGACAATGTCTGGATACATTTTTGGTTGTCACAACTAGAATCTGTTACAGGCATCTAGTGGGAAAGGCCAGGGATGCTGCTAAACATCCTACAATGCACGGGACAGCCCCTCGACAAAGAATAACCCAGCCCAAAGTGTCAGTAGTACTGAGGCTGAGAAACTCTGAGCTAGAGAGATTACTGCCTCAGTAATCTGTTTAATGTCTCATGCTAACATATACCCAGAATCATTTCCTAAGAAACTCATAATCCAAATTAAACTCATATCCTGTGTCCTTGATGAAGCCTTCTGGTTTCCATTTCACCACTTTCTTTGGCAATCTCTTTAATGTTTCCTAACTGAGACTACAAATGGTCTTATTTCTGTGCCAATGTTGAGCCAGTGAGGAAGTATCTATATCAAGGAGATATGTGCGGAGGAAGATTTTATTTCTGGATTATATTTTGGGGTTGATCATGAACAGCTATACTCAACCCATTCATGAGTGACGGAGGAGAGTCTGAGGAGTGTTAGGACACAGAAATTGATTTGTTATGGTAACTGGCAATGCTTTTCAGTGGTAAATGAGATTTCAATTGAATGATAAAATGATGATCCAATTTGGAAGTCAACCCTATGGTTTCAATGGCCTCTTTTAGGACATCATTTCACAAAAGCTAAAAAACAAATTGACAAACAAACCTATGAATTCCTTTCTATGACAATATATCTGAAGAAGAAAACATAAGAAATGTTGCCATTTGATCTTCCCATTAGCTGGTCTGGGGGAAAAAAGAGTAAGAAGGAGCCTATCAAAATTGTGAGATGCAAGAATTTGAGAATTAAAAAAAAAAATAAAAGTGGTCATTATATTTCTATTCTGCCTTCCTTCTTATGCTGAGTTGACTTTGCATTCAGCTTAAATGTGCTGTATACATGGTTAAATTAAAAAGCCCAAGTGGAAATACAACTTCTCACACTGACCATAAGCAAGGAGTCAAGGCCAAGCCAGGTTTTAACTGGGTAAAGATATTTTGTAATATCCAATTAAACAAAATTTTTTAAAGCACTTAGACCTAGAAATTCTGGTTTGGAATTCTGAACTATTAGTTGAAAATACTGGTGGTGAGTGGGGAAAAGTTTATAGATTAATATCTTCTTCTTAGAGTTGCATAAAACAGCCAAAATTTTGGAAGCAAACTAAATGTCTAACAATTCTAACTAAATTGTAGTGTGATAAATGTAATGTCGGAAAAAATGCAGGTGTTAGAAGCATGATGTTTTCAGAGAAATGTGGGAAATTCTTATGATACAATGTTAATTAAGAATAAATAGTTCACAACTATATGTACTGACTGATAACAAGTTCGTAAATATGTGCATATGATCAAAGTCTAGAAAGAAATATCAAAGTGACAAAAGAAATGGAAGACATAGACACAGGTTCATATATTTATGAGCCATACTACTTTTCTTATTTTGTTCCCCTAAACTTTTCTATAATATGGTTAGAAAAAAAAAAGTATATATAGTTAAATTTGACCCAGGTCTCTTTTCTTCAGTTAAAATAATACCAAACATATAGATTTGCATTAGGAAATTAGTAGCATTAAGGAAAACTATAATAAGAATTTTGGAGTATATAGAGGAATAAGCATTAGAATCTAAATTAAGGCACAATAAGGATAAGGTCAGTGGTGTTGAAGCAGTAATGAGTGTATGTTAGAAAGTTTCTCATAAAGTGAATACAGCAATTTCACATTCTTTTCCATTAATGGTCTGATCACAAAATCAAGAATGTCACAAAGGGAATTGGCTATAGAGTTTATCCACCAAGCCAAACTCTGTTTCTTTAGATTCTTTTGTAATATCCAAAGTAGCAGTGAGTTCCCTCGCCTATGTATAGGATCATCCTTTCTCTCTCACACATGCCCACAAGATGATTCCCCTTCCTACATTTCCTATCTTGAATCCAGTCCAGAAACCTGGGAGTCATCCTAGAGTCTTCCCACTTCTTCACCCGTCACTACCTCATTCAGCCGATTATCAGCTCTGGTTAAGTCCACCTCCTGAATATTTCTTGAATTTGTCTCTCCTGTTTGTTTCCAAGACCTCTGCCCTCCTTCCAGCCATGGACGGTTACAATATCCTGACTAGGCTCCCTGTCCCCAGTCCCAGTCAGCACACAGCTGTTAAAGAACAGATATGATCCCATTACTTCTCTTCTTAAATCATACTGATGGACACCTTTTATCTTTGAAAGTAAACTCCGTCTTCCTTAGGATGGCTCAAAAGGCTCTTTTTTACCTGACCACTGCATACTTCTACTACAATTCTCCCTTAAGTGTCTGAAAATCAAGTCATATCACTGAATGGAACACATTTTTCTCAGCGCAATTATACCGAGTTAGAGAAAGCAGAAATATCAGCTTTCTCATTCTAAGCATTATGATAATTTTAATGCAATCGAATATCATATTCACATTTTTAACAGTCATAGTTCATATTTTAATCATATTACATTACCAGTAAGTAAAATCCCTAAATATTTTTTTATAAACTTTCTTGTACTGGAGTGATTTCTTTTGGTTTTAACCAAATGCTGGACTTCCCCATTATCCATGTTAAGTTCCTCTTTTGATATTATGCCCAGGATTCCATTTTGCTAAGATCTTTTTAGACACAAATTTTGCCGTGTAACTCAATAACTGCTTATCCCAGCTTTGTGACACCTGAAAATTTCTTCAAAGTGAGGCAACATGGTATAATTAAAGAACACAGGATTTAGTGTATTCTAATTTTAATTAGAACACAGCCTAAATTCTAATTCCACCACTGACAAGTTATCAAGCACTTGGAATGCCACTTAAATTTTCATCTTTGTTTTCATGTCAGTAGGTTGAGTCTAGCAATAGATAAGGGAGATGCCCTCACCTTCCCCTTGAAAACTCTTCCCTGAGACCCATCGGGCTGTTCAAGTCTTTTGAGCATGAGCCACCTGTTCTCCTTACTTGGCTCCCGCAATAAACCTTTCTCTCCTCTCTCTTTATCTGTATAGGGTTGGCCAAAATGTTCATTCAGGGTTTTTCCATAAGATGTTCCAAAAAACCTGAACAAATTTTTTGGCCAACCCAAAATATATATATGTGTGTGTGTGTGTGTGTGTGTGTGTGTGTGTGTGTGTATGTATACATATATTTATTACATTTATATATTATATATATTATATATATTTATGGGAGAGGATAGTTAGGAGGATGACAGTGAAGACAAAGATTGGTTAGTATTTTGTGTCTACTAAGTGCTTTACATACAAATATGCTGAAAAAGGTATAATCATTATCCCCATTTTTCTGATGAGTACACTAAAGGTTAAAAGGAATAAATAATGTACCCAAAAAACAATCAATACATGATGGAGCTAGTGTATAGACATGCTAAAGGCCATGTGAATGTAATTATCTTCTTACTTTTGTCTGAGTCATCCACTGTTAAACAGATAATTCTTTATTTCATCAGTCCTCTACAGATGGGAATTAAGGTTGTTTCCATTTTCTCACTATTAACAAGTAGTGATATCCTCATATGTGGTATCTTTGTGCACTTCTGGAATTAAATTTCTGAAGTGAAACTTTAGGATCAAAGGTTATGAATATTTTTGTTGAATATTGTCAATTTGTGTTTTATAATGTTTATGATTAAACATATAAAAAGATTTTCTTGGGAATTGTATAGGACATATCTTAGGTGCCTCCTCAGATTCCATTGGTGACATGAGCTGCTGGACCCTCAGTAGTGAGCAAACTTTGCCTTAAGGGCCCCCAGGTCTGTTTGGGCCCTCACAGCTCCACACCCTGGGGTGGGCCAGTTACATTCCTAGGAGAACTTCCTTCACTGCTGCTACTATACAGCCAGGCCCACCAGCCTCACATCCTGAATTTCTGGCTTCTCTCACCATCTCTGGACTTGTATGAGTGGCTGCAAAGAGGGCCAGATGGTTCAACTCTCTGGGCTCACACTTTGACTAATGGGAAACAGGAAGGGGAGCTGTGTGCAGCAGGCAGATAAATCTCTCCTTCTTCCTTCTCCACAACCCCTCTGGGAAATTGTTCTGCACACAGCCTGTCCAGATGCACCCCACATAGCTGAGCAAACCTGCCTGCCTGCTTTGACCAGAAATGCAACACTTTGCGTTACTTTCCCTCGTTCCTGGCTCACATTTCTTATCTCACACTTTCATTTTCTCTCACACTTGGTCTACGGCAGTTTTCTGGCTCTCTGAGATAATAAAGTTTATGAAAGTGTTTTACAAATTATAAATGACTATGCAAAGGGAGGGTATTTTTATTGCTGTGATTTTTGTTGCTTTCAGGAATACTTGGGGGTATACAGAAATTCATTTCATAAAATAATCAAGATTACCCTTATTTACATTCCATCATTCATTATCAGTCTAAAAAGGATTTTGAGATATTTTTGATCTTTCTGATTTGAGGTGTGCCTTTAGGGAGGTGTAGTAAACTATAAGCTCCATAGAAACACCTGCAGAACATTTCAGGTGCTTCCTGAAGGAAGGCATGCTAGAGAAAGGAGTAGGATATTATACTTGAGTGCTCCAGTGTACCCGGGTTTAGCCTAATGCACACCCCCAACATGGAATTCCATGGAGATTTAGAAATATGAAATGAGAAAAAAGTAGCATGAAAGGAAACTAGGATGAAAGAAAAGTCAAGCATTCCCCGACCCTACCCTACTTTCAAAGTATTATCTTCTACTTTGTCACATAAGTTATCCTCTCCAATTTCACAAAAAAATTAACTTGTGGATAATTTATATTCAAGTCAACCAAAATTGAAGGAAGGCCTAAATTATCTCCTTCTGTGTTCTCTTATAGCACCCAGTTGTTTTATATTTACTCTCTGTTGTTATTGCTTACTTAATTAACTTCCTTTCTGGCTGGACTATAAACTCTGGGAAAGTAGGAAGCTGTCAATTCCATTCTCTGTCATATTCTTAGCACCTAACATACTGTCTGGATTTTTTAAAATGCTTATTGAATGATGAATGAAAGAAAGAATGAATGAAGAATGAAGGTGAATTGACCATGTATCTGACTTTGGCTAAGTGTTTTTAGTTTTCTATATATATCCCCAAGTCCCAAACTTCAGCTTAAAACAAAGTAGATACCTAATAAATATGTGTTAACTGACTGATGAAACAATGATAAATTTATATAAAAATATCTAATTCCTACCTTCTGACAACACGGTTCAAAGTATTCTAAAATGTTCTCTTCTCATTTACATTCAGGGAACGCAGGTGTATAAAGAGAATCACTGCTTAGTTTTATACATAGAAATTTCTGAGGCTGCTCCATTGAAGTGAAGTCATGGTAGAGAATATCAAAAAACTGGCTGGAGGAATAGAACTTTTACCTGCCCCTCCTAGTCAAGGAGGGTATTGTGGTCTGGGGTCCACTCCATTTTGTAGAGGAGAATACCCTGTGGATAATACTTTCATAGCCTGAACCCTCCCTTCTCAGCACATTTGTAAGGAGATGCTAGTCCAAGGAACTCAGTCATGTACCAAGAACCAAAGAAATGCATCTCGGGCTTGGCCAATCCTTTTTCTCTATGTTGCAAGCGAAAAACAAACAAACAAACAAAAAACCCCAAAATGAAAACAAAACCAAAAAAACTCTAGATTAAATGAATCCTTTCTTTGGTTTTATATCTGCTCCCTTAGGGCATCTGGCTTATTGCATTTACATTAATCACATGAAGAGAGTAAGATTTAGAGATAAACCGTCTTTTCTTCTCCCTTGTCCTTTGAAGCCAAATTATTTTTAACGAACAGAGGTCATCAGAGTCTCATTGGATTATCCTATGTGCCAGATTTTGTCCTTATTTTTGATACAATGAACCATTTCCTACAACGGGCATATAAAATTCACTGCTCCCAGGGTTTTAGAAATCCCAGGAAAGGCCCCTGCTGGCAACCTTATTAGCATCTCTGCCTCTTGATTTTTATTTAATTCCTTTTAATATTCTATCATAATGCTGACAGACTTTTTGGAATGGAGGGCTACAGAATGAGGACAATATTTCACTACATCATTAAGCCTGCAGTGGGTTAATAAATGGCTCATCATGTGCTTTGAGATATACAAAGAGGTTAAAAAACAAAAACAGAACACTAAGGTAACACCTGTTGAATCATATTAATAAGAAAAAGGGGACTGACATGAATGATTCAAATAGAGGTTCATACTAAAATGATACCTTAGCATCTGGATTTCATATTTGTCTCAACAAAGGACTGAAGTTGCATTTCAATGGTAAAGCAGAGTTTTGGGAAATGGTCCTCTTTTCTAAGCCCTAGAATGGGGACGGTTGTTAGAGAATAGAGATGCAAGTGGAAAAAACAACAAACTCATCTAGCATTAAAATGTTGCCACCGATCAACAAAAGGTCTCATATTGGGGATTACTTTCACCTTTTAAATCACATCCACATACAGCATCTCATTCTAGCGCACGAAAATTCTGGGAACTATGTCTTTGCCTACCAGAAAAGTTAGAACTCCCTAACTTTTCCCTTTCTTCACCCCTAAACCTTTCTCACCTCCCTGCCAACCAAGGATGCTCTAAATCAGTGCTTTCTTGGGAACACGGATCACCTGGGGATCCTATTACAATGCATATCCTGAAGCAATACGTAGGGCCTGAGACTGCACAGATCCCAGGTGAAGCTGAAGCAGCTGCTCCTCGGTCTAAATGACCACCTGTGAGAAGCAACATCCTGAAAAGATTAGTGTCCTATGTGCAATCACAGAAGATTTAGACTGAAGTTACTCCAGTACACACTTAATGAGATGCATCACTGTTCTTGTGCTAATTGATAAGTAGAAGAAATAGCGATTCAGACTCCACTTGATTTTCACCAAGTCAAGCCAAGCACTTCTAGAGCTGATTTAAGAGCAGACACTGGGAAGCTGTGATGGGCCATCTGGAGATCTTGGATTCAATAAACTAAAGCATGAGCCCTTAATCTTCATGCTCACCTCGAACATGAATTAGCTTTGAAATATCATTAACCAAATTAAGTCAGTAAAAGCTTACCTAAGAGATATTAATTCTTTCTTCAATTAAACATGCTTGGAGGAAGAGATGATAGGAAAAACAAAGTCATGCTTCCTAAAATACCGTATATGAGAAAGTAACTTGGCTTTTAAAGAAAGTATCTCTTTAAATACATGAGGTTTAATAAATTACATTCCAATTGACTCAACAGTTTGGTTTACTGCACTGAAACTGTATAATTACTATGTTTTTGCTCCACCCTTTAAAAATATCTTAAAAACTGTAGCCACTCTTCCCAGAAAAGTGTACATATAGGCAAACAATTTTGTATATTATTATATCAGTTCCTAGACACTTTTGTTCTACAGGCAATTTAAGAAACTTTAACCTGGTGGTGTCTCAGAAGCTAGAAAAACGAACGAACAAACAAAAATGTCTTTCAACTCTCACTGGGATATTAGACATTTATTAAATACAACTTCTGTGGGAGAACTAAGTCAGTTACCTAAAAGTACAGATGAAACACACACACACACACACACACGCACACGCACACACATCAAAAAAAATTTTTAAAGGTTGGGGGGAGGCAGAGAATTTGAGACTTTACAATAAAAGCCATGGAAAATTCTCCATAGGCCAGAGCAAATCAGGAGAAAGAGAACAAAAACAGAAACCACAAAAACTAGTTTCAAAACCATCTCGCCTTTTACCTCTGGGTATCCTGCCTCATCTCTCAGTGACTGAGAATATGAGTTTCCAGGGGTGCTTGATGAAATGCAGATTCCTGGGCCATCCCCCAGGTCAAATGGAGACATGTTCAGAAATCTGCATTATATAAGATCCCTAGGTAGTTCTTACATTAACGTTTGAGAAATACCATTCCTCAGTTTACATTAATGAAATTAAGATGCCCCCAACTCCCATTCAGAGCTCAGAAAGAGTTACACTCCAATATGAGGCTGCCCACAGAACAGGAAAATGACTTCCAAGAGAATAATGATCGGAAACATATCCTTGAGTTGTGCTTGTGATCAGAATAGGCTTTTAAATTCAGCAATTTTGGAGGAATTTAAATCTGTTTCCTGTCCTGTCTTCCACACCTCACTCTTCCCCTAGAAGCAGGCTCACAAATTCCCCTTCCCTTTCTCTAGAACCTCAGCTATAAATTGACTATTATATAGCTTAGACTGCATACGAAGTTTGATAGAATAAAGGGTAGATAAGAGAGGAAAGGTCTAGATAATACAGACAGAAGCTGTTTTGATATAGCTAAATCCATAAATATAGATATATGGATATCAGCCTCAGTAAAAGTCAAAGTCTACCATTCTCAACGCTGGCTTCATAGTAAAGTTAATAAAATCACAGATACCTAAACTCTAACCCCAAAGGTTCTAATTAAGAAGATCTGAATAAGACAATTATAGATAAAAGTTGGAGTCTCAGTGTCTTTATTTAAAATGAAAAAAGAAAACCACCATTGAAAATTCCTATATACCATCAATAATGGTACAAACAATAAGTAAGTATGAGTCTTTACTATGAACATAATGATAAATGTTTTACAGTCAGTTGCTCATTCAGTCTTAACAGCATCTCCATAGGCAGGAATTGTGAGGAAACCACTACTACAACTAAAACTCATAGAGGTCAGGTTTCAAAGTGATGACTGCTAAGTGCAGAGCTCTCCTTAGAACTCTATGTCTGACACAGAAACCCACACTAAACAATAAACCGTACTTCCTGTATAAATCTATGGAGAACTGCTGGTAGGTACATATGTTTGTGCATACATGTGTGATACACACATACAAAATATGTGTGTGGTCAAAGAATGTGTGTGTAGACCCTGGCAGAAGGGCAATTTTGCAACTTGGGACATTTGAGGAAGAGAAGCGTCCTCAAATAAAGACTGGTGAAGTCCAAACAGCTGTGTGAGAGCAATAGCTCTCTAAGGGGAAAAGGAGAGATGTCACTAGGAAGTGAAATGAGTGTAGGAAACAATGTAGAACTTGCCTAATTCAAACTTCAATAGGTTGTTTCACTGAAGACCAGCTCCACTTGCTCCCCCCATTTTCCTTGATGGTAGAAAGCCTCTACTTCATAGTATTACATTCCTCCAATCCCTCTTTGTTTACTCTGGAAAGGTCAAAAAAGAAACAGGTCAAGTTGGATGAAGGGGTGTGACAAGATGGGATGGATGAACAAAGCCTCCTGACAACTAGCTAACTGGTGCTAAGAGCAGAGCATATTCTCCTTGGAAAAACCACATGCCCAGCAGTGGTTGCAGAAGATTTTTAGGGGTTTCAGAATCATGCCAGGTCACCCTGATCTAGGTAACACATAAGCCCCATGGATACCCAGCAAAGGCAGCCTATTTCAAACATAATTTACCAGAGACTATGCCCATTTCTCAGTTTTAATTATGCCTTCTTATTATAGTCAAGAAACCCCTTGTTGCAGATTTACTTAGTGGTAGCCAAAAGCAGAAGCTGGGTCTCCTGTTTCCAAAGCCCAGGGCTCCTTTCCCCAATGACATTCAACTAGGCAGAAAGCAGGGGCGGGAGGGGTCAGATGTGCCTCCAGGGTGTATTCAAACCCTGGTTCTGAAATTTATGAGCCGTGTGGCACTGAGTAAGTTATTTAACCTCTCTGCCTAAGTATCCCAATTTGTAAAATAAGGATGATGATGACGACGACGATGATGATGATAAAAGCAACTTTGCAGGTTTTTGTCCTGTGGTAGCAAAAAATGGAGTAAGTTTATAGCTGCAAAAGGCTTAACACGCAGTAAATACCATAGACGTATTTGTTATTATTGCTTATTTAAGGGCACTGCATGTTATAATACTCAAGCAGCACTAATCAGCATTCATTAATTATGGCATGACTCTCCAATTTGTCTTCCAAAATGCTCCAAGAAAATCTAAACTCTTTAATTTCTTGATCATGAGGTAGAGAGAAAACAAGAGTAGTTATCATTTGTTTGGGGATTCACAGCACAGAAATATGGAGACAGAAATAAAAACCTCTTTTTGGTTCTTGGATCTAAATATTCTGTACTTTCTTGTCTGGACCAGTGTACTAGGTTGAATAGGTCTCCCCAAAATTAGTGTCCTTCCAAGAACTTCATAATTTGACCTTATTCGGAAGTAGGGTTGTTGAAGATGTAATTAGTTAAGATGAGGTCATACTGGAATAGGGTGGGTCCCAAATGCAATATGACTGGTGTCCTTATAAGAAGAGGAGAGAAGACACAGAGACAGAGGCAGACAAGTGGAAATGGCCATGTGATGACAAAGGGAAGAGACTGGAGTGATTGATCTACAAGCCAGGACACATCAGAAGCTAAGAGAAAGCCCTGGACCAGATTCTCCCCTAGAGCCTTTAGAGAGTATGTGGTGCTACCAACACTTTAATGTTGGACTTCTAGCCTCCAGAACTGTTACAGAGTAATTTTAAGCCACCTAATTTGTGGTAATTTGTATGGTAGCTGTGGGAAACTAATACACTCAATCTCTCTTCTGGACCACAACAGCAGTAGAGCACCATTGCAAGAGGCCCTGTACCTAGCTGCAGTCTCTCATTCTGTGTGGGCCGTGTTCCCAAAACAGCTAAGGGGAGCAGAATGTGAATGAGAGGGCACCGAGAGGCTTGAAAGCCAAGTTGAGATGATTTAATTTCTTCTATGAATTTGTCCCTATCAAACCATCTTCAATAGCTCAAGTGCTTAGTTCCAACATTTATGCTTTCTAAGTTAAGCCTTTGTGAAATACTGTTATAATTTGTTTTGCGGAAGGGTTTTTGGGGAGCTCTCACCATAACAACACCTATGAGTGGTGAGAAAAGCAGAATTGGGCAGAGGAGGAGGTTGAACCTCAGTGCAATTGCAACAGAGGTCCCCACCAATCCTACAGGGAGTTCTGGAGCTGGAACGGCACCCCCTTTGGAGTTTTCCCAACTAAGGCTAGGAGGCCAGGCCATTGTAACCCCACATAGACCAGCCATTGGATGCAGGCTCACACACAGGAGCCATGGCTTTGGTCAAGAGGGTTTCTGCCAGCTACAAGTAATTTCTGGTGATGGACACAGCTGTGAGCCACTGGGGAAATGAGCACCTCTTCAGGGGGATCTAGGAGGTACATCCCAGCATCTCTCACATGCACAGTGGATGTCTTCCTTTCTAATCATCACCTGTTATTAGAATGTGGCCATGTGAAATTCCACACCTGGACTGGAATCACCTTACTCGGGGAAAGAATCCATCAGATGCTCTCAAATCATGTATATAGTGACTGGCCTAAGAGGTCTCAGAGTTGCATTCTTACTCATTTCCCTCTCTCACCCATGTATTTTCCATTTCCACCAATGACAGCAACTCTTAAAAATCTCCATTTTAGAATGGCGTCTAGTCATATTTGGACCATGGTGATTTCTTCTCCTTTTTCTAGTTATCCATGGACAGAGGAAAATCATCTGACCCTACCCGGAAATCACCATTCATTTGCTCACTTATCCATTCAGTCATTGGTCAGTCAACACAGATATGTAACAACTATTCTATACTAAAGAAGGCATTGAGTATAGAAAAATGAATGAGGAGGTTGTCAAAGGCCTTACACGTCAAGATGAGGAGTTGATTTTCTCTAGACATAATGAGGGTTATGGGCAAGTACTTGACCTGAATAGGTTTGGGTTACTGAAAGATCCTTCTGTTGGTTGTAAAGAGGATGGATTGCTTGAGGGTCCACAATACAAGGCAATCAGTTGCAGGTAGGGAATATTAACACCCAGTTGAGTCACCCATCTTCTGTCCTTCCTCTAAGACCCTCTTTGCCGTCCCATGAGTCAGCAGCCCTGTCAAGGAGCATGTTAACAGCCTGCTTGGGTGGGAGCTTTTACATTATCCTCCTAAGCCACAAGCAGCCCACGGGACCCAGTCACATGTTTTCGCATGTGCAAACACACCATGCATGCAACTCCAGTTCGCAAACACTCAACTCTGTGTGAAGCACACAGCTGTCCACATAGTGTCTGAAAAATGACTCTAAAAAATGAGCCCCCAAAGGATACATCATTCCATTTTGGCTTTTCCCTTTAACAGCCTCCACAGCTTTGGGCCAGTCCCTAATACGGAAAGTAAATCTCTCAGCGGATGGGACATCCACATTAAATACAAATTATGGATCAAAGCATATAACCTAGCAGTAGAGACTATATCCCCCAAACAACAAAAACCAGAGAAGTTTTTTTTTTTTTTAATTAGCCGACTATAGACTGGAAAACAGAAGGGAAAATATCATATTAATAATAATTATTTGAAGGTGATAGCTTATATTCTTTAATGCAGTTCCAACATAAATGTCACTGTAAGAAATATTTCATTTCAGTACTAACAGATCAGGTACTTAGTGTGCTGGGAGAAATGATCGGAACTACGTTAAAGCCGCATTAACCAGAGAAACTGCAAAAATGTTTATATTCTTATGAAGGCAGGAAGGAATGCCCCTCGTGGGTATATTTTAGTATTTTCCATCTTTTGTGTAAATGGTAATGCTAAACAAAAAATGGAAAGATGGCCTTAGAATAATAACCTCAGGACCCAACTGGGACTCAGCTTCTCAATGTACAAAAATCATTTGCAGTATGTTCAGGATGGAAATTTCTATACTGCTTTATAGCTTGTAGTCTTCATTATATACCTCAAACAAAAATCATCAAAACACTCAACTGTGGGCTGGTTTCATTTCCCCAGGGTGCCCCTCCACCCCCTCAATATAAAATTACTCACCATCCTCTTGGTCATTGTCTGCAATTCTGCTCAGTTACTCGACAATGTTTGTAACGACAGAAAAACAAAGGGAAGGGGAAAACCTATCCGGTTCAGAGAGGTGTTTCATATAGAGAATAGGACTTTTAAAGCAAAGCCAGATCTGGCACTGTTAGGGCTTTTCTCTAGTCAGTTCCTTCTCCATTCTTCCTTATAGAGACCACATGCAAAGGCCATGTGGAAAATTTCCCAGGGCAAACGCTGAGCCCATATCTGAAAGCTGTCCCACTGGACAAGCCTCTTTCACTGTCATTTCCGACAGCCAGTATGTATGCTGCATGGAAGACGAAGAGTTGGTGAGGGCCTGAACCTATGAGTCATTTAGTTTTCAAACGACAGCTTCAAGGGCCTTTGAGTGTCTGGTTGATTTACTGTGAATGGCATTGATACTTATGTGACTAGAAGCTGTTAGCCTGAATTGGTGCTTGGAGAAACAAAGTCAATGAAAGTCACAAATCCAATAAATCTGTGAGGGATGCATGGAGTTGTCTTCAAGAAGCACACAGCTAGAGAGGCACAAGTCTATACCCATAAGGTCTTAGAGTCACAATATTCCAGGCTTATTTTTTTTCCAGTCGTATGGGTTTTGAATGTCAAGAGAATGAACAGATTCCTGATGATATAACCTCCAATTATATTTGTATATGTATTTTCTTTTGGCCTTTACAAAAATTTTGTCTAGTAGGAAGGAGACGAATCTTTATTAATATCTGCGTTTGATATATGAAATGTATAGGTTCAACAGAGGTAAGCACTTTGCAGCACGGCTGGTAAGTGGAAGAGTGAGGTCTTTGGATGCCCAATCCCATGTCTCTCCAACAAGCTCACTCTTCTTATTCTGCATTGGATTAATGTGGATAAATTTGGATTAATTCAGTCTAACAGTTTATTAATTCAGTAATAATAATTCTTTCAAGCCACTGTGTAGACAACACTAACTGGCTATTTAATAGAATTAATAGGTCAAAATGGGTAGTTCAGTAACCCTGTGTTGAAAAATCTCTTTGACCAGGTGGGAAGTTAGATAATGTTCATCACCTGTCACTCCCTGGACTGCCTTTGATAGTTAACAGATTTCCGCAAGCACCAGATTATGGAGATGCCAAGCACTTCCTAGCAGTTCCAGGAAAGTATCAAAGCCAACACAATGAGCTTTAAGGCTGGTGAGGTCCAGGTGTTCTTGAGGTTGAATAGAACTCACCAAGGAGTAGTCTGTCAGCTTGCCTAATGAATTTAAAAGCATCTATTACCCTGGCACTGTCACAATGTCCCTTATTTATGCTCCTCTAGTGAGGGAGTGGGACAAGCAGCTAGAACAGCCCACTGTAAGAGCTAATATAGCTGTAGAAAATGACTTATATGAGCCATTTCCCTCGATGTTAGAACCTGAGTCCTAGCCCCACTCATCTTGGGGAGACCCACTCATGCACATGCTTCTGTTTGCTCTGGTGATAGTAGGATAACAGAGAGCTGCTAATTTAGATAAGCACAGAAGACAGAGAAACACAATCCACGTATGTCTTGACAGTATCTACACGCTGACCTATGTCTTTTTTATGATGCATAGGGGACTGGTCCCAGTTGTTGCAAAAGGAAAGAAAATGTTCTCATGCATAAAACAGGGCCAGGCAGAGGTTCCATAAAAGCCGGGGTGTGCCTGTCTGAGGGAGGCTCCCCTGCCACTTGCTGGCAAGGGCAGATGATTGAGAAACCAAATCAGCAGGCAGGCACAACCTGCTTCCAGGATCAACGCAGACTGTGCTGCCAGGGAAGACAATCATTGAACTAGCTCTTCAGCAAGATCAGGGAGCTGGGCCAGACTCTACCTGGAGACTTCTTCCTCTTTCAGGCTAGAGAGCAGGAACAAGAGGTGTGTGATAGCTCTGCATTACAGTGTACTGCTGCCAGACAGAAAGCATGGATGTTTCGCAGCCTTACATACCTGATAGGGGCCCTGGTTGCAGCCACAGTAGCTGCTCTCCATGGTGTAGCTTCTGGACACTCCCATCTCTCTCCACACCACTACCCGTGCTGTGGAGGCTCGGGATTTCTCCACGAGGAAGCTGCAGCTGCTTAAGGTGAATGCTGGTGCTAGCTTATCAAGGATTTTGGGAAGAGTCTACAATTAAAAAAAAATCAAATTATGATGAGTTGCCGGTGATTGTGGCTATGCATCATAAAAAACTTCTCAGTATGTATTAAGCATCTCAATACATTAAACACTTAATATGTGCAACTATAAATCTTCTATCTATCCTGAGTAATGAACACCAATTTTTTTAATACTTTTAAAGATGAGGAAACTGAGCCTTAGAAAAGTTAGAAAGAAATAGTTCAAGTCCAACTACAAAGTGACTGGAATGGGATCCAAATGACAATATGGCCAACTCCAAAGAGTATGATCTTTCAACCCCATCTTCCTGCATCACGGTGGACCAAGGTTGCAACATACATTGCTGAGTTGAGTCTCATGGAAAGCCACAGACTTCATAGGGAACTGAAATTTACGGAGTAGCTCCATCCAGCCTCACTGTTTTCTAGCTGAACTTTCCTTATCTCAGACATACGGGCCATTGATGATTCTTAAGCAGGAGCACATATAACGTTCACTTGTTTCCTGAGAGACTGGAACTGCCAAAATGAACATTTCAGTCTCATTCTCTGATCCATAAATCTGAAGCTGGACCAATTATAAAACTTCTAAAAATTCATACTCTCTGGATTCATATGTACCATCTTTTCCTAGGGTAGAAAATCTTTATGTGAGATCACTTAATTTCCATTTAGAAAGCATCAGTAGACCCTTGCCACTCTCCAACTGACAGAGAGGGGACTTCTAGTCACTGGACCCTTCCATCCCCCAAAGATGATGTCTCAGAGTTGAAAGTATACCAAGTCTTTGGGACAGCTGAAATACTACACTTAGCTCAGAACTTTTGTGACATGAACAAGAAGGGTTTTCTCACTTCAGTGTTGACAGAATCTCCAAAAACTAGAACATAATATAAAACTATATACATTAGATAAGAAACAGTATAGCATCGGGTCTTTGGACAAATTATAGGGACAAGATGGAGAAGCAGAACAAATTGATGAGAACATAAATTAAGGAATTATTCTTACGTAAATGCAGTTTTGTTCATTTCTAGAACACAGAGCAAATCTTTTAATATATTGTATCTCTGGTTCTTATTGTCATGTTTAACATAACCATTAACTATATTAATATAAGGATTAATATAATTATTATATGATATATGATATAAATATATATTAATGTAATTATTAACATAACCTACTATGATCTCTAAGTTCTTACATAGTCTCCAGACCTAAAGCATCATAATTTTAAGGGAAATGAAATGCTAATGTTATCCTCAGAGTTTCTCCAATTGCCTCCTAATTGATTTTATCTATCCACTCTTGTCCCTCTCTCCCTGCAATCCCTCTCCCCATTTTTCTCCTTCAGAGTACTCATCACAATTACAGTTAAATTATTGTGTATGTAATTTGTTGTTTATTTTCTATCTCCTCTGCAGCCTAGAAGTTTGTGTCTTGTTCACAGGAAAATTTCTGCACATGAATCTATGCTGCTTGTAGAGGGTACTTCATAACTATTCACTGAAATAAATGGAATCTGCTAGTCCAGGCCTTTAGAGGACTGCTTAAACAGACATAAATAGAATATATATATATAAGTATAGATATGTTTTTTTAGTTGCTATATATATATATATAAAATACGATCAAGAATACATGAAGGTAATTATAATTTATCAATGTTTTACCTTGGTGCGAAAACTTAATCTGACATCATTTAAATGATCTTTGCTTTCTTACTTAGGTGAACCTTGTTTTCTTAGCTAGTACGGCCCCTCTCCAAATAACCACACACTCAAATTAACGGCATGCATCTTGGAGAGCTCTATGAGCTATGATCCCTTCACTGGAGCCTGGAGGCTGTGAGATTTACGAAGTGCAGTGGCAGTACCCTCTTACACCTCCATAGCGGCAATTTATCCACTCATTAAATAATGGGCTCCAAACTATCTCATTTACTGTAAAGTCCTCATTGCATTTCCCTTTTGATTTCACACAAATAGATCTATATCAGAGTGAGCAATGAAGATGATGATAGCTGGAGGCTGTTTGTTTGTTACGTTTTGTTTTGTAAATGAATAGGAAATTGATGAACTCTACATATGAACTGATCCACTGGAGATCTGCTTCAGTGTTTCCTGGGGTCGCCCCGGTTTGGGTGGGGCAAGAAGGCTTGGGACATTCAACTCTTCCCCTGACACTTGCTCTGTAACTTAAACTTAATTTCAGTTTCCCAAATATTAAGATTATAATAGATATCTTTTCACTGAATGCTTACTATGTATTTTGCGTGCATTAATTCATTCAATCATCACAAGTCTTTGGGGTAAGCTTTATTATTATCTATGAATATTGTTAACTTTCTTTTGGAAAAAGAGAGCTAAAACTCATGGTGACTCTATATTTAAGATTGGATAGTATAGATTCTTTTAGTTTGAGATGTACCACTCATAAGAGATCATTTTATACAGGTCAGCATGACCTGCCCAGATGAAAGTTTTAATTTACTAAACTAGTTTCCTAAGATAAAGCAGTTAAGCTTCTTGAGCTTTATCGCCAGTGCTCTAGCTGAGCCTTAGTGTAAATAGGGCATTGAGGATAAGCTGTTGGTTCAACTTTATGGCCTTGGGGGAACTCTACTGATCAGTAGCAGTCATGCTTCTAATAGACATGAATGAAGAGGGTGAAAAAAAATTCAGGACACGGGAAGTAATTCCAGGTGAAATAGTAGCTTGGTGGGTTTTTACCTCTTTTAATACTCACTAACCCTGTAAATGAAGGTATTTCACACACAGTAAATTCATATATCCAGAATAATAAGGGATTTAGAAGAGGCTGGTACCATCATAACTGATATCGTGATTTGTAGTAAGAAATATATATTGGTTCTTCACCCCCAGTTCTGACATGAGATTCCTAAAACATTTGCAAATTCCTATGTGATAAGAGTGGTAGGAGCATCTTTTGTCCTAATAAGGTGACTCTGGGTGGGCTCCTGAATGGTTCCGGGATCAGGGCAGATCATCACTTCTCTAGGAAAGAGAGAGGGGATGGAAATGGAGTTGATAAATGATCATGCCCATGTGAGGAAGCTTCCATAAGATCCAAATAGTATGGGGCTCATGGAGCTTGCAGGTTGGTGAACACATCCATACACTGAGAAGTAATGCACCCTACTCCCAAGTCCACAGGTACAGAAGCTCTGGACCCTTCCATATCTACATATCTCTTTATCTGGCTGTTCCCATCTGTATCCTTTATCACATCGTTTAATAAATTGGTAAATGTAAGTAAGTGTTCCCTTGAGTACAGTGAGCTGTTCTAGCAAATAATCGAACCCAACGGGGAGGAGATCATGGGAACCTCTGATTTGTAGCCAAGTCAGACAGAAGTTGTGGGTAACCTGAGGACCTACTACTTGCAGTTGGCATCTGAAATGGGGGCATGTCTCCTGGAACTGAGCCCTTAATCTGAGGCATCTGGTGTTATCTCCAGGTAGATAGTGTCAGAACTGAGTTAAATTGTAAGATATCCAGCTGGTGTCACAGAATTGCTTGGTGGAGGGAAAAATCCAAATATTTGGTCCCCAGAAGTGTCATAAATGAAGTATTCTGTCTAAAAGTAAGAGAAAGACACAGGAGGAGAACTAGGTTTTCCCAAGACAATAATTTTTCTCTTTTTCCTATATAAATTTGAAACAAGGGCCAGTTTTTATTTTGTGGTTGGATAACTTGACCTCTTCTACCTCTTCCTAATATTCAGCAAGCAACAGCCTGTTTACTTTATCCTGACAGGAAGAAGTCCTTCCTTCCTTACCTCTCCTTAGTCTCTTCTTGGGTTCAGTGTGGGGATAGTTGAGCTCCAACTACTGGAACCCAGAAAAAATAGAATTAGGTTCAGCGGGTCACTGTTCTACTTTTTATAGTATGCTCAAGCAGAGGAATGTGGATCGTCTAATGCCTTAAATTTTTTTCATCACTTTATATTTATTTAAGATCCTTTCCAATTCAGCATCATTTTGTTCCTTCCATAAATATAATACCTAACAGGGACGGTATTTTCACTATCCTTGTTTTACAAGTGAAGAATGGGGGTTCAGAGAGGGAGTGTTAATGGCTCACAGTCACACAGTTAATAATTATAAAGTTAGGTATTAAGATGAGGTTTCCTGTCTCCAATTCTCACGTCCTATGCACTGTATCATATCATATAGAAAAAACAAATTCAGAGTAACCAGGCAAGAAGCCATTATTCATCAAAAATGTGGAGAGGTTACACATGCCTTCAACCTGCTTGTACTATAATCCTATAGTTAAAATAATCAAAATGCCTAGTTAGGAAAATAATGGTTGAGGCATGTCTCAAAGGCAAGCATATGGACACAAAATATCTGGTGTCATCCACCATAATGACTTACCCTGTAGCTGACATCTTCCAAGAGATTGGATGTGCCCACAGCAGACTCTGCCTGCCACAAAGTCTCTTTGATGCTACAACCGTAAAGGAACACATTCCTCTTTTGGGAGTGACCATGGAAATCACAGAAGACCTACAATGGCCAAACAAAGGAGAAACTAAATCTATTGGTTTCTTACATGTTTAAAATGGCAACTTCAGCAAGAGTTCTGTTGGTAGAATTATCAGGAAGGAAGGTAGATTGGAAGGTGCTTAGGGTTGAACAGAACAAAAGGAAATATGAGTCACATGTAGCTCTTCTGACAAGTTTACTTGTGACAGGGGAGGACACAGGGCCAAAACTGGAAGAGGAAATAAGAAATAGGCTTTAATAGTTCTTCCTTACAGACAGACTCCAATGAATAAAAACAGGAGAAATGAAGTAAATAGAAAATCACCATTAGAACGCCTCTGTAATAATTGTTGCTGGCAAGATCCACTGATGAATGCCAAAATTAGTGAGAAAGATTTGTGGAGAAAAAGGATTATTTGCATAGTGTCAGAATATCTCCAAGATGTTAACCAAGATGTTAACTGCAAAAGGAAAAATAGTAACTTTACAATGGAGAAACCCAGCAGACATCACCCTTAACCAAGTGATCAAGGTAAACATCACCAGTAACAGACACACTGACAAAATTCATATTGAAGAAAAGTAAAAATACGACCAATATTTTTAAAATCATCATGGTCATGAAAGACAAAGAATGTCTGAGGGACTCTCATAGAGGAGAAACTAAGAAAACATGAAATCTATATACAATGGGGATCACGGATTAGATTCTGAAACAAATAAAAAAACACTGGTGGAAAAGCTAGTAAAATCCATATGAAGTCTATAGTATCATTTATACTATTGCTCTAATATTATTTTTCAGCTTTGATAATTGTACCATAATTGTGCAAAACATTAGCATTAGGGGAAACTGGATGAAGTATACATGGGTACTCTGTGCTATTTTTGGAACTTTTCTAAAATTGTTTCGTAAAAATGAAACAAGTATGCATCATAATATTTAGTTAAAATCCAGAATGCAAAGTTGGGTTGTTTCAACATCAAAAATAATTCAATGTGATTCACTCCATTTACATACTAAAGAAAGAACTAATATGATAATCATAATAGATGCATAAAAACGTTTGATAAAATTCAACAGCCATAAAGGATTAAAAAATAATACACAATCTTGGGACTTCCCTGGTGGCACAGTGGTTAAGAATCCGCCTGCCAATGCGTGGGAAATGGGTTTGATCCCTGGTCTGGGAAGATCCCTCATGTCGCGAAGCAACTAAGCCCATGTACCACAACTACTGAGCCCACGTGCCGCAACTACTGAAGTCTGCGTGCCTAGAGCCCGTGCTCCACAACAAGAGAAGCCACCACAGTAAGAAGCCCGTGCACTGCAACAAAGAGTAGCTCCCACTTGCCACAACTAGAGAAAGCCTGTGCGCAGCAACAAAGGCCCAACGCAGCCAAAAAAAAATTAATTAATTAATTAATTTTTAAAAAAACTCTTTAAAAAAAGAACTAAAAATAAATGAAAATATTTAAAAACTAGATATATTTCATTTAAGAATTTCTTTTGATCCAAAGACACCAGGAAGAATGTGAAAAGGCAAACCAGAGTGAAATAACATATGTGCAGTACATATATCCAACAGATGATTCATAGAGAGAATGTATACATACATCAATAAGAAAAAAAGCAACTCGATTTTTAAATGGGCAAAAAACTTGAATCGATATTTCACAAAAGAGAAGTTCCAAATGGCTATTAAGCAAATGAAAATGTACTCAACCTCATCAATATCAAGGAAATATAATTTAAACACCACAGTGAGATGCCCCTGCGTTTAACATCATGAAAAGACAATACCAAACGTTGGCTGGGATATGGAGCAAGTGAAACTCTTGAACCCAGCTTGTGGGACTATATCTATACCACTACTGTGGAAAACAATTTTGGAGTGTCTTCTAAAGCTGAATATACACATATTCTAGAACCTGCCCAATAGAAACGCATATACTGGGCACCAGAAGATATCAAGAATATACACAGCAACACTATTTTTAGTAGCCTAAATCTGTAAACAGTAGAATTGATTAATAAATTGTAGTATAATCATTCAACAGAATACTGTCCAGCATTAAGAATGAAAGAACAAGCTAGATACAAAAGAGTACATCCATATGATTTCCTTGATATGACATTCAAAAACAGGCAAAACTAATGCAGTGATAGAAATTAGGATAATGTCTATGTTTGGGGGAAGGGGGACATTACATTATGTTCTGATGTCTGGGTTGCCTGTGGTGTTCTGTCTCTCGATTTGGTTGATGGTTACATGGTGTGTTCTTTTCGTGAGAATTTATCAAGTTGTAGAGGTGTGTGATCTGTGTACTTAAAATTAATACATGATACATACACATTTGTGTGTTTCAAAGAGATAGAAGTCCTGGTATTTCCTCACATTTGTTCCTTAGTCTGTAGAAATGTAGTCTTTGTGTAGTTAGTTAAGCACACAGGGTGGGTAACTGAAGGTGTTTGTCAAATTTGCTAACGATACAGAATTGACTATAACTGATAGCAGAGTAAACAAGTAAGAGCAGAAATTATAAGGGCCAAAAAGAGCAGAATTCTGGAAATAGAAAAACTTAAATTGGAATATGCAGCTCCTACAATTAGATTCTAACAGTGGCAAAAGTAAAAGTGACATTTAGCTAAGAAGTAGGTTTTGAATGCGAGATTTGGAGGTTTTAGATGACAGTTTGCTCAGAATGACTCAGTAGCCATGGATGTCAAGATTAATCATAAATTGCTTCTGGAGAAGTAAAGTGGTCATACATAAGGAGAACAATCAGTCCAATGTACCTCATACTGGTCAATTTATATCTCATATAGTGTTTTTTAATTCTGAGTGTGGCCATTTAAAACAAGCTAGCGTACCTCAGTAGAGAGGAATCAGAAGGCCAAGGAAATGGGAATGTTTATAAACACAGATTGCCTAAAGATACTGGAGATGCTTATCCTAGAAAAAAAGGCGGCTCAGTGGGGTCTTGATAGCAGCCCTCCAAATTTATAAATTTTCCCGTTTGAAACATGAATAAATATATTTGCTATCATTTCAAAGAGCAGAGGAAGGCAAAAGGAAGGAGGATATGTATCACGGACATAGATTCCAGCTCCATATTAAATTCAGTTGTTGAATATTTATTTCGAATATTGAATATTCAAAATATTTATTTTGAAAGTTATCAAAATAACTTTTGATTATTATAGCTGTCTTGCAATGCTGTGTCGCACTTTTAAAAGTTTCCGTTCTCTGGAAATACTTCAGCAAAAGCCAAATAAATTGCTATCAACGATGTTGTTGGTTGAGAAGTTAGATGAGGTGATGGCTGAGGCTACTTTCTGGTATCTGATGAAGTCCTATAGTTCACTGATTGAACAGGAAGCCATTGACAGCAGGAATGTCCCGGTATACGCAAGGTGCATGCATGGAGCCATAAATAAACACATATGTGTAAGAAAAATTAAAAAGGGTAAATAGGTAGATGGTCGGCCCGGTCATAATGGGAGAAGATGAAAACTCTTGAATAGCAGGTTAGAACTGATAGGTGTGTTGCTTGGGCTATGTAAGCAGGGAAGAATTCAGCAAAGTCAAGACTAATTTCTGGAATCAAGGTGGTTGTCAGACAAACATCTGTGAGATGAAAGTTTTAAGAACTAAAGGAATTGAAACTGTTCTCCATAAATGTACCTCTCTTTTCCTCCCCCTCTCTCTTGTCAATAATAGAAAGCTACTATTTTATTGGATGGGTGGGGAGATTTATTAATTACATTGCAAAATTCCTGTTAGCAGAAAAGTATTTTTTTTCTCTTCAAAAAAAAAAAAAAAAAGATTTTTTTTGGTGGGGGGAATCCTTAGTTCATAGTTGCAAGTTAAAAATATTATGAGAAAATAAATCTCTCTAGAATCTAGAGCTGTGCGTGTTCAAGCCAAAAGGTCATACAGAGTTGGGAGGAGGGAGGTGGTCCAATGACAAGACAAATAACGAAAATGCAGAGCAGAATCAGTGAATGAGAAAAAGAAGTTGTTTTGTAAAGGGTGAGATAATTAAATGTGCAGAGAAAGCAGAAAACAGAAAATGTGGCCACAGAAGGAGAAAAATGCGAGATGGACAGAAGAAGTGTCTGGGGTTTTGGTGCTTTCCAGTTCTGGTTAGAACTTATTTGAATTTTTTCCTTCAAAATTCCCACTTTGGTTACTTTAGCAGTTTTCTGTTATGTGCAACAAAAATATACCTAGGCCAGTGCTTCTCTAACCTGTCTGTGCATTAGAATCTCCTGAGGAGATTTTTAAAATATCAATCCCTAGAGCCCATCTCCAGAGATTTTGATTTAATTGGTCTGCAGTGACACCAGGCTGATGGGATTTTTTATCTTTGCCTCCCGTTATACACAGGGGTATTGTTCTTTTGGTTTTTGGGTTTTTTTTTTGCGGTACGCGGGCCTCTCACTGTTGTGGCCTCTCCCGTTGCGGAGCACAGGCTCCGGACGCGCAGGCTCAGCGGCCATGGCTCACGGGCCCAGCCGCTCCGCGGCATGTGGGATCTCCCCGGGCCGGGGCACGAACCCGCGTCCCCTGTATCGGCAGGTGGACTCTCAACCACTGTGCCACCAGGGAAGCCCTGATGGGATTTTTTAAAGCTTTCCAGGTGATTCTAAATGTGCAGCCAGGGTTGAAACCCACTTGTATGGGTCTAGAGTCTAGAGCAGTGGATCTGACATGTTATCAAGCATCAGAATAACCTGGAGGACTTGTTAAATCACAGACTGTGGGCCACTCCCCAGCAATTCTGTGATGCAAGCAAGTCTGGGTGGGGTCCAGGAATGTGCATTTCTAACAATCCCAGGTGATGCTGATGCCCCTGGGCCCGGGACCATGCACTGAAAGCCTCTAAAGGGACCAATCAAATCATCGAGGTTTAATCCTCTACCATCATGAATTTTCCACCAACCTGTATCTCTCATGCCTCAGTTTCTCTCTGTGAATAAAAACCCACATTCTTATGAAAAGTGTGCAAACAAATTAAGACTGTGTCTTAGCAACAGATTCCTCAATAAAGCCAGAAGCTAGGCCTATGCGGTGACAGGTGCTCCTTAGCTGCCAAATTCAACTGGAAACAAAGATTTGATTGTTTTCTGACTCTTAACAGATTCTGAAAGCTGAGGTAAACAACAAATTATAGACATCCCCACCTGTGGGAATGAGCCCTAGGAGTTCTAGCGGCCTCTGAAAATTCAAAGTAAAGGAGGCATTGTTCTACTTGTTGCTCAAATGACATCCATAAAAATAAATGCCTGTTAGTTATAAGAAACATGTGTTCCTCTAAATTGCAGGGGGCAATTACAGACAAATTATCAAGTTATTTCAGTTGAGGAAGCTTTTTCTTTCCTATGGATGACTTTACACTTGTCTACTTCCTTTCGGTAAAACTCTGTAATAGGAAGTGTGCCCAGTCATGGCACTCCAACACCCATGGGTTAATCAATGGCCCTATCTTGCTTATTCATCAATTGAGTCAACAAATATTCGCTGGGTGCCTGTGGTGTGGCAGGAGAAATTAAAATTTTAATATAAGGCAGTACTGCCCTCAATAACAATGACAAGAACAACAGTAATTAATTTATTGAAGACTTAACGATGCTTCAGATACTGTGCTAAACACTTAATGTAGATTATCTCATGATGAAGTAGGTGCTATAATTATCCCCCGTTTTGCAGCTGAGAAAACTTAACAGCAAAAATAAATAAATAAGTAACTTGCCTAGGCTTGCTTAAGTTTGCACTACTATTAAGTATGTGAGCAAGTAATTGAACCTGAGTTTGCTCTCATCCAGACTCCATGTTTTAAAACACTTTGCAGGTCTATGTTGCCTCTTCCAGGAGCTGTTTTGTTGGGATGATCCCACAAGTGAATAGGTGATCATATTGCAGTGAGAGGAGAGAGACACACAGGGTTCTCTGGGAACCCAGATAAGGACACGCTGCACAACTCATGGGGCATCATTCACACTGCACTTTAAGGAATGGCACCCCTGAAGGTGTATGATGTGGTGGTTCTGGTTCTCTAGGGGGCGATGCCTAAGATGAGTCCTGCTGAGTGAGGGCTGTCCAAGCAAACAGAAAATGAGGAAGAAAGGACTATGGGTATGAAGAATTTCAATAATTCAGAAAAAGACTACAGAGTGAAGGAGAGTGGACCTTAGGTGTAGGCAGAAGTGGACAGTGGTCACATCATTAATGCACGTGCACAACCATTCCAGGATGTTTGGACATTTTCCCAAAGGTGGTGAAGCAGCCATCAAAGTATTGGAGCAAAGAGGACCAGCATGATCAGATCACCAGAACAGGAGTGTTAAGAATGGATTACAAGGACTGAGACCAGGCAAGAGAAATGACAAGGGCCTAGTTTAAGTCAGCAAATGTAAGTATGGAGAGAAAGGACTTTTGGTGAGAGAGTAAGGGAGTAAAATCTATAGGAATTGGAGACTAAATGGATTTAGGGGCTCAGTGCGGAAGAGGTTAGGAATAATACCTAGATTTCCGGATTAAGTGAACAGACAATATGATGTGCTTTTCCCCAAGGCAAGGAACATGGGAAGAGATGCAGATTTGAAGGTTTCGTTCAGTTAAGTTTTGTTGTCTGAGCTGGAGTGGTTAGTTTTGAACTTGTTCACCCTGAGCTAAACTGATTCCCCTGTGTCTCACTTTCTTCATCAGCGAGGTGTACAGTGTGGATTGGATTACGATTTTGAAATCAGGCTCTCACGCATCTCCCCTAGTGCCTTTCCCAGTGAATTACTGTCTGAGTTAAACTGCAAGGTTAATTTAATTCACGCAAACATGAGCTCCATCATTTCTTGCTCAGCAAAGAGACCGTTCAGGGCCACATGACCACGCTACTCACATGCCTTCACCGTCTTTCCCCTCCATTCTTTGGTCCCACCCTGGTTCCTCTGTAAGCTACTTGGGCACCTTGTTCAAGAGGTTGCCCACCCCCATCTCAAACACACCTCCCCTAGCCATTCGCCCGTTCCCGCAGCTCACCTATTCCTGATTGTTTACTGCTCTGCTTCGCCAGCTTTAAGCTGCTGTGTTTTCCATTCCTGACATCTGGGTCTCGTTCCTGCTTCCCGGCAGCAAGACCTCTGCATTATTTATTTCATTGCCACAAGAAAATGAAGGCGAGGCTGGAGCTCAAAGAAGGCTAATTCTGGGGAATGTGATGGAAACCCAAAACAGCAATGCTTCCAATTAAACCAACCAAGTCTCACTAAAGCCCTGGAGATGCCAGCCTGTGCACAATATTTTGCAGACAACATTCAGCCCAAGCTCTTGAGTAGAGTAAACCTTTCTATGAGGGAAATGCTATTGGTGGCATGTTCAATTATCCAAGAACCCTGTTTGCCAGACCACATTTCCCAGTCCTTTTATTGACAGTCATGCTCTCTTCTTAGCAAGTGTTTCATCTGAGTTACCAGCAACATCAGTCATGGCTGAGGCTAACCACAGCGGGCACGTGCAGCACTTATTCCTATAACTACCTGAAAGAAGACGTGATGTGGCTTTCCCTTTCCTAAAGTGAAAGACTTTCACTTAAATTGCATCGTTGTGGGCCAAAGTTCCAACGTGGCCTTAGAAAAGCAGCCTTTACTTACAAATCAGTTTTGTCCCCCTCCAACGTCTAATTTGGGGTGAAATTTTTCACATTTCACTAAGCAGAAGGTATTAGTAACTAACCGGTTATGAGATTTCTCACAGTGGGACCCTTTATTACCTGTTATAAAATGCTGGAGGAGGTTTTCTTCCATTCCAGTGTTATGTATTATAATATAATGGCCTGCCTTCCAAAATATTTCAATTACATTGAAAGAGCACATGTACATTAACGCAAAATCATGCAGTCTAGTATGAGGCTTTGTTTTGTAGGTAGCACCCTCCTGGGAAGTAATAATTTTAATCTCTGCTGTTTATTTAAATGCTTGATACGTACCAGTCACACTGCTAAGGTTTTACATACATGTTTAATCAGTATAAAATTCCTGACAGGAGGCTATCATTCACATTTACATATGAGGCTCAACTTTTACTAAGGTTAAAGGAAGTTAAGTGATTTGCACATGGCCTCCCATTGAAAACCCATGTGTTTTACCTCAAACTCTAACTGGTCTGGCTCCAAAGATTTTCCAGAACAAAATATTATAAAACATTGGATTTATCAATGATAAAGCGCAGTGTAACAAGTCTGTCAATTAGCAAAATTAAGAGTGAATGACCAGGTTTAACCTGAGGTCTTGCCTAAGCTGATTTCTACTCGCTTTCTCTGGCCAGCTGTCCCTCAGTGAGGAGGGAGCTTAACACCCCAAGAGGGTACTTGTGCAGTGAGGCCTTGGTAGGCTCCCCAGCAGTTAAAACTGCTCTTTTTCTCTAGCTTTAGACATTGAAGGGAGAGAAGCAGCAGTCTGGCCGCCACCTTTGGACACAGTGCCTGCAACCTATCAGCCTGGGTGAGGCCTCTGCCACCTATCTCACTCAGTTGCAGGTACTAAAGTTCTCAAGGTAGAAGCATTAACCTACCCACTTTGTGTGACAACGTCAGTTAGGGTAGAGGGCTTATTGGGAACCCTGTCTTCACCAGAAGGTGGGATCTAGGCTAGTCTTTTTGACCCATGGCAGATTTCCAAATTGTCTGGATAAACCTAGGGAATGGGGTATGAACACTGACCCACCACCATGCCTAGCCACTCAATAAAAGGAAGCTTGCCTCCGTTTCCTGATTTGCAATCCTATCTTGGAGGACTGTTGATTGTCTTGGACCCTAGGCTGGACTGTGCTTTGGTCTTGGCAAACCCTACTTTCTGGGACTAGAACTTTGAGCTCTATGCCCAGTGCCATTGGCCATCATCATCCCTGCCTTGCTCTCTCACTAGAGTCCTCCTTGGACATAGATATTTAGCAGATGAAGCACAGGTCTCCCCATGTCTTCATCTGAACCCTGTTCTGACTTGCAGCCCACCCTCACAGAGAATAGCTTTATAGCAAAACTAGTCCATCTGGCCCTGTCTCTTGCCTTCCTCCCATTTCCACCAGTGCTGAGCAGAGGCACCTTCAACTAGGCTGAGGGAAACACTGATCCAGGCAAACACCCTCCTATTTTCCCCTCTACCTCACCTCCTAACCTCAGTCCATTCTGCAAAAAATGAAAAAGAGGGAATTTTCTCAGACTTCTTTGAAAAATCTAACTGGCCTTCCCTGTAGCATATGGGGAACCCCAGGTTTCCAGTCCCTGTGATACATAGAAATTTCATTGGAGATACTAGTCAGAGAGAAGGGAATATTCCCTTTGTTTTCCAACATAAGTTTATCCAAGAAACCTCAGCAATTCACTTAAATGTAGAGTATTTACATCTGTAAAAACACCTACAGCATTGACATAACACACTACTATATATAAAATATATAACTAATAAGAACCTACTATATAACACAGGGAACTCTACTCAATACTCTGTAATGACCTATATGGGAAGAGAATCTAAAAAAGAGTGGAGGACTTCCCTGGCGGTGCAGTGATTAAGAATCCACCTGCCAATGCAGGGGACACATGTTTGAGCCCTGGTCCAGGAAGATCCCACATGCCGCGGAGCAACTAAGCTCGTGTGCCGCAACTACTGAGCCTATGTTCTAGAGTCCGTGCACCACAACTACTGAGTCTGTGCTCTAGGGCCCGTGTGCCACAACTACTGAGCCCACATGCCACAACTACTGAAGCCCGTGCGCCTAGAGTCCGTGCTCCGCAACAAGAGAAGTCAGCGCAATGAGAAGCCCATGCACCGCAATTAAGAGTAGTCCCCGCTCGCTGCAACTAGAGAAAGCCCGCGTGCAGCAACGAAGACCCAACGCAGACAAAAATAAATAAATAAATAAATTTATTTATTTATTTTAAAAAATTTAAAAATAAAATTAAAAAAAAGAGTGGATATATGTATAACTGATTCACTTTGCTGTACAGCAGAAACTAACACAACACTGTAAATCAACTAGACTCCAATAAAAATTAATTAAAAAAATAAAAATTACACATTGTATGCATTCTCTTTTTATCATTTAAAAAAAACACCTACAAAACATGGTTTCTGGTATGTTAAAGAAGCACTGTTCAATCTTTATTCTGATAGCATGGGAACAATTTTAAATAAAAAAATATGGAATCAGATTATTATTATTTTTACCCAGGACCTCCATGGGTTTTTTTTGGCTTGGGGATTTTTTCTTTTTTTCCCTACTATATCCTCAAATACAAAAAGGGGAGAATTCTAGATTCAGTACCTTAGCCTGAGTCAATGAAAATAAGTAACAATAACACTTGTTCTTCTAACACTTCTGAGGAGTAAAGTGGAGATAAAATAAATTATGTGTACAGAGTATCTTGAGGTCCTTGGAGACAAGATTTCAGGAAGGGACGTGCCATTCCTTTTTCCCCTCTCCTTTCATGCCTTTTTTTAAAAAAGAAGCTGATTAACTAAAAACATATGCCAGAGGGACAGAGAAGACCAGGAAAATCATTTAAGCAGCTAAAAGTTCTGTTCCATTGGGCCCCAGAGAAAGATAAAACCAAACTATGCCCTCCCTGGCCCCTGGCAGAAGGTGCCCTAGTTTTTGTGAGTGGTAAACGGAAATCAATGAGCTGCTCAGAGAGCACTGCAATCCCTTTACCAACAGGCACTCAAAGAGCAAGAGCCAAGGGGATGGGAATCCATACCTCTCCTAATTCTGAAGCCCAGACCCTTTGCAGCAGCACAGGGGCCAGGTAGCTACAACCCAGCAGCTCAGAAGAAACTGCTGATCTGGCTTCCTGGGAGCTTGCTAGAGCCTGAGAGCTTTCGCCCACTCCCCCAAGCCATGCCCTACTGCCCCTGAGCCTTGTGCCTCCTGGCCCTTATGGGGTGCTCACTCTGCAAAGAGGAACACTTCAACGCTTCCTACTCATTGATTGTCAAGCCTGTCTGCTCCTCTGGGCTTCTCTGCTTACATACATTTTCTCTGGCCAGAGCTTACTGATTTCTAATAAATCTTCTCAGCCTTTCTCTCTGTTCTGGCAAAGATAATCTTCCTTGGTTTGACTTGCAGGCCTCCATGCTGGTCAATTTAGTTTGGGACAGCCCCCTTTACCTCCTACCTGCATTTCAAAGCTCTGTGAGTTTGCTTTGATTTGTCTTTAATTCTAAGTAAATATAAATGTAAATGAGTATATGAACAGAACTTGAATGAGTTTTGAGTCAATGAGTTTTGGTGTAACTGACTCTTCATTCAAAATATAGAACATTTCCACTAACCTAGAAAGTTCCCTCTTGGCCCCTTTTATTTAATCCCCTTCTAGAGGCAACCACTGTTCTGGTTTACTTAAATTTTGCATAAATAGAAACACAGAATATGTGCTTCTTAGTGTCTAGCTTATTTCACTAAACATGTTCCTGAAATTGGTCCATGTTGCTGAGTATATCTGTAGTTTATTGTTACTGTCTTTAATTTTTTATCTTTTTTTTTTTTTTTTTTGCAGTACACAGGCCTCTCACTGTTGTGGCCTCTCCCGTTGCGGAGCACAGGCTCCGGATGCGCAGGCTCAGCAGCCATGGCTCACAGGCCCAGCCGCTCCGTGGCATGTGGGATCTTCCCAGACCGGGGCACGAACCGGCGTCCCCTGCATCGGCAGGCAGACTCTCAATCACTGCCCCACCAGGGAAGCCCTGTCTTTAAGTTTTTATTGCTGAATAGTATTCCAGTGTATGAATATGCCAATATTTTGTAGGTTTCTGGGTTTTTGGCTCCAACATCTGGAGCAGGTTTCCTGATCTTCTAACGAACAAGAGAGACAGAAAATGGAAGTTCAAGAAGATGGGAAAGAGACCATAAGATCAGTGTGATGTGAGAACTATGCCATCAGTTAATAAAAAGCTTTCTTTCTTTTGCTCTGTGAGGTGACCCTAAATTCACCAACTCTTCAATTTCACAAGGCAGAAGGTCTAAAAGTCCATAATCAGGCCTGTAGACCTCTGAAGAAAGAATATTTCTCTACTTTACTACAATAAAAAAAGACTACCTCTCTACTAGTACAAGAAAAACTTTTACTCATCTTTCAAGTCTAGCTCAAATGGCATCTCCAGTCTCTAGCTTTTCCATAACCTTGAGGGAAAGTGGCTCAACCTCTCATTTGTGTTCTTACAACTCCCATGAGCCTTGGTTTCAGTTTTTACCATCTTTTACTACATTGGTTTCTTTGCAGACCTGACTATACTTTCTACCAAGGAAACTATGGACTCCTCAAAGAAAAGGTACCTTCTGGCATCTAGCACAGTGATTACACACATGGTGTAAATGAGTAGACAAGTGGATGACTGCCCAGATGGATGGGTGGATAGATGGACAGATGGATGGATGGACGGACGGACGGATGGATGGATGGATGGATGAATGGATGGATGGAAGGATGGATGAATGAATGGGTGGATGGATGAAACAATTTGTGAATAATGCCATATTGCTTATAAACTGAATGAATTATCTGGTTTTAGCAACCCCCAGAAGTATCATGGCATTGCTTTCTCTCACTGTCTTGCATTCTCATTGGTTCTGGGAGTGTATAATATTCTACCTGCCAATAGGCAAATGTCTCAGTATCATCTAGAACAGGTGGAATCTTCTAGCCACCAGAAACTGGCTTCCTGATGCTTTAAGAAATATTTTCATAAGAGTCAGAGTTTGGGTGGAGTCACAGTTAACCTACAACTAGCCCAAGAGGTAATCTTGACTCAGTGGAAATCTTCCCAGCACAGGACAGGCCTGAGTACTGAATGAGTGACTGACGGTGCTTCTGTGGTCAGCAGGAGGCCAGTTAAATACAGTCGCATAGGTAGCTGAAAGGTGATGTTGAGCCTGTAGGAGAGCTTTGTGACACTGTGAATTGCATCTAGGGCTCAGCTGTTTCTCACCCACCTCTCAGATGGTCCCAGCAGGAAACAAGTCTGCGGCTGTCATGTTTACAGTTAATTAATGTTTATTTATATTTTTAAACAAGGCTTTCACCTGTCACGCTTTAAAATAAATGTTCTGCTCTTCAATTAGAGATTGTCAGAACAGAGAGGAATCCTGTTTGTTACGGGTTGAATGTGTGTATGCTTAACTGTGTATCAGGTTGGAACCTTTTTTTCTGTAAGTCTTTCTCTCTCCTCCCAGAGGCTAAGGCCTTCTATTCAGAGAGACATACTTTTCAAGATCTTGACTGTGATATTGGTGCTCTGCTATGTAGGCCATGAACTTGCTTCTACAGGGTAGACAGCATAGATTACAGCATCTCCTTGGAAGCGTGGGGGGAGTGGGAGCTAGCATGAAAACATTGCACATTTTGACCAGTGTAGAAAAAGCATTCTTAAGGGAAAAGGATGTGCTTTGTCCTCTTTGCAATAAAGTGCTGACTCAGCAAGTCTGAAGTGTTTAAACCCCGTACACTCCAAAGAAAGGTCTGGCCCTTGACTGACTCCTGGGAGAACACCTTGACATCTTTGGAATATTCTGCTAGATAAAAGTGTCTTTCTTTACCTGGACCTCAGGCAATGTGAGAAGGCTGACGCTGACAATGTGATATATGGTGGGGTTCTTGTGCCGCAAAGTGTCAGTTTGACCTCTGAAGGGTCTGGAAACTGAGTAACTAAGCTCAGCCACGTGGGAAACCATGGCTACAAAATAACCCCTGATAAAAAGTCCTGGACACCGAGGCTCAGGGGAGCTTCCCCGGTTAGCAACACTCTACCTGTTATTACACATCATTGCTGGAGAATTAAGCACTGTCCATACAACTCCCCTGGGAGCAGACACCTGGACTTATACCTGACTCTCCTTGACTCTGCTCTCAGTGCTTTTTACCTTTGCTGATTATAATCTGTATCCTTTCACTGTAATAAACTGTAATTATGAGCAGAAAAACTATTCTGGGTTCTGTGAGTCTTTCCAGGGAATCACCGAACCTGAAGGTAGTCTTGAGGACACGCCAACACATCCTCTCAAAGAATAAGTGTTGAAGAAAGATGGAGTTCTGGGTGGAAAACCAGATCAGAACTGAATCTCAACTCTGCCGTACGCTTCCTGGTGATGCCAAGGAAATCACTTGACCTCTTAATCTTTTTGAGAGTTAAATAAGCTTCTATATTAGATATTCACCCATTATTTCACTAGATATTCATTGAATGTGACACTGTTTTGATGACATAGTACATGGTCAAAATTTGGCTAATGGTAGAGGTAATTGTCTGAGTTGGTTCATCCGTGAGCTTTTCCACATTAGTTTAAGTTCCTTAGGTTAGGTAAGCACTCTAAATTTGGACATATGCTCCTCTGCACTTTTGCAGACAGATACGTTCACAGTTTGTAGTCAATAAATGATCAGTAAAGCAATTATACTCCAATAAAGATGTTAAAAAAATACAAATAAAATAAATGAACAGTTTCATACAGTTACTTAGCTAGTATTGCCTCCTATCTTATCTTGAGCCTAAGCCTCTGGATCCATATAGTCTGTTTTTCATCAATTGCTAAGTTACTATAGGCTTGGGAGAAAAGCCTACACATGAAAGTGCCTAGCACAGTGCCAGAATCATCGTTGGAATTTAATAAGTACTAGTTGAATGTCAATCTGAACATCTAGAGGATTTTTTTCCAAATAATATTTGGAAAAAATACCATTTCCTTTCTTGAACAATAACTGAAGAAAAACATAAATAGACCCAGGAAATGGGATGAAATGCAATTTTTTGCCCAGTTTTCACCAATGAGTATTGAACTACTGCTTTGCTCCTATTGTTGGTTAAATTGTTTCCCAAAAAGATATGTTGAAGCTCTAATTCTCAGTCCTTATGAATGTGACCTTATTTGGAAAAAGATTCTTTACAGATGTAATCAAGTTAAGAGGAGACCGTATTGAATTAGGGTGGACCCTAGTCCAGTGTCTGCTATCCTGATAAGAAAAGGGCAATTTCTACACAGACACACAGAGGGCAAGGATGGCCATGTGAAGACAGAGGCAGAGAGTGGAATTGTGCCCTGCCCGCCCAAGCCAAGGGATGCTAAGGATTGCTGGCAATCACCAGAAGCCAGGAAGAGGCAATGAAGGGTTATTTCCCATAGCCTTCAGAGAGATCAGAGCCTGCTGACACTTTAATCTCCAGACCGCTAGCCTCCAGAAATGTGAGAGAATATGTTTTTGTTGTTTTAAGCCACCCAGTTTGTGGTACTTCGTTATGGCAGCCTTAGGAATTGAATACACACACACACACACACACACACACACTTTACAGCTTGTCACACACAGGACTTTGGCTTGTGTCTGGTCTTCCTGCCTGGACAGAATGTATTCTGCCTCCTGGGAGGTGGAAGGAACCAAGCAAGAGTGTAGAAGCAGAAGGAAGTGAAGGCAGTAACTCACCATGGGACGCCGGCCGATGCTGCCCAGGTAGTGCAGGAGCCCTTTGGCGTGGTAAATTGTGGGCTGCAGATGGGCACTGGGAGAGAGCCACTGTCTGTTCAAATCCCCTCCTCTCAGTGAGCATCTGTGGCTGCAGGAACAAACAACAAGTAAATAAATACACGTTTAGAAGAAAATAAAGCTCGACAAGACAAACAATTAAACTAACGAATCTAACTTCCTTCTGTCTTCTTCTCAATTGACATCAATTGAAGTTGTCCAGAAAGATGCATATCTGGCCTCTAATCTCCCAATGTGCCGTGATTATTCACAGCCCCTAAAAGAACTTAGAAACCATATTTAACTTGATTTGGGGTCACCGGAGTTTGAAGGCAAAGTTTGAGAAATGTTCCCTGCTATACAACACATCCATGGAGAACAAATTCAATAAATTTCTCTAGGCTCTGGGACCTTCAGTTCTACAAATAATTAAGTTGAGCTCAATCTATCATGCTGGGCATATTACATATGATATTTCTAGGTGGCCCAGTAACTCTCGATATTACTGCACCCCAATGAAGAGACTGACACTTAGAAATGGTTAAATAAATGGCCCGAGGTCACATAACTTAGAGCTAGGCTGTTCATCCAGGTCTGTTTCCCTCTGAAAAAAAGCATAAGGCTCTTCCTCCTATCACATTGCTTCTGCCCACCCTGTCCATACAGATGACACAGAAAGCTTGACATTTACTCAGAGAGCCAGACTATCATTTTCAGAGACATCATCATGGAATATTAGCTCTAGAAATGAGCTTAAAATCATACATCTCCTCATCTGGGAAAAGGGGATGTTCATGTTTGAAAGAATCAAGTTGCTTTACAAAGGTGACACAGCTGGTGAGTGAGAACAGTGACTGCAATTCAGAGGGAAGGAAGCTGAGTTGCTGAGTGACAGGTAAGGTCATCCTAAAAGCCAAGGACGACCATAAATTACCAAGCACAGCCCATTCTCCAGGGAGGCAACCAGAAGTCCTGCTGAGACATTGTTTATTCGATAGGGCTAAGGATCAAGGTACCACAGATTAGGAGGAAGCAGTGCAGTACTTCCATGGCCTAGTCCTCCCAACCCCCTACCCTAATCCCTATCGCCACCTCCTGCTGCTCGTCTTTCCATACTTCAGCTTGATCAAACTGCACACAGTTCTCTGAGCAATTGTGCCTACTGGTCTCATTGCCAGGACTCTTCAAAGCTCTATCCCTTCCCACCTATTCAACATTCAGGGATCAGCCCTGCAGGGAAACTCTCCCTGATCACCAGGCCATTACATTCTGCTCCTATTTGTTGCAATAGCATCCTGGGACAACCTTCATCAGAGTTCTTATAAAAACCTTTTTAGATTTTTTTTTTAATTTCTTTTTATTTCTCTTACATTTGCAGTTAGACTGTAAGCTTCCCAGAGGCAGAAACAGTTTCTTTGTCACCATCAAAACCTTAATATAGTAACTGTGTCAGAGTTGGTATTCAGTAAATAATTTGGAGTGAAAAAAATGTACTAGATTTAAATGTAGAATCACATACGTTTTCTGTTTAAAGAAAAAACACTATTTTTCAATAAACCTTGGAGGCAGAAGGAAAAAGGTTCAGCCTCCTCCTTTCACCACTTTTTCATCTCATGTTTCTGAAATTATCTTTAAATATTAGTTTCCTGCTGCTTGCTAGCCCCTCTTACAGCTCACTGGAAACTGAAAATCATTAGATTAATCATTTATCCCGATTTCACCATTAACATATTTTGACTTGCGAAATGGGAGGTTTTTTGCATCTACCTCTCTGACTTTTTTGTTCTTTTCTTGCTTTCCACCCCCCACTTCCTCTTTTTAATAGCAATGACATCTAGAAATAGGGTTTCTGCCTGATGACCAAGGATGAAGGTAAAATACAAAGCAGATTTTTGGAAAGAAGCAAATAACAAGGAAAGAAGCCAGTGTCCCAGACTTTCTCCTGAGCTTATTTGCTGAGTTTAAATGAATTTCTTTTCTCAAATCGAGGTACTTGCAGGCACAAAATCCCAGAGCCTCAGGATTTTCTTTAACTGCTCTGTGATTCTCCTTGCCTTGACCTGGATTCTCATCAACACTGGGGATTTCTTTTTTCTTTGTAACATCAAAAGTAATGAAATCAGTGAAGGCCCCTTAAAAGCATTTCTGTTTGTAGAAATGAAAATGCAAGCATTGTATGTGTCCAACAGCCAGCAATTCCATGCAACTCTCTCTACCTCTTCTTTCCATATGTTCCACAAAGACCAAGTTCAAGAGCAATGTCCACATGGAAATGACTTTACCAAACAGCAGATATACTGTTCTAGATTACAGTTCTTCAAAAAATAGGAAAGAAAAAGTTTTGTGTTGAAATCAGAATGAGCCTGAGTGTTAGTTAAGGAGATCAAGTCTCAACTCCCAGCTCTGTCACCAGATATAGGGTTGGGGGCCCCTTTGAGAGTCAATATTGTCATATGCAAAAGAATATAAGTATAACCTATTTCCTAGGACTATTCTGAGGGTTAAATTAAATGATCTCTATTTTAGATATCTCCATGGAGAAATACCTACATAACTCTATCATCACCCTTGTCTATGTCCATGTCATGTCCACACCTATATACACATGCACGTCTCCATCTATAGCTGTATCTACATCCTCATCTACAATACTCAGGGACACATAGCACCACTTGGACTATGTTCATTAGTTCCTTATCTCATCCTAATATTTTTCCTTTTGAATAATAATCAGAGAGCTATATGCAGGTTGATTGGAAGGGAGTAGAATCTTGGCTAGGAACCCCAAACCAGAGGCTGTGGTTAGTTTTAAGTTCAAGTTGACTTGAGCACTTTTAATGGTGGAAGCAATGAGACTGAAGAGAAAAGAAGTTATCTAAGGAAAAAATGCAAGGATATAACAATATAGACTGCTGAATGGACTATTTAATATACCAAGCGGGCCATTAAATAGTACCAAGAGGAGGATGGCATCTAAGATTGACTAGGTACATGGATTTGGAGAGAAACTGAGCCAATGTGAGACTTAGGCAAGCTGTTAGTTGGGTATAAATTTTGTTTCACAATGGTGGAGACAATGATGCATTCCTTTGGTATACGTAGGTTGTATGAACTTGGGAAACCCATATGTGTGTATTTGTATTCAGCGCTCTGTGCGTGGCTATGATTTTGAGAGTAACTCTGTGTGTGCCTATGGCTTCTGCAGTTCCTAGATCTCGGCAATTGTAGATTATTACAATATGTACTACACCTAACTTGAGTGCTTTTCCTTTTAAAGCAAATACATTTTCTTCCAATCTCCAAATCAATTTGGCATTTTGTGTTAATAATATCAGAGATTCATGCAGTCAGGAGAACTGCTGCCACTCTTCCTGGGGATTTGTTTTAAGCATTTGAAGAGGAAATGCACCCCATCTTATTATCTACTGTAGCATTTCTGAAATGACAGCTGCTCCCTCTATGTGGAGAGAATTAGCAGATGGACAGCTATGACTGGTTGGCAATAAATTCAGTGCCTCTAATTTCTGAAAAGGGGTCATCCCTCAAATAGAGTTTGAAGTCCTGCTTTGCTTATAAGGAGAATAAAATGGTGAGCATTGCTATTTTTTTCCCCACTGAAAATTGCAAACTTACAGAGCAGGGGAAAAAAGCACTTCCTTTTGGTTTTCACAGGGGGAAGTCATTTGATCCAAATAGTCCTCATTTCTTAAAAGAAAAGCTTTGGTTTAACTACAGTCTAGTTTAAGGTAAAGCTTAGATGCACAAAGTATGCTAGGTCTAGGGTGACCAACCATCCAGTTTGTCCTGGAATGTTGCAGTTATAGCCTTGAAATTCCTATATTTCCCAAGAAACCCCTCAATTCCTCGTGAACAGAGGGGTTTCAAAGGTAGGATCCCTGACCAGAGTTGGGTTTGATTGTTTTAACTGACTTTGAATGTTTTAGTTGAGGTACACTCTCCCCCAACCTCAGGCACCTTTGCTCCCTATTTTTACCTCTGAGTGTTTTATGTATATATTATGAGCCTGCTTTTTTTAGGTATTTGCAGCCCGTGTCTAGGATGTCTCTCTAACCATTAAACCTGCAGGTTTTGGTAGGATAAATTCCTTCCCTTAAAAAAAAAAAAAAAAAAAAAGGCTTGTCGTTTCCTGAAAATATGGTCATTTTATGACCAAAAAAAAAAACAAAACCTCAGTCAAAATTATAAAAAATGAATCAGAAGGGCCAGTCCTAAGAGGTCACTGAATAAAAGCCACCAACTTCATGGTAACCTAAGGATAGCCTTAAAGGTCAGACAGTCTAAAGGGAAATGATGTCACTGTAAACCAGTTTCTTAAGACTAATTGTGGATTTTATGTATCTGCTAAGAACAGGGCTTATCCTGACCAGAGAATGGGAAATAAACCATATAACCAAAGGCCTTGACAAGCACACCCTGACCTACCAGGACCCCTGAAGCAAAGAAAGAACCACAAGCCAGAGGAAGAAAGAGGAAAAAGTGAGTTGCTTCCTGAAAGACCATCTATAAAGCTGCAGTCAGACAATAAAATGACTCAAAAATCTCCCATCCATCCGTGCCTGATAAAAGGAGAGATGGGGCCCATCAGACTGAATGAGTGATGCCAGGCTTGCTGATACAAGTGCCTGCGGCACACCAAGCTCTGAAGTCTAAAGAGAGGTAGCGTGCTTGAGACTTAGCAAATGTCTGAAGAGACATCCCCCCTACCTTCCCACCTCATTTTCCCCACTATTGTATTAGTCTTTTCCATGTTTTAATTTGAAAACCAATATAGAGTTAAGATGAAAATGTGTTTTCTCCAAGTTATTTTGACAAGCCTGGTTTCATAATATCATTCAAACATCCAATGGAACAATTCAAAAGATAACAACGTGAGGACAAGCTGAAATCAGGTCAGACCAGATTAAGGGGTGGGCAAATATAGGTGAGTCCTACACTATCACTTGTATAAATCAGGAATATGTAACGAGTTAATTCACATTTCTACATAGCACTTGATCCCATATACAACTGACTCAATAAAAATAGGTATCACTCCCATTGAAACAGTTAATACTCTAAGGTTAAAGTTTCTAAAGCTATGTCTTGAGACCTTTGTCTGTGCCAACAATTCTGAGACCAGCCAGGGTGTCAGTAATCACTTGAGGTCACCTATTACAACTGGCTGACATTTTGGACCACATAATATTATTTACCAGATATGAGTAAGAATAATTCATTTAATTTATGAAATTTTAAATACATTAATAATCTTCACAAAAAGTTGTCAGAATGGGAAATTATAAAAAGCATGTCCAAAAACCAAGAACTAATGATTATCTCCATAATGTTAAAAAATTAAAAAATAATCTTTTGAAAAAATCCAACACTCATTCCTGAGAAAGACAATCAGAAAATAAGAATTGGTGGATACTTTCTGTGTCATATGTATGTGTTTAAAAAGTATGCATCGGGCTTCCCTGGTGGCGCAGTGGTTGACAGTCCGCCTGCCGATGTAGGGGACGCGGGTTCGTGCCCCAGTCTGGGAAGATCCCACATGCCGCGGAGCGGCTGGGCCCGTGAGCCATGGCCGCTGAGCCTGCGCGTCCGGAGCCTGTGCTCCGCAACAGGAGAGGCCACAACAGTGACAGGCCTGCATACCGCAAAAAAAAAAAAAAAAAAAAAGTATGCATCAATTCTGCTTCTACATATATATATGAATATAATGACATATTTTTTATATTATGACCTAGAAAACCAATGACTAACTCAATAAATAATTCAGTAAGGTAATGGGATATAATATTACAATACAGAAGAAAATGCTCATATAAGAGAGTGGTTGAATAATTTGATGCATTTAAAAACTGGAGTATTGTGCAGCTATTAAATGAAGAAGAAGGTATCTATGAACTAATATGGAATGGTGATTTTCATGGTATAAAGTTAAATGATAAAACGTTATGTAAAATATAAAAAGCATATTTAAGACTGAAGGAGACATTAGACAATACACATACATCTATTCGTTTGTGCAAAAAATACAAGATAAATCAGAAACTAATAAGATTGATTACTTACAGAAGGCAGATGGAAATAGGATATAAAGTATGGATGAATGGGAATGGGGTAGGAGGAATAAAGGGCTAGTGACACCTCTCTGATCATACCTTTCTGTATTGTTCTAACTTTTAGAATCATGTTAATGTTTCATATACTTATGTGAATAAATAAATATAATGAGAAAACCATGAATAGAACTCCAAATGGATTAGTTACAAATAAACAAACTATGGCAAATAAATAACACTTATGGAAGTAGGAAGGAAATAACTGACTCAAGTAACTTTAGAAAAAAATATTGTTGCTATATACTCTAAAGCTAAAGACAAAAACAATAGTACACAAGTGTGTTTTTCACAGCAGTATTCAATTCTGAGCTACCAATTCTAAGACTGCTTTGGATGTATTCTAGAACTGAGTAAACAAGTAACTTAATTATGAGTAATAACAACCAGTTTTCTCATAGTCACAAAAAGGAGTTATAAATAAAGAATTAACTCTGTAGTGTTGTACTGGAATCAGAAGTTATCAGCATGAACTCATGGTTTCCTACAGAGAGATAGATAAAGAAATAGATATAAAAGTATGTGTATTGTGTGTGTGTGTGTGTGTGTGTTCATGCATTTATTTCCTAGCTCTGTCTACTAGAAGAACCTAGAAACAATAACCCCCTTGTAGCAATGAACATATAAAATGCTCAGATCACATTTTCTAAGTATCATTATTTAATCAAAGAAATCAGGGCTTCTTGAAGTAATGCCTGGGTGAGGAAAGAAGAATATAAGTCTAGAATGTATTATGATGCCTGAAATTTTAAAAGTACTCAAAAATAATGGGAACGTATTGAAATGACAGAGGAATCAATTTTAAGGGAATCCCAATAACCAAATGTGGTAAGATCTGAACAATAAAATCAATAATAATAAAAGTAATAATAATATATTATTATCCATAAATAAAGTAAATATTTATAAGTTTGTACTGATATAAATAAATAAAGGAATAGCTCTTCATTTGAGTAGAATTCCAATTAGTAAATATAGAAGGAGTGAAGGAAAATAAAGTTATTACTTGATAAATATCATAATAGTAATTGCTGCAAGCAAGAATCATCAATGGATGCTAAAATTAGTGGGTGAAAGTATTATGAGTAACAGAATATTTACACAGACTTGGAATATCTCCCCATAAGATACTTATTAATATCAAAGGGAAAAAAATACTAAATTTATGGTGAAGAAACACAGCAGATAATGCCGTAATCAACTGATCAAAGATAACATCACCATTAGAAATACATAGCAATGTCATATATCCAATGATACGGTACACTGAGAAGGGCAGAGCATCACCTATGTGATGCTTTTGCCAGAAATACAGGATGTGAATTTACTCATCAGACAAACCCAAATTAAAGTGTATTCTCCAAATAACAGACCAGAACTCATAAAACATGTCCAGATCAAGAAAAACAAAAAAAGGATGAGAAGCTCTTCTAGATTGGAGGAGATTAAGAAGACATGAATACTAAATGCATTGTTATGATTGGGGAAAGGGACTTTATTGGCACAATTGGCGAAATATGAATAATGTCTGTAGAGTAGTTAAGACTAGTGTCTTGATGTTATTTTCATCATCATACGGTGGATATGAGAGATGTTAGCATCTGGGGAAGATGGATAAAAACTATACAGGGTTTTTTTGTACAATTATTAGAACTTTTCGGACAGATGCCCATTATTTCAAAATAAACACTTAAAAGATTTTTAAAAGTCAAAATTTTAAAGGGAAGAAGTTCTACACTTCATGAAAAAAAATACATGTAACAATTTTAAAAACTCAGAAATGAGGTAACTCAATAAACAGTTAGAAAAAGAAAATATAACTTTGTAAATGAAACCTAGACTAGAAAGAATATGAGTGAATCAATACAAATCATGCCTTATGAGAAAAATGTGAAAAGAAAAAGTTTTAATCCTAAGGAAACAAAGAGATGAAAAGGATTTAAGAGAAAATGACACATAATGACACACTGAAGATAGGCAAACAGTGACCAATGTAATACGAGCAGGTAAGAAAGAAAACAAAGCTAAGGATCAGAACAAATACTATACTAAAAATACTAAAAAACCTATACTGAGAAAACTCACATAAAATAATCAAAAAATTAAAACTACGTATTGAAATAATTTATTACGTGTCTGAAATACATAATCTTGATCCAGAACCAACATCAAGACATAATCTAGTAATATTACTGGATATTAAAGAAAAAGAAAACTCATTGGGGAGCTAGGCAATAAAAGCAGGGGACTTAAAAAGGGAAAATTAGGTTATCCCTTTTTGACAGCAATGCATCAGAAGAAAATTGAATAGTGATATTCAAAGAATTAAATAAGACATTTAAGGAAAGAAAATAAGAGACAAAGATGTTTGTATCTAACAAAACTGATCTTCAAATACAAAGAGGGACAGACACATTGTTATTAATATTCAAGAACCCAGGGAATATTATTCCCATGATCCTGTCCTGAGAAATACATTAGACAACAAACTCCGACAACCAAAACGACCAGAGAGATATGGACATTTTCAATTTTTGTAAAGTAACCTGTGGATACCGATGCCACAGAATTTGTTTTACATGATTATAATAGTTCACTCCACCAGAAGTTCAGCCCTTTGAAGATAAGATTGGGTCTTGTCACATCTCTGAGTCTCTAGAACCCTGAAGAGCACCTGGCCTACAGAAATTATTTAATGAATGTATACTAATGTGAATAAAATGGAATTTAAATTGAATTTCTAATGTCCTAAATGAAGTATGCTTAAATAAATGTTTATTAAAGCAAAATCAGTTGCAAAGCAAAACAGTTTTAAGAACTTCAAATGCTTTCTGACACCACAAAAGCAAAAACACATTGTTCCCAGTGTTTATTTTTATCTTAGTTGTCATGTCTGTGATATAAAATAAAATGAATACTTATATTTCATTTAATATTGAAAGATCCCATCACTACATGAAAAACAAATAAGGTCCACCTCATCTATTTACATCAGGCCAGATGATTATAAAAGCTGTTTTTTCTCATCACCATCATAACTAACATGCATTGAGTGCCAGTCTTTTGTTAACTGCTTCTATGCCATTATCTCCACTAATCTTCACAACAACCCTACAGGCATTTGTTATTATAATTGCCACTTTGCAGATGAGGAAGTAGAAGTTTACAGAGGTTAAGTAATTTGTCTAAATTAGCATGAGTAGATTAGCTTCTGAATCCAGAGCAGACTGCATAATACAGAAGCAGGTTACTTACAAGGTGCCTAAAAGTCTTAACCACCATATAGACATATCAACCCAATGTCCTCAAGGGATGAAAGATGGGGGAGAAACCTACAGAAATGGACGACCTTTGCCTCCCATACCTACATGAACCAGTGTGTCTCAGCTTCCATCTGATTTGCACATTGAACTTTAGAGTCAAACTTTGAAGAAAGGATTACAACGTTTAATATGCTCATAATTGATGGCTTGTGAGTCCAGTGCCATTATTCGACCTAGCCTTAGAAGTCTTTTGACAATTTAGTCTCCAGTTGTCTCATATGTAAAATTAATACTCTCCTGCATACTTGACCAGTTGGTGTAAGGTATAAAATTATATTCAGAAGACAAAAGCATTGTATAAAAACACATGTTAGTCATTAATTCACCATATATTTATTGTTACAACATCTCCTATGTGTCAGATACTATTCTTATCCTGAGGAATACAGCAGTGAACAAGCCCTACTACTAGGAATCTGCATTCTGGGGATTATCATCGCATGGTAATTAAAGACAGACATATGTCCCTCTTGTTTGTTAATTTTTCAGCACCAACTCAGCACAGTGACCAGCACATGGTAGGCAAATAATTCATCATGATCCAAGGAACTCCCCATTCTACTGCTGAAAAATTTCTTCTCTGGGCAGTCAATATCTAAATTAAAACTGCAGCTATTTTTTTTAAACTGTTAATTCAACAGATTTAATTATGGGATATTGATTTTTCCTGATCATCTCTGTCTTGGTAGGGGTCTCCATACTGCTACAGTCTAAAAATCCCTGTACTTCCCTTCTTAGAGAGAAATGCTTCATGAAAAAATTCCATGTAAAGCTCAAAACCATTAACATTGAGAAAAAGTTAAAAAATTCTTTTTCTAAAATTGAAATGTGAGTTTCATTCTCTTATCCTTAATGCGAGAGTTGATAAGTTTACAGCTGCGATCTCCCAAAGAAGCCCAGAAATTAGGGTCCTTTACTGGACCATAACACCAAATAACACCCCATGTTTCTCTTCCTGAATGGAATAAAATCATAGCTCTTTACTTGTTCCCTTTTTCTATGCCTCTGAAGCTTCTTTCATATTAAGGTAATTTTTCTTTATGGACCAGAAGGTATACTGGATATTTACAACTCCTTGATGTTCTGTAAGCCAAAAGGTATCTCTAGAGAGTAAAACTCTTCCCTCTCCAGCTAACTAGTAGAGGTAGCAAGAAAAGCGATTCTCTGCTTTCTTCAGAGGATGTCAATGTGTTTAATTCTGGTGTATAATAAAATCCAGATGAGTCTCCTGGGGAAAGAAACAGAGATGTAGAAAAATAATTTCTGCTGATTGGGAGTTTCAGTAGCTAGGAAACATTCACCTCATCCCCTGAAAGCAATACTGACTGCCAATACCATCCTAGATAAAGGAATGAAGAGTATCATCCAGGAAGTCTGGTATTTCTTCTTCTTGAAGTCCTCGCAGGAGAAAGTAGAAAGATAGGAATGATACCACTTATAGTGCTGAAGAGAAAGTCAAAAGACTGAGTTTTAGTCTTGGCTTTGACACTTGCTTTCATATGATCTTAGACAAGTTCCTTGATTTTGTTGAATCAGAGCTGTCATTTGTTTAAAACAAATTAGGACACGTGATATTTAGCCAAGGAAACGCTCCTTTAAAAATCCATTACTCTAAGTAAAGACTTCTAAGAAAAGGGAAAAAGAGAAAAAGAGATACACAAGGAGAGAGGAGGGTAGAGAGGAGAGCTATACGGTTTTACTCTTTGAAACACAGATTCCTAAGGAGAAAAACTGTCCAAGATTTATCACCTAATACATGGATAGGAGCAATTGCCTCCACAATGGCTTTCTTATCTTCTATTTCTCATAACATTTCTCTCCCAACTTGACATAATTCCAAACTGATATTCAAATTCTTCCAGTGGCTTACCATTACCTACAAGAGGATGTATAAACTACTTTGGCATTCAAGATCTTCTACAAACTGGTCTCGGTTCAACAATCCAACTCTTGGTGAACATTCCTGTTTGCATCACCAGCAAATACTGTCCTGAACTTCTATTTAACTGAACTACATACTTAGATTATAAATCATTCGAGGATAAACTTTTCTTAAAAATTTGCTTCCATCCTTATTCTCAGTAATTTTATTACTGACCAACACAAAGCCAGTACTATAAGCAAGGCAGATGTCCTTGTTGTTTCCAAAATAGCTTGTGCTCTCCCAACTATCAAATCCTCTCAACTGCTGATGGAATCGTGTCTGAAATCGCACCCTTTTCTTTTTTTCTTAATCTACCCACCTTTCAGGAAACTTTTCAAACCCTGCCCCTTTCATGAGACTTTTTTTGACTGCTCCAATGTATAGCAACAATTTCTCCAACCTCTGAACTCCCTTAGGAAAACACAATAGTGAAAAGTTTGTGTGTATAGTCAATAGAGTCAGGTCTGGTTCTGCAACTTGCTAGGTAAATTTGGCTAAATTATTTAACCTTGCTAAATTTAAGACTCCATAATATCAGATAAGAAGTATTCCTGCCTCTCAATCTCTACCTAAAGGAAGTAGTAGTATCCTACTCACAGATTATTGTTTGTCTCTTAGAATTAAGCAACAGAACATACTGAAAGCACTTAGCAAAACACTTAGTAAATGCTCACTGACAAACAATAAATGTTTAATTTTTTTTTGCGGTACGCGGGCCTCTCACTGTTGGGGCCTCTCCCGTTGCGGAGCACAGGCTCCGGACACGCAGGCTCAGTGGCCACGGCTCACGGGACTAGCCACTCCGCAGCATGTGGGATCTTCCCGGACCGGGGCATGAACCCGTGTCGCCTGCATCAGCAGGTGGACTTTCAACCGCTGTGCCACCAGGGAAGCCCTGTTTAAATTTTTTAAAACAATTACTTACAGCATTCACTTTTGCATCACCCTCAAATACTGTCCTGAACTTTCATTTAACTAAGCTATATGTGCTTATACTTAGATTATAAATCACTGGAGGATGAACTATACTTTGTGTGTTTATTAAATCTGCTTCAATCCTTACCATTGTGCCCTACATTCAATGGGTCTCAGTAACGACTTGTTATAGCTTAGAGACAAATTAGACTATAAATATAGGACTGTTCTCCTTACTTTTTCTTTTAGATTTTCAGTAAAGCATGAGAAGAAAATAAAAATAACAGGGGAAAAAAATTATATTTTTCACTTAATCCTCAAAACAGTCTCCATTTCATATCTGAAGAAACTGTAGTTCAGAAGGCTTACATAACTATCCATAGTCACATATTTAAAGCTGGAATTTGAATGAAGGTTTTTCACCAAATTGAATAATAGGTGGCACAGAGGAAGTCTGGAAATTCATCTACCTAAAGCACAATCTACTGATATCTTCTTCTTTATTGTTTGCCCTCATTTTCTTTTTTGCTTAATTTTTATTTTATTTTTTTTATACAGCAGGTTCTTATTAGTTATCTATTTTATACGTATTAGTGTGTATATGTCAACCCCAATCTCCCAATTCATCCCACCTCCACCACCCCCCCGCCCACTTTCCCCCCGTGGTGTCCATATGTTTGTTCTCTACATCTGTGTCTCTATTTCTGCCTTGCAAACCAGTTCATCTGTACCATCTCTCTAGATGCCACATATATGCGTTAATATACAATATTTGTTTTTCTCTTTCTGACTTACTTCACTCTGTATAAGTCTCTAGGCCCATCCACATCTCTAAAAATGGCCCAATTTCGTTCCCTTTTATGGCTGAGTAGTATTCCATTGTATATATGTATCACATCTTCTTGATCCATTTGTCTGTCGATGGGCATTTAGGTTGCTTCCATGACCTGGCTATTGTAAATAGTGCTGCAGTGAACATTGGGATGCATGTGTCTTTTTTTTTTTGCGGTATGCGGACCTCACTGTTGTGGCCTCTCCCGTTGCGGAGCACAGGCTCCGGACACGCAGGCTCAGCGGCCATGGCTCACGGGCCTAGCTGCTCCGCGGCATGTGGGATCTTCTCGGACTGGGGCACGAACCCGTGTCCCCCGCATCGGCAGGCAGACTCTCAACCACTGCGCCACCAGGGAAGCCCGCATGTGTCTTTTTGAATTATGGTTTTCTCTGGGTATGTGCCCACTAGTGGGATTGCTGGGTCGTATGGTAGTTCTATTTTTAGTTTTTTAAGGAACCTCCATACTGTTCTCCATCGTGGCTGTATCAATTTACATTCCCACCAACAGTGCAAGAGGGTTCCCTTTTCTCCACACCCTCTCCAGCATTTGTTGTTTGTAGATTTTCTGATGATGCCCATTCTAACGGGTGTGAGGTGATACCTCATTGTAATTTGCCCTCATTTTCTCTTCACATGCTCTATTTTCATGCAGAAAGCTTTGGTGCTGGCGTGACTCTTATCCTGCTCCTCTGCAGGCCATTTACAGTAGCTTCTGCCTTATCCACAGGGACACTGTCCAAGACCCCCAGTGGATGCCTGAAACCATGGATAGTACCAAACCCAATATATACTATGTTTTTTCTAGCATCACTGCTCTTGTGCTTTGGGGCAATTTTTAAGTAAAATAAGTGTTATTTGAACGTAGCACTGTGATACTGCAATGGTTGATCTGATAACAGATATGGCTACTTAAATGACTAATGGGCAGGTAGTGTGTTCACTGTGGAGCAGCTGGACAAAGGGATCATTCACGTCCCAAGAGGGTAGGCGTGGGACTGCTTGAGATTTCTTCACACTGCTCAGAATGGCAAGCAATTTAAATTTTATGAATTGTTTATTTCTGAAATTTTCCATTTAATAATTTTGGACTGTGGTTAACCTCAGGTAACTGAAACCGTGGGGGGAAAACAAAAAACAGATGAGGGGATTACTGTATATTGTTCAGCTAAATTACACACACATACCATGCCAGGAAGTTAGAAAGGCAAAGGAACTGTTTATTAGACTTTATAAACAAAGAAGGAGGAAATATCAAGTACTTTCTCACTATCCTCAGTAAATGGCTCCCCCATTTCTTTGGCTTCTCAATCCAAATATCTTATAGTCATCTTTGATGCCTCCTTATTTCATACCCCAATCCCACTTATCAGCAAACTGTACAGACTCTGCCTTAAAATGTATATACAGAATTTGACTACAACTCACCACTAGTTCCCTCAAAGATATTTCATAAAAAGTTTGAAGTTGGGCTTCCCTGGTGGTACAGTGGTTGACAACCTGCCTGCCAATGCAGGGGACATGGGTTCGAGCCCTGGTCTGGGAGGATCCCACATGCTGCGGAGCAACTGGGCCCGTGAGCCACAACTACTGGGCCTGCGCGTCTGGAGCCTGTGCTCCACAACAAGAGAGGCCGCGATAGTGAGAGGCCCGCGCACCGCGATGAAGAGTGGCCCCCGCTTGCCACAACCAGAGAAAGCCCTCACATAGAAACGAAGACCCAACACAGCCATAAATAAATAAATAAATAAAATTTAGAATAAATAAAAAAAAGTTTGAAGTTACTTTACTTTGGCTTATTTCCATTAAGACGCAGAATAAAAGCAGACAGGTTTCTCATTAGTAGCTTGACTTCATCCTTTTATTCAGGGAGTTATTTTAGCAATATGAAAATTTAAAATATCTTTATAGCTAGGTCTTATGGACCAGGAAAAAAAAATGTTATCTTTGATCTAGTGTATATTTTAAACTAAAACATACACTTCAAGCTAAACATAGTTAATATAACTTTTACATCTCTTTATCAAAGAGAATAATTATCAAAATTATATTTTATAAGAAAAATTCTCCTATATAAGATAATATCTGCTCTCCTTCTTCCTCACCCCTCTTCCAAGGTAAGAAAACCTCAAGTAAAACTTAAGGAAATAAAATGGACACATTTATTCATTCCGTGCCAATTCTGTTAGCCTAAGACAAGAAGCAATCCTTTGGATAATATTGCATCGCTTCCCCAGGATCCAGATTGGGTAGCCACAATCAACAGGAAGGTGTCATTTTCTCCTTTCATTCTGTCATCTGTTCTTAATTTACATTTTACTGGTCTCTGACAAGGATAGTGTAGCAGATGGCAAGTGAAATCTAATTAGTGATGTCTTGAAAGTTGTGTCAAGATTCTTCAATAAGGTTGTTTTGTTGAAAAGCCATTGGAGGAGTGTTAGCTCTGTTTCCCGATGATAGGCAAAAGGAATAAGTAGCACTGGTCTTTATTTTACCTAATTCAGAGCTTGTCCTGTGGAAACAGCCTTTTTCCCAGGGGTATTTCTAAAAAACAATCAGAGGCAATTGCTGAACATCATGGCTGTCTGAGGCAGTGGACAGCAGTTGGGTAAACAGTGAACTAACCACAAAATCTAAAACTAAAAGCTGGGGAAAAAAATGTCCATAAGGGAATTTGAAAAAAATCTCCAACCTATTCTGGGTATATAAATGCAAAGGATTGTGTGAATACCCAGGCCTCTGTGAATGCCAGTGTTCACACTCAGAAAAGACCTAAAAAGGCACTGGGTTCTCACCTGTGACTAACACTGAGGTTCTACACAAGCAGGAAGTAAAGAGTAAAGTAGAGTTGTTAGCTTGAGTACTGATGGCACGCCCCAACATGCCCACAAGCCCCCCAGCAGAGGCTATGGGACTTATTAGTTCCAGGCAAATAAGAACATCTCTATCTAATAATTAAATGGCCACTAAGCTAGCCAAGCAGAGATTTCAGTGACCACATATTACAAATAATATAGGCTTTACAAAATTAGTTCAAAAAAGTTGCTAAACAAATGATAACAAACCCTGGCATAGAGGATGAACCTGATTTCCAGAATTGAAGCATAACTAATGCTATTTAAAATTTCTACTTTTTATGAGTCATGAAAAAAAAAAAAAAAGAAAAAAGAAAAGAAAAGAAAGAAAAAAGTATGGCTACTACATAGGAAATTAAGCAGTTAAAAGAAACTGTCCCTGTGGAAGCCCAGATATCAGACTTTCTGAGAAAGATTCAAATCAGTTATTATATGTATGTATACATGTTTAAAGGACTAAGGAAAACTTAGTCCACTGGATCTGAAGAAGTAAAGGAAAGTATGAGATCTGTGTCTCAACACAGAGAAATTATCAATAAAGACATAAAAATTACATAAAAGAAGCAAATAAAATGTCTGGAGTTGAAAAGTGTAATAACTGAAATGAAAAATTCACTAAAGGTGCTCAGTAGAAAATTTGAACAAACAGAAGAAATATTCAGTGAAATTGAAGATAGTTAAATTGAAATTATACAATCTCAGGAACAAAAATAAAAAAGAATTTTAAAAATGAACAGTCTCAAAAATGATTAGGACACCACAAGCACACCAATATACATATAACAGGAGTCCCAGAAAGAGAGGAAAGAGAAAGACAAAGAAGTAGAAAGAATGATTAAAGAAATAATGACCAAAACCTTCCTAAATTTGATGAAAAACATTAATTTACAGATTCAAGAAACTCATCAATCAAAAAATCTACAAACAATAAATGCTGGAGAGGGTGTGGAGAAAAGGGAACCGTCTTGCACTGTTGGTGGGAATGTAAATTGCTACAGCCACTATGGAGAACAGTATGGAGGTTCCTTAAAAAATGAAAAATAGGACTACCATATTACCCAGCAATCCCACTACTGGGCATATACTCTGAGAAAACCATAATTCAAAAAGTGTAATGTACCACAATGTTCACTGCAGCTCTATTTACAATAGCCAGGACATGGAAGAAACCTAAGTGTCCATCGACAGATGAATGGATAAATAAGATGTGGCACATATATACAATGGAATATGACTCAGCCATAAAAAAAAATGAAATTGAGTTATTTGTAGTGAGGTGGATGGACCTAGAGTCTGTCATACAGAGTGAAGTAAGTCAGAAAGAGAAAAACAAATACTGTATGCTAACACATATATATGGAATCTAAAAAAAAGAGAAAAAATGGTTCAGAAGAACCTAGGGGCAGGGCAGGAATGAAGATGCAGACATAGAGAATGGACTTGAGGACCCGCGGAGGGGGAAGGGGAAGCTGGGATGAAGTGAGAGAGTGGTATGGACTTATATATACTATCAAATGTAAAATAGATAGCTAGTGGGAAGCAGCCGCATAGCACAGGGAGATTAGCTTGGTGCTTTGTGACCACCTAGAGGGGTGGGATAGGGAGGGTGGGAAAGAGAGCAAGAGGGATGAGATATGGGGATATATGTATATGCATAGCTGATTCACTTTGTTATAAAGCAGAAACTAACACACCATTGTAAAGCAATTATACTCCAATAAAGATGTTAAAAAAAATAAAAAGAAAAAGAAACTCATCCAACTCCAGGACAGGTAACCTGAAGGCCATACCTAGACAGTTATAGTCAAAAGACAAAAAAAGTTTTGAAAGCAGCAATAGAGAAGTGACTAATCTTATACAAGAGATCCACAGTGAGATTAAAAACTGATTACTCTTATCAGAAACAACGAAGGTCAGAAGGCCATGAGATAACATACTCATGCTCATGCTGAAAGAAAGAGACTGCCAACCAGAATCCTATATCTAACAAAACTATCCTTTAAAAAATTTAGGAGAGATTAAGACAGTACCAGATAAACAAAAACTGAGAGAATTAACTGCTAACTGATGCACCCTGCAAGAAATTCTAATATTCTAAAGGAAGATCTTCAGGCTGAAATGAAAGCAGATTAGATAACAACAAGAATACACACACAAAAAAAGAGAAAAATACACTGTTAAAGGTAACTACCTAGATAAATATAAAACATAGTATAAACTTATTTTTAGTTTAACTTTTTTTCTCATATCTAATTTAAAAGACAACTGCATAAGTAATAACTACAAACTGTGTTGATGTGCAAACAATGTATAAAGATATGATTTGTATAATAACAGCATGAAGAAAGGGGGAGGAAATGAAGCTCTTTAAGAGCAAAATTTTATGTACTGTTGTAATTCAGTCTGTATTAATCTGAACTACATTGTTAAAAATCAAGATATTAATTATAATCCCCAGGGCAAAAACTTAGAAAAGAACTAAAAAAAAATTATGAAAGCAATGACAGATTAATTTAAATGTTACAGTAGATAGCATTTATTTAACACAAAAGGTGGTAGTAATGGAAGAATGGAAGAATTTTTAAAAAGGACATAGAAATATAGAAAACAAATAGCAACAAGGCAGATATAAATTTTCTCTATCAGTAATTGCATTAAATATAAATGAATTAAACCATTAATCCAAAGGTAGAGATGAGTAAAGTGGATTATTTTTTAAATAAATGTTACAGTTATAACTTGTCTACAAGAGACATACTTTAGATTCAAAGACACAATGGGTTAAAAGTAAAAGGATGGAAGAAGATATGCCATGGAAATAGTAATCAAAAGAGAGACTGAGTGGCTATACTAGTATCAAACAAAATACAACTAAACTCAAAAACAGTTACAAGAGACAAAAAGGAATATTATATAATGATAAAGAGTCAATTCATCAATAAGATATAACTTGTAAACACACATGCACATAATAAAGGAGTAGCACAGTATATGAAAAAAAAAAAAAAACTGAAAGAACCAAAGTGAGAAACAGACAATTCTATAATAATACTTAGAGATTTCAATTCCTCACTTTCAGTAATGGATAGGACAACTACACAGAATATCAACAAGGAAACATAAGACATGCATAAAACTATAAACCAATTAGACTCACAGACAACTATAGAACACTTGGTCCAACACAGCAAACTGTACACATTCTACTGAAGTGCACATGGAGTATACTCCAAAATAGATCACATGATAGGCCACAAAATAAGTCTCAATAAATTTAAAAAATTCAAATCATGCAAAGTATGTTCTATGATCAAAAGCAGATGAAATTTGAAATCAATAGCAAAGGGAAATTTGAGGAAATTCACAAACATGTGAAAATTAAATAATGTACTCATTATTTCAGTCAAAGCAGAAATCACATGGGAAATCAGAAAAATCATTAAAAGAAGTGAAAACAAAATGTACCAAAATTATGGGATAAACTAAGAGCATTGCTCAGAGGAAATATAGTTGCAAGTGCCTATATTAAAATAAATAAAGATCTCAAGTCCATAATCCAAACTTCCATCTTAAGAAACTAGAAAAGAAAATAAAATTAAACCCAAAGCAAAAAGAAGGAATGAAATAATAAAGATTAAAACAGAAATCAATGAAATAAAGAATGGAAAAACAATAGACAACTCAGTGAACTAAAAGTTGGTTCTTGGAAAATGTATAGACCTCTAGTTAAACAGACAAAAAAGAGAGAGGGAGAGAGGGAGAGAAGATGTAAACTACTAAAATAAGAAATGAAAGAGGGAACATTATTATTAACCTTACAGTAATTAAAAGGTTTATAAGGACATACTACGAACAATTATATACCAACAAATTAGAAAATCTAGAGGAAATGGACAAATGTTGGGAAAGATAAAAACTGCCAAATCTAAATCAAGGAGAAATAGAAAATCTGAATATACCTATAATAAATAAAGACATTGAATTAATAGTTGGCAATTCCCCACAAAAGAAAGCCCTGGACCATATGGTTTCACTGGTAAATTCTACTATACTTTTAAAGAATTAAATTATTCACAAACTTTTTTAAAACTTAAAAGAGGAGGAAACACTTCTCAGCTCTTTCTATGAATCTGTATTACCCTGATACCAAAACCAAAGATATTACAGAAAAGAAAACTATATATCAGTATCCCTTATAAATATATGTATATCTAAAAATTCTCCTCAAAATACTATCAAACCAAATGAAACAACATACAAAAATGACTATACATATTGTTCACAAACAGGTGGGATTTATTCCAGGATTTGAAGGTTTGTTCATCATGAAAATCAATGTTAAAAATCAATCAATGTAATACACCATATTAATAAAATAAAGGACAAAAAAACATACACTATCATCTTTGTAGATGCACAAAACCATTTTACAAAATCCATCACCCTTTCATGATAGAAAACACTCAAAAAACTAAGGACAGAAGGGAAATTCTTCAACATAATAAAGAATATCTATTAAAATCCCGCAGCTGTTATCATACTTAACAGTGAAAGACTGAAATATTTCCCCAAAGATCTATAACGAACCAAGGATGTTTGCTCTCACCACATGTTCTCAACATTGTACCAGGAATGCTAGCCAGAGAAATTAGGTAAGAAGAAATAAAAAGCATCCAGATTGGAAAAGAAGTAAAATTATCCTTACTGGCAGATGAAATAATCCTGTATATAGAAAATCCTCAAGAATCTACCAAAAAAAAAAAAAAAGAAATAGAGCTAATAAATCAGTTCAGCAAAGACAAAGGATGCAAGATCAATGTGCAAACATTGACCGTATTTCTATACACTAGCAATGAATGATCTGAAAATAAAATATTAAAACAATTCCATTTATAATGGAATAGCATCAAAAAGAATAAAACACTTAGGAACAAATTTATCCAAAGAAGTGTAAGACTTATACACTGCAAACTACAAAACATTATTGAAAGAAATTAAAGAACACCTAAATACATGGAACAACATCCTCTGTTCATGGATTTGAAGACTTAATATTGTCACTCATCAGATAGATCCAAAGATTCAATACAATATCTAGCAAAATTCTACCTTACTTTTTTTTTTTTTTTTTTCCAGAATTTGATCACCTAAACTTAGAATTCACATGCAAATCCTCAGGACACAGAATAACTTAGAATTCACATGCAAATACTCAGGACACAGAACAGACTAGACACTCTTGAAAGAGAAGAAGAACCAAGTTGAAGGACTCACACTTCCCAATTTCAAAATAACTACAAATGAGAAAAAAAAAAAAAAGTCTTTTCAAGAAATAGTGCTAGGAAAACTGAATACCTAAATGCAAAAGAATGATTTTGGACCCCTATCTCATATGACACAAAAATTAACTCACAATGGGTCATAGGCCCAAATACTAGAGCTGAATTACAAAACTAGAAAGAAACACTGGATTACATCTTTGTGACCTTGGGTTAGGGAATGGTTTCATAGATATAGTATCAAAAGCAAAAGTGACAAAAGAAAAATAAATTGTATTTCATCAAAATTTAAAATTCTTGAGTATCAAAGGACATCATCAACAAAGTAAAAAACAACCAACAGAATAGGAGAAAATTTCACAAATCATATATATCTGATAAGACAAACCCATTAAAAACTGGGCAAAGTATTTGAATAGACATTTCTCCAAAACAGATATACAAATGACCGATGAGTACATGAAAATATATTCACCATCATAAGTCATCGTAAGTCATTAGGTAAACGCAATCCCAAACCACAATAAGATACCATTTCACATACTAAATTAAAAAGGATGGCTAAAATTAAAAAGTTTAAAAATGTTAGAGAATGTGTACAAATTGAAACTCTTACACATTCTAGGGCAATAATTTTTTTTTACCTATTTTGCAGTAGTCTTGCAGTTACTTAAAATGTCAAACATAGATTCCCCATATGACCAGCAGTTTCACTCCTAAGTATACACCCAAGAGAACTGAAAAAATATCTCCACATAAAATCTTGTACGTGGATATTCATAGCAGCATTATAAATAACAGTCAAACACTGGAAACAAGGCAAATGCCTATCAGTGAATGAATGGATAAACAAACGTGGTTCATCCATACAATGGAAAAATATTGAGTCATAAAATGGAATGAAGTGCTAAAAAGGAATGAATGAATGAACCTTGAGAACACTAGGTTAAGTGAAAGATCCACATATAAAAGACCACATATCATATGACACTATTTTCATGAAACGCCTAGAATAGGCAAATTCATAGATACAGAAAGTATATTAGTGATTTCCAGGGACCACAGGGAGGGGAGAATGGGGAGTGACCGCTGATGGGGTAACGAAAATGTACTGGAATAAGATAGTGGTGATGGTTGTACCACTTTGCGAATATATTAAAAATCATTTAATTGTACACTTGCAATGGCTGAATTGTATATGTGAATTATATCCCAATTTTTAAAATGCAATTATAAAAATTGTGAAAAAATGTATTACGTATTGTAGATACTCCATTAATTAGTTCCTTAATCACTGAGGTTTTACTCTATCAGCCTATGTCTATGTATTTACATACTGAAACTTGGAATAACCTGTCCTTTTAAAATTTATTAATAATCTATCTGAAAACTAAATATAGAGGAGGCTTATGAATAATGTTAGAAACTCTTAACTACAGCTTGCTTTCCAAATTTTCTCATATATACCAAAGTCATAGTGACGATGCTTTTCAATACATCTAACATACTGAATATAGTATTTTAAGAATGACATCAATTTTGTATATTTTATTTCTACTTGTTTATTACTGAGGGTCGTGCTTTAATTATGTCAGGTGTTTCGACTTGCCCTCAAATTTACTGCCTGTTATGTGAATCTCCAACTTTCATTTTCAGAGGTCAATCACAATGTGTTGGTAAGTTTTTTGAAACCTAATGTCCATCAGGAAGCTATGAGACAAAGACCAAGCTTCCCTCCACAAACCTATGTATCATAAAGGGATTTTCCATCAGCCAGCTCCATAAAGCTCTTAAGTTCCACCTGTGTGACAGACGTTTATCTGTTTATTCTTCAGGAGAAGAAAGCAATGGCACTTTCTTCAGTAGTCCATTTTGCCTGGCCAGTCTGCATGGCCCCAAACTTCTTAATTATCCAGCTTTCTCACGACTAACAGAAAAACTGCTCAGAGTGGCGACTGACAAACTCTTGAGATCACCAAGGGAGTTACACCTGAAAAGCTGTTAGGTATTAGCAGATGATATCCCTGGTGCTGTGATATGATGTGAATTAATTTGATCTCTCAGAAGAACAAGGAACATTCATTCCCCTGCTCCCCATGATTTACATAACAACTGAATGTTTCCGCTGCTAACCAGATCACTACTTTCACTGAACACCTTGTTGTCAGTTTAAGATGGCAGAATGATTTATTTACAATTGTAGCTTCCTTCAATGCATTTAAGATGCACACTTTTTACTAGCTAAATCCAAGCTCAAAACCTCATTCTATGGGACTAGTCAAGAAATGAACTACAATACCAGTTAGTGGAGGTTGCATTTTATATCTAACATTTCACAATAAATGTGCTTCCATTCAATGTGCCCTCCTTCTCTTTACTCTGAATCAGCACTGTTTAAAGCTTCTACCCAGAAATCTTGCTCTGGAACCTTTTCCTCAATTTTTAAAACACTCCCTTGTCTAATCTCGGCTTCGCTACTTCCATTTCACTTTGTTCTAAATTGTATAGCCATAGACCTCAACCCTTCTAAAACCTATACCTTTCCTCTCTCCTGGAATCCCAGCCCACCCCATATCCCAAGATCTCCTGCTTCTTTTAGAGTAGGTTAGACAGTTCTCAGAACTAACAAGGGTAAGTCTTTCTACTCTAGGCAAAAATGATCATTACTCCTTTTCACTGTCAACTATTCTGTGGGCAAGAATTTCTAGGATTCCTATAATTGTGTTTAAATGTTTGTAGTAAATAAGAACTTTGTTTGCTATGTATAAAAATAAATAGTGGTCCCTTTACCTTCTCCCTTTAAAATATTAGAGAAGAGAAGCTCAAAGTTGGAGTCATTTTCTGGTGGGAATGAGGGGCTTGGGCGAAGAGGTGTGTCTGTGTCTGTGTGGGCGGGGGCTCCAGGAGAGCATTTCTGAGGATGAAGACATGTTGGCCCAAGTCTTTTCCTATTTCCATTCAAAAAACAGAGGGTATGAGCTGCCTCATGGTGGTGTTGTGAAAGGAAAATCAAAATAGAGTCAATATTGCTAAGGGAGTTCTCTAAAATGGAGCCAGGAGGCCATTGAGGAAGTGTGATTTATGCACATCTCAGCCCACATGGAATCTGACCTTTTGACTGGCTTATTGTCCTAATACAGGAATCCAGAACATCTACACAATGCTCCAGAAATTCCAGATACTTTTTGGATCCTTAGTCTAAAATTACTCGTGACAGCTTATCCCTTAAGGACAAATATCTCCTTTCTTATGTCAGACTACAGCCTTGTGGTTTTTGCCTTTATAAACCCCTGATTCTTTCTCTTCCCTGGAATACACTTTCAGCTTTACCTGAGTCTGTGTCTCCTGAGTTGCAATTCTCAAGACCCCAAATAAAGCTCTTTTTTCTTTGCGGCCTTTACAGTGATTATTTGTCAAAAGCACTCCCTAGGGGCAGAGTAATATGGAAAGAAAAACTACAGGTTCTACTTTGGCAATCGACATTTGCTCCATGCTTTATTATCCCTTTAAGAAGCTCTTCCTCAGTTCCTTTGTTTCTGATAGTTTTACAGAAAATGATGTTAAATAAGGGGATATTCTTGGATTATCCCAAATTGATAATTACCCCCACCAGTATCTTGTATTCTTTGAAAGAATAAATAAAAGTAAAATACACCTTGCAATTCTCCAGTATTTCAGGGATGTGTGAGGGTTAGAAAAATATATATGGGTACGGAAGCACCTTAAACAATAAACAAATTATATAAACATAAAATAATACTGTTATTTTATCATTACTTGAAGGTTTAATCTCCTCACAATACCAGTTTCTAAACCGAATAATTAATCAAATCGTGGGAGAAATCTGGAAGAAAAGTCTGGGATCATGTGGTTCAAATTTCTCATCAATGGGTGAGAAATACTCTTGTCATAGTTGAAAGTTTTTTGTGTTAATTCTGATTCTAAATTATTCATCGTTATTGAAGAGGCATTTATGAAGCAATCTCTTTGTACCAAGTACTGTGATAGGTACTAATGATACTCAAATGCAAAAGTGCCTTAAACATAATCCTAACTAGTTCACAGTCTAGTTATTGAGGCCTGCCTACCAAAAACCATAAATACGTGAAGGAGATATAACAGGGATATGGAAGCAATTAATTCTGAATCAGGGGTCAATTATAAAGACGAAAGCATAACAGCCATTTATAATTATAAGTTAATGTGCTATGTCTCCCTGGGATATTTCTAACTATGAAATGAAGGACTCTATCTTCTGTTAATAGAATTTCCAGTGTCTGCAAAATCTTAATGGAAAGGATTTTTGTTTAGACACAGAAGACTGAATATACGCAGTCATCCATTATATCTCCAAGAACCTCCCCCCCAACAAAAAAAATTACTGTAAAGGATTTGAAAATATTTATAAATCTTCAAACACACAGAAAATAGGAGAGATGACAGACAAGAAATATCTAAATATTGAGAGATGGAAAGCAGATGGTCTAGTGGTATGTGATTTAACAGATCAGAGATCCCTCAAACTTTTATACCAAAAGGAAGCAAGCCAATTTACAAGAGAAAAAAATTAGAAACTGTGTGCAAAAAGTATCTCTTCCTGTGAGACATACAGAAAATGTCTAAACACAGTATTGGTTGAAAGTCTTTATGAAAAGTAATCAGGCCCTCAGATCCATGCCCCAGGTTATATGACTAAGCAATCTTCCTTCCTCCTTTATGTCTGAAGACTAGAGATTTATTCTCAAATGATTAAACTATACAGGCCCCAAACATAGGGACATCAGGCACAGCTAGCGGTAGGGTGCAACGCCATACTAAAAACCAGAGGACACTGATATTTCAATGCAGTAAAAATAAAAAGAAATATTCTTGAAACTATCAAATAAAAAAGCCAAATTTCCTTCAAAGGAATGGTAATTATATTGTGAATAAATTTAACATTATTAATAATGAAAACCTGAAGGCAACAGAGAAAAAATTTCGAAATGCTAAGGGAAAACAATTGTCAAATTAGAATTTTATATCTGGATAAAGTATCATTCAAGTGAAGATGAAATGAAGACATTTTCAGACCTAAGATGAAGTTGAGAGTTTAGTTCTCATAAATCAGTACTGAAAGAACCACTAAGGCTGTATTTTAGTGCAAAACAACAACAAAACAATCACACAGATAAGGAAGTAAGATGCAGTTGGAAAATTTATGTAACTGCAGATATAAAATAGCTGACTTTCTCTGTCTCAAGTGAGTAAAACTAAAGTTAAAACAACATAAATGAAGGTGGCAAAGAGTGTTTAATGACTAGTTAAGTTTGCTAATGTCCTCACCTCATTTGAGAAAGTACAGAGATACTGCATAACTTTAGCTGATTTAAGAAACTTAACTTTAAAGATTTCTTTTTTAAAAGGCATTAATGCTTTGTAATTCTGAAATATTGGAAATGTTTTATTTCTTGTATGGCAGTTACATGAATGTTAATTTTGTGATAATTTCATTTTTGTTGTGTGCAATTTTCTGTATGTATATTGAACTTCAATATTTTTTAATTAGGAGAAATTTACAAACAGAATAAAAATATAATTAGTAGTTTCCAGACTGGTGAAGGGGAAAAACAAAGGAATATTTTAAAATTGCTAAGCCAACAGAGGTAGGAAATGTGGGATTAAAAAAACAGAAGCAAACGAAAAATGTTTAATAAATAGCACAAAATAAGATGGAAGGAATTAATCCAAAGAGATCAATGCTCACAATAAATATAAAATTAAGTAATCTACTAAAAGGCAGTACTATATATTGAATTTTCTAAAAACAAGCAACCAAAATACCCCGCTATATAATCTTTAGAAAATGAACACTTAAAACAAATTAACAGAGAAAAATTAAAAACAAAAATTTAGTGAAAAAAATCACTAAACCTCTTTTTATCTGATTTAGCAATACTAATATTGGGGGGGGAAGAATTTAAGGCAAAAACATTGGACAGGACAAAAGAGTTCCAAGAAAAATTAATATTTTTTTTAAACAAACTTTTTAAAAAACTGTTAGATCAAATAGTAAAGAGAAAGTTGGATAAAATTTAAATAGCATGATCAAAAAGCTTCTTATTAAATAATTATGTTCCCAACAGAAAATATGCCCATCTTTATACCATATATTGAATATCTATAAAAATTTGTCAGGGACTATGTCATAAAGAAGACTCAATAAATATTAAAGAATAAACCCCACAAACTGATTCACTTTGTTATAAAGCAGAAACTAACACACCAGTGTAAAGGGATTATACTCCAATAAAGATGTTAAAAAAAAAAAAGAATCACCCCCACAGAGTCCAGGTTCCCTGACCACCATGGAATTGAGTGAGAATGAAATAGAAAAAAGGGTCAGCTTAAAATTTACAAAAACAATTATTCTAACAGTAATAACCACCCTCTACCACTGTCTGGCACACAAAAACAGAATCTAATCAGTTCATGGGTTAAAGAAATAATGATGTAAACTTTAAACTATATACCAATATAATAATGCTTATCAAATATATTTTGTAAAGTTATATTTTAAAAAACAAGGTGAATTAAAATAAAAAGACTTTTGTTGAAATCAAGGGTCAAGAGGGTAGTGGGGGGATGGAATAAGTCCAAAGAAAGAAGATGAATGGAATATACACAGAAAAAGAAGAAAAAAAATAATGAAATGGGTAAAGAAAAATGATCAGCAAACCCAAAATTACATAGGAAAAAATGACTAATAAATTAGACAAATCTCTAACTACTACTACATGAAAAATTATTCATAGCAAAATTATTAATCAAGATGAAGAGAAACACAATATAATCCTTAAAGGAACACTGCACTGAGAAATTCTCACAACCATGAATGTGTGTACCTCTGACAACATCACTTCAAATACAAAAGCAAAAATACTTAAAAGCAGAAATTGATAGATCTCAATCACAGTGGAGGTATTTTTTAAACAAACATCTCACAAAAGCTGTAGCTCAAAAATTATAATACAGGTGTTTTGTTTTTAATTTTTAATTTTAGGGTGTTTTTCTGGGCAGGGTGTGTGTGTGTGTGTGTGTGTGTGTGTGTGTGTGTGTGTGTGTGTGTGTGTGTGTGTGTGTGTGTGTGTGTGTGTGTGTGTGTGTGTGTGTGTGTGTGTGTGTGTGTGTGTGTGTGGTTGCTTTTAATTAATAGGGAACTTTAATTAACAGTTTCTATAAAAACATTGCAAATTAGCCATACACAGACATAGAAAAATTAACCAAAGAAAGCAAAGAGAAAACCCTAAAGCAGAAGCAGATAGATAGACAGATATAGACAGATAGATAGATAGAGCAACGCTAGTTGTAATTTTGGAGAAGGATGGAAATTAGATTTTGACTGGATACAGGAGGGCTTTAACCCTTATCCACGATATTGCCTTTGTTTAAAAATAAAACCCTAAAGCAAATATGTAGAAGTGCTAAAATTCATTAAATAGCAACATTAATTTTAAGTGCGTTCCTTACATCATTTTCTATGCACTACTTATGTTTGAATTTTCTAAAACAAATAAAACAAACACATGAGTAATTGTGGCTTCTGCTATATTTACATGAAATGAGAATTACTGAGACTTATTTTTTAAAAGTGCTCCAGAGTAAAGAACAAAGTATGTATTTTTTAAAAGCAAGGATAGTTCCAAATACAATAATTAACTGAGTAGGATGATGAGATCCTACAGCAGCAGTCATGCAGTGTGGATGTCTATACTCAGGTAGTTATGACACTACAGTATCTGTACACAGTCTCATTTCTGGATCCCATTCAGCTACTTGGGAATATGGTATCAGGGTTCACTGCCTAAGACAAGATGTTACAGAAGCTGAGCAGGGTGTAAGTATTTGGTCCCACCTCTACCAGGACTGTATCCTGCTTATCAGAATACCAAGCATAAATCCAGTATGTGTTGGGTGAACCATAATTTCTTCATGGTCAATCTTGATGCTTCAGGAGAGGCTCACACCACATTCAGCTCCCAAGGCTGAACACCTGACCTGGGTATAACCAATCAGAGTGTCATGTTCCCTCATACACACCGACTGGTTTATGGATATGCAAATGACTCAGGCTATGTCAATCAAAGCTTTCCCCAGGACTGCTGTTGAAACTGTCAAGGAAGAGGAAACCTATCTGGAAATCATGAGTACCAAAAGTTTATGTATAGTTGAAGCTTGTGGTGATCATCTTCTACCATCTAGGAAGCATCACTAGGAAAGAGAGAGGGGAGAGGATTAAACAGAGGGATGAGAGAGGAGAAGAAGTCCAATGTCCCCTTGTACTTTTCTGATAAATGAGCACTGAGTCTCATTTTAACTTAAACTAGTTTTCATGAGTTTTTGTTACGAGTAAAAGGTTCCTGACCCTATTATTCCAGCCACAAGAATCAGACCAAAACTCAAGAATTTTCATGGCTAATGAATGCACTGATGCAGAAGCAGGCTGATATTCCCATGGCGGTGATAGATTTTTCAGGGTCATACCTGTTTAACTTTGTGATCAGCGGCATAGAACTCTAAGACAGCTAGCAGGATGAAAGTGCAACCTGTGGCAGTGGAACTGGGATATTCAATTGCGTGAACTACCTACCCGGCATATTAGATCCACAGTCTCATTCTCACTAGGACAAGCTTAGATCCTCAGCCCAGAACTGAGACACAAACCCTCTGGCACACTACTGTCCTGCAGAACCTATAAAACCAGCATGGAAAAAGCCAGTGGAGGAAGGGAAATGACCATACTCAACAGTCAACTTTCTTTATGTGTGAATATAAGGGAAAGGACAGAATGACCTACAAAATTCTACTCTTTATAGGAAGCATCTCCTAGGAGGAGTGAGATTACCTGAAACCATGAGAGTAACCTTGATGTCCCAAAGGCATGTCAAATGAAATTTGCTTAAAATAAAATCTGTCATTCTCTGTTACAAACATGACCCCTCCCCCAAACTCGTCCTGTATTTACCACACAATGAAGTGGGTAAACTACAATCCCTTTACAGCCAGTACCTAATCTATCTTTGGAAGAAAATACTTGATAAACACTGAGTAAAAGGCGATGCTTCCCCACCCTTTCACCTGCTGTCCCAGGGTCACAAGGGGCTGGGTGTCAGTAAGCACCAAGGGTTCAGAGAATAAGGAACAAGCACTCTGCCTGTGTGTGGGAGAGGCCATGGGGGAGTATGTGTTTTGCAAGAACCAGTGAAAGGAACAGTTTCACATATGGATAAATATTGTGTTAAAAATCCACAGCACTATCGAAGAAAGTGTGTAGACTCAAGAAATCATGAGAACTTAGAGCGTCATGAAATCTTGGAAATACTGGGGGACTTTAAAACTTCCACAAGTTAGGAAAGTGGGCTCAAGGCACTTTTCTGATTCTCAAGGAGCTAGGAGACTCCACCTGACAAAAGGCTACCCTGCTCTTTAAATGATGCCATCATCCTTTGGCATGCTTGGCATGCTCAAGGCATCCTCAGTTTCGCTCTCTTGCTCACCACTCATATTCTACCCATCTGTCTTCTTCCATGTGCCTTCTAAATGTCTCTCGCCATCCTTCCCTCAAAGCTCTTTCCTCCCCACAAACTCTTCTTCTTGTAGTCTCCATCTTTGTTTAGTTCTACTCTCTACCCAGCCCCCAAACAGAAAACTCAATGACTCCTTATATCCTTCTTTCCTTACAACCCCTGGTCAGCACGCTGTCTCTAGTCTCCTGAATGTTAGTCCTGCTTCATCTCCACTTCTACCATGCTAGTCCAAGCTTCCACCAACTCTTAACTAGAAATTGCCTTCTTCCAATCTTCTTCATCCTTACTACAGGGCCACCAAAATGATTTTTCTAAAATACATATTTTATCTTGACCCACACTTGCTTAAAACTCATGGATGCTTTCCCATTGCTTTTATCATAAAGCCCACACTCAGCATGTCATAGAGTCTCATCCCATGCCACTCCGCTCTATACTTCACCAGCCAGACTGAACCATTTGCAGTTCCCAGAACACAGTCCTTCACATTTTCTACTTGTGGTTCCTTTTGCTGCCCCCTCCTGCCTCCTGGACAGTTTCTACTCCTCTTCACAGGCATGACCTCCTCTGTGAAGTTTCTCCAAATACAGCTCAGCACTTTTCTTCTGTACACTTGCATCACTCCATGTATGTCTTTGTCTTGACTTCTTTCACTGTGAGTTATAATTCCACTTACACAAATTTCCATGAGCATTTTGAGAGCAGGGAATCATCTCTAAGTCTCCATCCCTCAGGCATAAAAGGAAATAAAATCCACCTCAAAGGGCTATTGTGAAAACAAAGAAAATTCATGAATATATGGTATTTGGTCAGGGCCTAGAATATAATATTTTTTGCAAATATTATTTCTCTTCTCTTTTCTGTACTCCTATCTCCCACATATACCCAGAAACTAGCCTACAGCCTAGAAACTCCTCATTAAATGTTTTCTGAATGATGCCCCCAAAGTTAACGTTATCTAGTGCTTTATAGTTTGCAGAATGCTTTTACTCACATTAGTTGAGTTTATCACCAGTATAAGCATATCTCTTTTCTTCACCGACCACATCCAATCAACGTCTCTCCCCCTAACAATTATATTTATGACTTCTGGAAACCACCGACCTTCTCTCTGTCTCTTCTGCCACAAATCTGCTATATCCCTTTCATTGGAAGCTGAAAATGTTATCACTTAGCTTTAAAACTTGCTCCCCTTGGAGTAGTACCCACACATATTAACCGAAGTGTTTAATCAAATATGCACTATTGTGTCACATCCCTGCCTGAAAGCTTCACTGGCTCCCCAGAGCTCTCTGGGTAAAATTGGGACTTCTTGGCAAGGCTTACAAGGCCCTTCGTGGCCTGGTTCCTAAATGTACCTCCAGCCACATACCCTGCCACGAATGTTCTTTCTGTGATCAAATCCTACCAAATCTCTTAAAGTTTTCCACATAAACAAGGTGGTGGTTTCAGGTTCCCCCTGCTTTCTCTCATGCTAGGATCTCCATCTAAATAATCCTTCTTTTCTACCTTAGCATGACGACACTAATTCAATCACAGCTCAGGTACCATGTCCAGAGGAAGTTTTCCTGGACACTCAGACTGAGCAAAATATCCCTATAGAACCCAGACCATATCCCATATGATTCATACCAAATTATATTGAAGCCATCCTCGTATGTATCTGAATGCCCAATACACATTAAACTGGTAAGGAGAGAGGATTATATTGATGTATAACCACAGTGCTAGGCAAAGAGCCCAGAAAGAGTAAATGCTCAATAAAGTGTTGTTAAACTGAATGGAACGGAGTTAAATTCCATAAGGAGCATGATACTGTGATCACCCAGATTTCATACAAGAGGAAACCGAGGCTCAGAGAAGTTACAGAGTAAATCAACCGCAGTCTTGGAGCTTGTAAGTGATGGAGCTGTGCTTAAAACCCAGGTCCTCTTATTCCAAAGTCTGTGCTATTTTAATAATAGCAGATGCCTCTGAGAAACAGGATATTTCAGTATTCTCTCTATTTGCAGGATTTCACTCTGATCTGGAAGTCACTTAATCAGTTTGCAATCAGTTTCTTTATCTATAATTCAGTGATTAAAATTTTTAAAGAGCCAGTAAGGCTAAATGATAGCTGCCAAGATAAAGAGGTAAATTGCAAACTCTCACGTTGGATTTGCTCTAGAATATTGGTGTTGTCACGCAGATAACTGTAAAGCATCTGCCTGTGGAAAAATCCATCGCGATTTATCAAAGTAAAAAACATCATCCAAACGCAGAAGTTTCCCCACAGCTAGCCAGACAGCTCATGACTTCCCGGCCCTGCAAGTGGCAAAATCTTTCAGAGGCTGCAAAAACACGAAGAGGAACCCTTTGGTGTAACTGAGCAGAGGGTTACAAATGGATTCATCAGAGGAAATTGCTAAAACGTCTACAGGTGTGAGAGGTTCCATATGTTCAGTCTATTCAGCAATCCATTGGGAAAAAAATTAAGTTCTCAGAGTGAAGGCAGCTTGCACCCACTCCACAGATGATGCAAGGGGAGAGAGGAGACACCCGGACCTAATTATGTTACTTTCAGCAGAGCTGCATCTGGAGTGACTTCTCAAGTGTAAAGATAACAGAAAGTGTGAGATAAGGAGGGAACTGGGATGGCTTAACGGGATATCACAGCGGCCTTGTGGAACGCTGGGCCCTCAGAAGTGCCTTACACAGAGCTTTTGGAGATTTCACAACAAACTTGAGTAAAAAACACTGGGTATTCCAGAGTGTCTTTACCCATGTGTTGGCTGAAAAGGATGATTCCACGCTGTTATTTCTTTACTTTCCCATGCTTAACCCCTGATCTTTCTTTTTAAGTATATTACTTAGATCATAGATCAGAAAATACCACCCAACAATCAAGAGGGGTTCCAAAGGTGGATAGAATTTTCCCTACCTTCTCTGACATCTTTCACAGTGACTTGTGCACCCTGCTATTATTGAAATCTAGACCAGAGGTCAACACACTTTTTCTGCCAAGTCCCAGAGAGTAAATATCCTAGGCCTTGAGGGCCTGATCATCTCTCACACTTCCCACCTCTGTCTGGCAGTGAGAAAGTTGTCAAAGACATGAGGCCATGAGTGAGCATGGCTGTGGTTCTGATAAATCTTTATTTACAACAGTGGTCCACAGGCCAGATTTGCCTCACAGGCTGTGGTTCTGATCTAGACCCCAGGGCTAGATAGGAGGTGTTTCTATCCAATCCTCCGTGCCATGGCTTCTTCTGGTTAAATTCTCAGCTTCAAATCGGTTGCTTATTTGTATGCTTTCTGGCTCATTCACGGAAGTGCCGAGAAAATGACAACTTGCTAACAGTCACAGCAAGAATAATGATATATGTGGAAACACTTCGGAAAATCTTACAAATGTAGGGCGTTACTATTAGCACAAACAGATCCAACCAGATTTGACTGGAGTTCATTCATTCACTGTTCAATCCATAAGCGTTCTTTCTAAGTATATGTCAGAGACCAGGTACTGTGTAAAACCCCAAAGATACAAAGGAAAATAGAAGACCCCTTCTTTTAAAGTGCTTTGCTCTGGTACAAAAAGCCAGGACAGTGTAGTGCCACGGGCCCAACAACATAGCCAGAAAATGTTCTAGAATATCCCAGATGCACTTTCTTTTCTTGGCCTCTCTGTCACACACACATCCTCTTCCCCCTGCCCTGCAGCCTTTCTTCTATTAAGACTAGTTAGTCCAACAGGCTGAAGATCAGTACTCCAGGGAAGGAGAAAACAAAGAAATTGCTCAGTTTTTTAAATCCACAGTGAAATGACTGTCTTGAAAGCTAAATTTCAAGCAGAAGAAAACTAACTATAAAAGTTTGGTTATTTTTTCCTGAAATCAAGAACAAATGCTTGGAAGGTTAACTCTAGAGATGGAAGGATGAATATTTGACATAAGGGAAGTGTTTGCCCTCTCGATGCTTGGAAAGAAGTTCAAGTAAGATGAATGTTCCCCCATCATTGGAATAGGGCTGACAGAGAAAGGTGGTGAGTTACAGCAGTTGTTTGAAGAAAGGAGGGCATGTCTGTGGAGACCAGGGATAAAGGTGGGGAGGGAGAAGAGGAAAGGGGAGGCAAGGAGATACGATGGAAAGTCGAAGAGAGGAAACAACAGGCTGTGCTCTGAATCTTTTATATGCTGTTTGTTGCAGGCAGTATTGAATTGGGGGGCTACCTTTGTGATCCCATAGATCTCACCTTAGGCCTGCATCTGAGTCTTATTTTTCAGCATCACCTTATCATCATGTCCGTCTCAAACTTCAACTGATCTATCATCCTGGCTCAATCTTTGGCTGGATTTACAAGCCTAGAGCTAGGTCAGGTCCTTAATAAGAAGTGAACATCGTTTGCAAGCTGGAACTAGATTTCACATTTTGGCTGCAATCTTGGGGGTGGGAGAAAGGGAAGTGCTTTTCAGTTGGGGTGGAGTGCATGATTGCTGGATTACAGCACAGAATATATATCTTCTGGTGACTTCCCAGCTGCAGACTCCTGGCTGCAATTAGAAACCTATACGTCTAGTCATTTTATCATTTTTATACATTTAGGAGCTCAAATGTTTGCTCTAGCAGGCTGCAGCTGGCTTGCTGTCAACTCCCAGCTGTTGTTTAGCTGAAACGCCACAGCTAAAATTGTGGGCAAATATGACCGGAAACCAAATTGGGAGCTGAATAAAAATGTTCAGGATTAGTGAACGATGTTTTAGTGCTCTCATTCTTTGCTTCGACCAGGTGAAACTCACTCATTTAGAAGAAAGTAGAGAAGGGGAACTTGAAACTCATCCAGAAACTTTTGAAAATCCTTTATATGAAACAAACTGGCTCTGCAAACTAGTGTCCTCTCAGTGATTATTCAAGTCTAACATGTGCCATCCCATTAGGCAGGTTTCTGGTTTTTCTCACTTTCCTGGGGTTACCAGTTCAGAGACTTAATTCCAAACAAATAAGTTCAGCTGCTTAGAGAAAGAATGCATTCAATATACAATATTTAGGGTAGTGTTGTTGGATGAGTCTTTGGAGAACTGCAGGAAAAATCATATTAATCCGGCGGTTAGGTCCTTTATAGATGAGATGGAGGGGTTACCTAAATGCATTAGCCTTGCACTCTGGCATGGGTCTGGGATTCCTTGCTAACTGAGCCTTTATCTCCCTTTAGACTGAACTTTCCTTTAAAAAAAAAGATAAGAGGCCTTTCCTATTCAAATTTTTAGCTTATGTCATTAACAAGGGCTTCTGGGTTTCTAAAAAGTCTTTATGAAGGGCTTCCCTGGTGGTGCAGTGGTTGAGAGTCCGCCTGCCGATGCAGGGGACGCGGGTTCGTACCCCAGTCCGGGAAGATCCCACATGCCATGGAGCGGCTGGGCCCGTGAGCCATGGCCGCTGAGCCTGCGCGTCCGGAGCCTGTGCTCCGCAACGGGAGAGGCCACAACACTGAGAGGCCCACGTACCGCAAAAAAAAAAAAAAAAAGTATTTATGGGACCCATATTCTTCATCCATCCAGCTTAGTACAAAATGTCCCTGATAAGTCCATAATGTCACATCATTTATTATTATTTCCATCATCATTCTGTTCCCAGGCAATGGTGTCAATGCACTGGCAGAACCACAGGACTGGGACTTCACTTCAGCTGTCCTGGGGCTGAGGACCAGCTGCCTTTGGAGGAAGGAAGCTCCTTTTTCAAGTAAAGAGCTATAACAGGAAGGGAGACGATTTTAGGTGGAGTAAATGTGTTTCTGGATAAATGTTGCACCTTGTTGCCATCCCCTTGTGACCTGACCTTTCCACTCTTTCATTTCTGATTATAGAATACCCTCTGGTGACAGTTCTGAAAGGTCAGGAAGGACTACAAATCAGAGCAAGAAAGAGCAGGCAGCCCCAAGGGCTAGAAGAGTGGTTAAAACCACAGAGCACAGGGCATCTACAGATCCTGGCCAGTTCCATGGAAGGAGTGTGCACTATTATTTGAGTCCTATGGGCTGAAATGAAATGAAGATAAACATCTAGAAGGTTATGTGAAGAGAAAATATGGAAAGCTATAAAGGTAGGCTTTCTAGACTTGAGCTGGGAACTCGACCACCCAGTAAAGATGTCAAAGGTCACCAGCATTCAATGTGCAGTAGCCAAGTTGAATAAAAGTACACAGGAAGGAGTAGGGTCAATAGAGACAGGCAGAGCTGAGACCCAAGTACCCACAGGCAGGGAGACATAAGGAGAGAAAAAGAATGTTTGAATTCCAAATGACACATGGAGATGTATTGTATTGACCAACATCTCACTTATAGGAATGAAGTTGAAAACAAATTGTCATAAAGATTCCAAATAATATTAAAAATGTATTCTCATAGCTATCCTCAAGTTCTTTACTCATAACAACTATATTCGCCATATATTTATCACTTTCATTCGTGCAGCAAACAGTTGCTGCATGCCCACTCTGGGAAACTGACTGTGCTAGGTGCCTGGGTTACAAAGGTGAATGAGACAGAGTTCATGTCTAAGGGTCTCACCATCCTGCCAGTGAGGGAAACATACACATGACCATAATGAAATGTGAGAGCAATTATGATGATGTGAGTAACAAAGCACAGGTAGTGAATAAGGACTATTACCTAAGTAGGGGATTGAGGAAGTGGAATGCGTTAAGAAAGATGTTAAAGAGTCATGTAAATCCTGGGCCTAGAAGGGTATGGAAATATAAGGGAAAAAATGGGGAGAAGGCAAACTGGTTAGAAGAAACAGTATAAGCAAAGAAAGACAGACCTCCAAATCCACAGAGTAGATCAGGAGTGGTGAATAATAACATGCCCTTATGGAGGATGTATAATGTGCATTACATTATATGAAGAACTCTGTATATTTTATCTTCATTTAACATTTGGCACAAAAATGGCAGGCAGCAATTATATAATTACCTCCAAATTAAAGATGAGGAGGCTAAGGTGTATAGAGGTTAAGCACTTTACTAGCTCACATACCTAGTAAATAGAAAAGCCTAGATTTGAACCCAGGGAAGTGTGACGCTGGTGCTCAGCTCTTAGCTGCTATGCAATTCTGCCTTCCTGAGGGTCTAATATATGGGGGCGGGGGGAAGGGGAAGGAGGAAATGAAGCCAAGGTTTGTGAAGAGCTTTGTGTGTGATTCCAAGTTTTAGACCTATCAGCCAGGGCTGCTCAAGGGTAATTCTATAGACTACCTGCATCAGAACCACTTGGGGAAGGGGTTACTGTGCAGATCCTCAGGCCTCCCTCAAATCTCCTGAATCCTACCTTTGGGAGGAAGCCCAGGAAGCCAGTAGTGTTGCAGAAACACTACTGAGGGATCTGAGGGAAAGTTTGAGAAACAGTAGGTTAGGTCAGCACTTCCCCAATCTGAGGATGTACCAAACTACACAGGAACCTTGGTAAATACACAGAGTCCTGGGATTCAGATTCTTTCAATAGGTCTGGGTTAGGCTCATGAATATTCATATTAAGCCTATGGGTTGATGACCATTAAACAAGGGAGTAATGCATTAATATCTGTGTTTTAGGATCAAAGGAAAATAACTTCTGGTGGAAAGACAGAATGGAAAACCAGGGGCAAAAAACCCCAGCTGATTAGAAGAGTGGTATTAAAATTTAAGCAATAGACGGGGAAAATTTAAACCAGGCAAGAATTAAAATGAAAGAAAGGATATGAAAGAGGTAGAATCACTAAGGCTTGATAATTAATTAAAATAGGGGTAATGGAAAGAAGGAGTTGAAAATGACACTAAGGTTTCCAAGTTGGATTCATGGATATAGGCTAATGCCGTCAGGAGATGGGAACGCATTCAGTAGAGGTCAGGCAGCATAAGGCATTTTGTAAATACTACCTTGTATTTAATAGATGTTATTATGAACCAGAAATTATGCAAGACCTTGAGAGAACGAAGGTGAAGAGTTCCTACTCTTCCTCGCTTGAGGAGAGGGCAGACAGACAGATAAACAGGTGAGATTGATGTGTCCACAGCACAATGGGAGCTCAGAAGAGGAGACTGAGCCAGGCTGGAGGTTCAAGGGGGTGTTTCCAGGGGAAGAATCTTTAATATTATTCTGAGTCTCATAAAGGTAAGGAAATCTTCTCTGATGAGTTTAGGGTTAGAAGTATCAGACTGATAGATCCTGAGCAGGAGATTCCGGTTCCTAACACTCCCTTAGGGAAGACATTATTACCATTGCTTGACAGATAAGGAAACAGAGATACATTCATGATACTCAATGTCAGCTGAGTTAGATGGACTGATTTCTGTCTCCAAAGCCATACTCTCTCATAGAGAAAGCAGATTTGCATTTTAGATATTTTCAGGTAGAGATAGGTAAGAGAGAACTTGGTTGAGATGGAAAGACAGTTGGGTGTATGTATCTGGTACTTAAAATAAAGCTCCTGGCTGAAGGGAGACGTTTTGAAGTCACCTTCATAGAAGTCAAGTTCAAATAGACAGGTATTAATTGGGTATCTTTGTGCCAGGCTCTGTAAAGATGTGATATAAGTATAAAGATAAGATCTAATCTCTGCCGGTGAAAAGTGACTAGTCGGGAGTTCTTAACTTGAGGTTCATGGAGTGCCCATGTTGGGTAATAGACTCCAGAAGTTTTGTGTATAAAAATGCTTCTGTATATGCATTTATCTTGGGTGAGATGATTTCATCAGATCCTCAAAGAGATCCAAGATCCAAAAGAAATTAAGGACCACAGATTTAAGATGTGACAGTGTGAAAAATAATAATATATGTTTCTCGTTCATGCATTGTAATAGATTACAAAAAAATTGCACATATACTTGTGAGTTGTTTGTGCCATCTTGCATGAAAATGAATGTCAAATATTAAAGAGCAAAATCTGTGACTTCAGCAAGTTTACTGAAGGGGCACCGTTAACATCTTGATGGCTTCTCAAAGACATACTCTTACAGTTTTGTTCAACCTGGAAGTTAAAACAGTGAATTATAAATCCTCTTTGGCAAAGCAGTAGAGAAGAGGCAAATGAAACAGAGAACCGAAACAGAGCTACATAGAAATGATGGGAAAATAGACAATTCCATAAAGAAAGGAATGGAAATTTTACAGAGCAGAATGAAGGACAGAAAAAATTGTCCTTGGATATAAAATTAAAACTTTAAACTTAAAAAATAAGATTTTTTAGCAATTGCCAATTAAGGGAATAAGAATTATATTTTTTGAGTATGAATTGTTCAAATGGAGTAAACAATAATTGAGTATGTCTTATGTGTCAGGCACTATTGTTAGCAGTTTACATGGATTTCTCTCTCTCTTTTTTTTTTTGGCCGTGCCACACGGCTTGTGGGATCTTAGTTCCCAGACCAGAGGTTGAACCTGGGCACAGAGTCCTAACCACTGGACCGCCAGGGAATTCCCATGGATTTTTCTCTTTAAATCCTCACAACTACACTTGAAAATAAGAACTTAATTTGTTTCAATATTCTCCGAGAGTACACTGAGGCACAGATGGTTTAAAGAGCATGCCCAAAGTTACCCAGCTAGGAGGTGAAACAACTAGGATTTGTACCCAGAATGATGACTCTAGAGCCTACATTTGCTCTACCACATCCCTGTACTACAAGCCCTAGAACAAAAATGGCACAGAGCGAAGCAGCATCAATCCATGAATGATCTAGATCAGCAGTCCCCAACCTTTTTGGCATTAGGGACCGGTTTCATGGAAGACAATTTTTCCACAGACCGGGGGCGGGGTGCAGGCGGATAGTTCAGGCGGTAATGTGAGCGATGGAGAGAGGCAGATGAAGCTTTGCTCACTCATCCACCACTCACCTCCTGCTGTGCGGCCCGGTTCCTAACAGGCCACAGACCAGTACTGGTCCGAGGCCCTGGGGTTGGGCACCCCTCATCTAGATGATACCAGAATCTAAGGGCATAGAGCATCCTCGAAGCTGTCATGACTCAAAGTGTAGTCTGTGGGCCTGTAACATCAGCATCACCTGAAGTTTGTTAGGTCTCACCCCAGACCCACTGAATTCAAATCTGCATTTTAACAAAATCCCCAGCCATCTTTGGGTAAAGCTTGAGGAGCACTACTCAAAGCCATATCTGAATAAGAAGAGGCATTAACAAACTCTTTCCGTCAAGAGCCAGTTAGTAAATATTTGAAGCTTTGAGGGCAATACAGTCTCTGTTACAACTCTTCAGCTCTGCTATTGCAGGGCAAAAGCAAACACAGACAGTATCTAAACAAACGGGTACGGCTATGCTCCAATAAAACTGGATTTATGAACACTAAAATTTAAGCTTCATATAATTTTCACATATCACAAAATATTCTTCTTATTCCAATTGTTTTCAATCCTGTAAAAAATGTAAAAACTATTCTCAGCTTGTGGGCTACACAAAACCAAATTATGGGTCAGATTTGGCCCTTGAACCGGAGTTCATCAGCCCTATACAATAAAACTGTATGTTACATGATAAACTGTATTTAGCTTTCATTCTATATGCAGATTTCATTCATACAAAATTGATTCTAACTCTGTCTTTACATTGACTCTGTCTCTGAATTCTTTAGAGAATTCAATAACCCCTTCAGGTAGCTTTCTAGAGCACAAATGACATAAACCAAGAATTGCAGAGAGATTCCTTTATCCAGAACATACAGGTAAGTAGATCTTCCCAAGGGATCCTGTACCTCATCTACTTTTTTCTAGGTGAGTCACTTGTTATTTTTGCTCTGTGATGGAGAAGAGAGGGTAATCTCTACCTTGCTACTGCCTAGCCTTCTTCCTTAGTGGCTAAAGTATCCTTTCTCCTAAAACCCTTCACCAACCCCAACCAAACGCCTATCCAAACTTCAAAACTACTAAAGGAAATCAAACAATACAGACAGATCGTAGAATTTGGATGAGGGAATGGTTTCCAAGGTTTAAGCACGGCATCACTTTCTTCCCTCGAATTCTGTCCTCCTGTGTTCTTGTTAATTTGTCACCAGAAAAGATAGCCTTTTCTAGTGCTTCCAGATTAAAGGTGCAATTTCCTAGAGTATATTCGTCATTAAACAGACACACATGCACACAGTGGACGAAAACTACAGATGCTCCATAGTTTCTGTTATAACAAAGTTTAAATCTTCAGCATGGTGTGGTGGAAAGATTTTAAATCTTAGACCCAAACAGACATGGACCTGAGCCCTTCTTTCTCACTTATTAACTATGTTACCTTGGCAAATATAACCAAGCTTATCAATTCTAATATTCTATTCTATAAATGGTGACATAGTGCTATCCCCTCTTTTTCTTATGTTATCTGTCGTGTGTAAATATCAAAGGAGAACACACTGAAAAGCCACATTTAGTCATTAAAACCCTGCTTAAACCGTGTCTAATCTCTTTCCACTGCCCTTAAAATAAAACCCAAACTCCTTCCCATGACCCATAAGCTACTGCCTGGCAGCCCTTGCCTCCCACTCCAACCTCCGATCATGCCCTTTTCCCTTTCGCCTGCTGTAGTGTGTACTGTGGTACTTCACCCAGATCCCCCTTTCAGCACTGAGGCCATCATGCCCCCAGATGATGGGAGTCTTGGTGGCTGACAGCTCTTAGTTGAGTTCTTCTCTGGGAATTATTTTCCACCCAAAACATCAACCCTATCCAAGGACGTTTCTCTTTTTTGGGAGCAACTTACAAGATCTGTCCATGCAGGAGTATAAAGGTTTGCTCCGCTAGCCTCAGGGCTCTGAAGAGTATCTCAGCTGCAGAACAATCTAAGGGACTAGCTGAGGTCTCTGTTGCTACTGCCTCAGAGTTCATTCCACTCCTCCCTTTGTCCATTCCTACTGTCTTTACTCCCCCACAGCGTGTTGTTTCTGAGCACAATCACCAGTAAACTTCCTGCCCACAAAGCTCTGTCCCACAGTCCGCTTCTCAGGGAACCCAACCTAAGACACCTGCTGCTTGAAGACCACTCTTGTCTTCTTTAGTTCTTCAAACATGCTGCATTCTCTTCCCACCTCAGGGCCTCTGAACATGCTGTTCTATGAAATGGGACCGCACATGCCTGCCCTGCCTCCTCATGCTCCACATCAGTTCACATATCCCCTCCTGGGAGAGAAGTTATTCTCCATCAGAAATCATTGCTATTAACCTCAGAACACATTTTATTTTGCATGAAGACTATGTCTGCTTTTTTCACCATTATATCCTCAATTCATAGCAAAATCCCTGGCATTTAGTAAACATTTGTTGGATACCTGGACCTAAACACATTAAAGACAATGTATCATGAAATGCTGAACTGAAATCTCAATTTTCTTGACTAGTATTATTTTCTTGTCCTTGTCCTGTACATGTTGTCATCAGGCCCAGCCAAGAGTTTGGCAGGATCATCAATATATTAGCCAACACCTCACTCAGTATGCTTTGACTGTAGTACTTGGCACAGTTCACCTTGCCTGTTACTCTGCACGTGGCCTCACCTGTGCTCTGCTCTGCTCTTTTCTAGGAGCTCTCAGAACATCCCTGAGGTTCCAAGTTAGTTGCCCAAGAGCTTTACAAGCCATAAGCAGGTGGAAACTCATGAACACAGTGGTTCTAAGGAAGGTGTGAGGGTGTGGAGAAAGGAAGGCAGATTAGAACAATCTAGGAAACTTTTCAAACTTTTTCAGTTACCTCCAGTGATTCTTATCTGGTCTCATGGAAAGCTTTGAAAATGTTCTCAGAGCAACTTTATAGCATACATTTTGATTGAGTACCACAGTCACAGAGTCTGGAGGAAATAGACCCTAAAAGAGGGGAGAAATGTTTTGGAAGTTCTTGACAAGATATGGAATAAATTGATAACAGGCTGTCCTTTCAATGCATCTCCTACTCAGGCAATAGCATATCAGTGTGCCATGGGGAGTGATCTTGCTGGAAGATGCAGAAGCAAACCAGTTTCTATCTTAACTTGCCCATGCCTCCTTAAGAATAAATTCGGGGGGCTTTCCCGGTGGCGCAGTGGTTGAGAGTCTGCCTGCCAATGCAGGGGACACGGGTTCGTGCCCCGGTCCGGGAGGATCCCAAATGCCGCACGCGGAGCAGCTGGGCCCATGAAAATGATCCCTTCCATTTTCAATTTGGGAAAATATTGTTTCCTTACTTTTGCCTAATCAAAAAGTGGCATGGGCATCATCAGATACATGTTAACAAGAACTTCTGTACAGATGAAAATGAATCATTACTCTCCTCTGTGGTTCTTTCCACCTGGGACTCCCCTGGAAGTTACACAGGGGCTGGTTCTACACCCTCCATCTCCTCTCTCATCTCACCTCACGATTTCTGCCCAGATCCTGTGCACTCTTGCAATTACAGGTTCTCAGTTACACTTGCTACTTGCTGGAAGGGACAGAACGTGTGTTTCCTCTCTTGGCAGCTGTTCAAGCCAGATGTTCTACTGGCAGGCTGCGATTGGCTGGCAAATAAAGGAGAGTGGCTCTTCATGGATAGATAAGTGGAAAGATGTAAATAAACCCATTTCAGCACTGAATCAGCAGGTCCTCGTTAACCTGATTGGAAATGTCCTTCAAATTTCCACTGGAAAACAAGGAGGACATTTTCACGAGATTGTTTAGCTGAATCCCGACTGCTCCCTCTCTGGCTAAGATAGCAAGAAGCTTCATTTGGAGACATCATCACAGGATTCAAGATGAGCTGGGATTCACTGAAGCTGCATCTGCATTGGTAAGCAATAATTGTAGGGATGCAGAAGTTTGTTTATTTTCACGGCTACATGTTTGTATCTGGAAAACCAGTGAAACTTTTCTGTAATCACTTTTGAGAGGCACTTGAACCATTCCATCTGCCCAAATCTTTGCATTGTGTTTCTCAGTCAGTGACAATGACAGTGATTAAGGCAGAATTACTCAGCCACCAACTTTTCCCCGTGCCTCCTTGGGGCAAGCGTGAAACAGGAAACAAATTTTGGCTTAGCTGCTGAAGCTTTGTGGAACGGTTAAGACTATTTCAAATAAGATGACTGATTAAAAAACTCTGGTCAAGGTGGACTGTTATTAGACCTAGTGCAGATGTCCTGGGTCACAAGAACTGGCCCACATGACACAAGGGTCGAAAAATATGCCATAGATAAAACAAAACTCTTTTCCCCTTTTTCTTCGTCTCATATTAGAGAGGTAATAAAAATCCGTGAAGTTTCTTTGCACTGTTACCCAATATAAAACACAAAGGGTCCAGCCTGGATTTTAGTGTAGTCTGTTTCCATTATAAATACCAAGAGTCACCAGATGAAATAGGAAGGGGAAGAAGCAGTTCATTCAGAACAGATTATGGGAAATCATTAATTTTTTTAATCCAATGTAGAGTTAATCCTTCTAAGGGATTAGACATTTATTGTGCCCTGGACTGATACCTGCAGCTACACTCCTGGGGATAAAACATGGCAGAGACCATCAATCTCCATAACTCTGGGCAGGAGTTGATAATAATAATAATTAATAACCACCTGTGTTCTCTAGCTCCCTTCAACTGGAATCTCAGAATATTTTTACTAACACAAATTCATTAAGCTTCAAACCACACCTGGGCATTCAGGAAGTGCTTGAAGGTTAGCTCTGTTATTATTTTATATTCATATTGCATCTTTCCTCCAAGGAGCTCAAAAGGATTATAAATATATTACCAAAGTAGGTTAACTCATCACAGTTATGGGTCAGGAATACATCTCTTCTTTCTTGTTGGCACAGGAGTTCCTACACTGTGAAAGGTGGGTAAGGCTGAAATTAACACTGCAGACTCTTGGACGTATCTCTAGCAGCATCTAACCGTTACTTTTTCTATTCACTGTTTAACCTTTCTAGAAGTAAACGTGACTTTCCTTCATTCCACTTATATTAAATGAGTCATTCCAGTGTAATGCAGTAAAGTTTTGAAGCAGAAAATATCTATCTGAGATGCCAAATGGGGATTTCAGTGGAGTGGACGGTGAACCAGATGACCACTGAATTTCAATCTGCAGACGGTCCCCAACTTAACAATGGTTCATCTTATGATTCTTTGACTTTATGGTGGTGTGAAAGCACTACACATTCAATAGAAAGGGTATTTCACATTTCAGATTGTGATATTTTCCTGAGCTAGAGATATTCAGTACAGTACTCTCTCTTGAGGCTGGGCAGCAGCAATGAGCCACAGCTCCTGGTCAGCCAGGCAATCACGAGGGTAAAAACTGATACACTTACAACCATGCTGTACCCATACAACTATGCTGTTTTTCAGTATAGTATTCAATAAATTACATGAGATATTCAACATTTTATTACAAAATAGTCTTTGTGCTAGAGGATTTTGCCCAACTATGGGCTAATGTAAGTGTTCTGAGCACTTTCAAGGTAGGTTAGGCTAAGCTATGATGTTAAGTAGCTTAGGGGTATTAAGTGCACTTTCTACTAAACTTTATTTTCAACTAAGATGGGTTTATCAGGATGTATCATAAGATTTGTAGTTCTAAGATGATGGTTTGGCAGAATCTGTAGAAAATATTATAATATGAAAACAGGTAATCTGCTGGACATTCATTGCATATGATAACACAAGTTCTCTATGCCCTAGGGTGCAGAGATATGACTTAATAAGAGAACCAAGAAAGTCCTGCACATGGATATCTACATATTCAGAAGAGGGCAGTAGTAAGAGCATGGGATCTGGAAAAAACCAATGTAAGTTTTATTCCCAGTGCTATAATTTACAGACTGTGTGATCCCGGGCAAGGCACATGACCTTACTAGACTTTGGCTTCCTTATCCATAAATGTGGCTTAAAATACGTACCTGAATTGTTATGGAGAGTCACTCAATGGCTCAAAATGCATCTAGCACATAATAAGTCTAGCGCATAATAAGTCCTTGATAAATGATGGCTATTGTTATTGTTAAGAAGTTCTCTAAATGTGTCAAAGGACCAAGATAGGAGAATGGCTTTTTCTTTCTTCCTCTGTCCTTCCGCTGTAATGTTCAAGTTCCATTTCACCAAAAAATATTATACTCTTTTTTCTTCCTCTTCATCTTTCATAACATGGACTTTGGACTGATAAATCCTACCCATTGAAAACAGTCTCCAGCACTTAATGACAGGAAAAAAAAAAAAAAAGCAGGAATACCCAGAGTACTTTTGCCATTACAATAAGTTTCAAAGTTGGTTTCAATGTTGGTCAAAGTCCTTCACATTCTTTCTAGGCTCCAACTAGATTGCTGACCATTACTTAAATATTCCTAGCCTTTTATGACCTTTGTACCTGCTATTCTTATGGCCTTCTAATCTCCATCTTTTAAAATCCTGCCTTGCCTTGGTGGCTCACCTCCATGTCATATAGTCCAAGAAAACTTGACTTCCATCTCCCCTTTTGCCTGCATCCATATGAGTGTATGTATCACCTTCTTCCTTGTCATATGTATTATTCATTTATAAGTATGTGTAAGTTCTACCCCTCTATGTGCTTTTTTTTGGCGGTACGCAGGCCTCTCACTGCTGTGGCCTCTCCCGTTGCGGAGCACAGGCTCCGGACACGCAGGCTCAGTGGTCATGGCTCACGGGCCCAGCCGCTCCACGGCATGTGGGATCTTCCTGGACCGGGGCACAAACCCGTGTCCCCTGCATCGGGTCCAGCCGCTCCACGGCATGTGGGATCTTCCTGGACCGGGGCACGAACCCGTGTCCCCTGCATCGGCAGGCGGACTCTCACCCACTGCGCCACCAGGGAAGGCCTCTATGTGCTTTTTAAATGAATCATATCTCATTCATCTTTGCATAGTACCAGACACAACAAAAGTCTCATGCTCATAATGGATGCTTAATGGATGTTTGTTTAACAGAATTTCATGGAATCATTTCTGCCACGAGTTCTTTTAATGAGATTTTTCTTTACAAATGTCCATTAGCCTGATAAAGATGACCACCAACCTGAACTCTGACATAAGCACTCAAAGAGGAAAACAACTTTGAATGTTGGCAACACACGACCTTCCTCATGACATTTAGAACAGACTCAGGACATGGGCACCCTCACACACTTCAAGTAAAAGTACAAGTTGGGACACTTCTCCAAGAGCAATTTGCCACAACTTAGTACAAGCAAGAAAAATGGTAAGATGCTTGACCCGGTAGTTCCCGTATGGGAATTAATCCTTAGGTAATAATTAATGGTATGGTAAAGACTGACAACAACAGCATTCGTAGAACTAACTGAAATTCCAGTGACAGCATAGTGGTCAAATAAATTATTTTCCATCTTTGGAACAAAATATTTACAATCGGGTTATTAAAAATGATGTCTCAGAAGAACAGTTTTGGCATGAGGAAAAGAAACAGAGTAACACAAAGTGTGTACTACATAATCTTTTTTCTAAAAAAAAAAAATGCAGGGAAGCTAATATATATATTATATTGCAATATTACAATATACAATATTATATGTATATATTCACTTCCATACTTTTTATATATGTGGAAACATATATGTAAATATATATGCATATGTGTATTACATACACATACAAAATGATGAAAGTTGATTCACCAAAATATTAACAGTGGTTGTCCCACAGAAGTGAAACTATAGGCACTCAGGTTTTCTTTTTTACTTAATTTTTATTTATTGAAAATCAAAGCTAAGGGAAAGAGAGACAGAAATTCACCTAAGCACCAAGCACCAAACAAGAAGGCTTTGCCTGGATCCTTAGAATGGCCCTGTGAGGTGGCTTCATTACGCCCATCACATTCAGTCCTTCCTTGAGGTCTTTCAAGCTGGGTCAAGGGTCCCTTTTCTGGGGTCCTAGAGCTAATTCCCAGGGCACAAATCTATCTTTGTGCATATAAAAAATTCAGGTGAAACCTAAATGCTACCCTATCAGGGGACAATACAAAGGACTTTATAAAGTCATTACAATGATATTTTAAAGTAATATTTCATATCATGGTGAAATACTAGATGTAGTGTTAAAGTAGGAACACTATTCAAATCTTCATAAAAGTACAACTATTTATAAAATGGGTGGAGGTAAATCTATGAAAATGTTAACTGTGATTAATCCCTTGGTGTTGGGATAATGGGTTACTTTTATTTTTGCTCATCTATATTTTCTAAATGTTCTCCAATTAGCATTTTCTCCCATTAGAATATGTATAATCAGATAAAGAAAATTTCACAAACACATACTGTAATAGCTGATTTCTTTTCATTAGATGTAACATTTTTTAATGTTAGGAAACACCTCCACTCACCACAATGTCTACCACAGTGGCTAGAGAACAGGAGGAAGTCAGTATGTATTTATTGAATAGATTACTGAGTACATGATGAATGAATAAATGAATGTATCAGTGAACCAACCAATCAGATATCAGAGAATATCTTTGCCCAATGCCATACAACCTAATAAGTAGTAAGAGAACTTACACCTTGACCAGTCTTTTAAATCTGCCTCCCTGATATAAATCCTAGTCACCTGTATTCATCTTCTGTGGCTGCCACAAAAAATTACCACAAACTTGGTTACTTAAAACAATAGAGATTTATTCTCTCGCAGTTCTGGAGGCCACAATGTCAAAATCAAGTTGGGCAGAGCTGTGTTCCTTCTCGGGGTTCTGGGGGAGAATCCGTCCTTGCCTCTTCCAGTTTCTGGTGACTCCTGGCATTCCTTGAGATCATAATCCAATATGATCTCATCTCCAGATCCTTAATTATATCTACAAAGACCCTCTTTCCAAACAATCGTGGGCTCTTAAGGTTAAGACATACACATATCTCTTTTGGCGGGTCTCCATTCAACACTATATATCACCCTTAAAATGCTCCCCAGTTTTCCTCTGTGTTCCACTCTTTAAAATAGAAGCAGTGGGATTCCCTGAAGACGGCAAAGTTTACACAGAGAAGCCACCAGCACTGTAACCCTTCTGTCCTCATCAAGGATTGGAAACATGATTTAAAAATATCAATCACAATCCACTCTGCCTTCCCCGCTTCATTTAGGCAAATTAGATTCAAGGAGGGGAGACCAAAAATTCTGTTCTCATTCAGTCTCAAGATTGATAATTCATCTTTCCTAATTCCCCCATGCCCTTCTCACATCTATTGAACACAACATTCTTTTAATAACCATGATCACTGAATTATTAGCTAAGGAATTTGCAAACCCTGCTCATTATTCCTTGGTGATGAAGGGAACAGCCATAAACATGAACATGCAATTTAGAAGAAGTAAGTACAGGAGTCTTACTAGTAAGAGTTTCAGCCCAATTCAGAATGGAAGCTTCCATCAGAATGGAAGCTGTGCTACTAAAGGGCCTGCAAAGGCTGCTAATGAGATGGTTTAAAACTTTTTACCGGACACATGAAATGATTCTCTCCTTAGTGGAGAAAAAACAAGCAAACCCACAGTGATGTCCATATAGATGTTTTCAAGCCCCTCTGTGGAAAGTGACCTGCCCCTGAAATTAACCTGAACCAAAGCAGGGAGGCCATCTGCCTGGAGTGCAGATTCTGGCAGTGAATCTGAGAAACTACACCGTCTGCTTAACTGTGTTCCTTATTCTCTAGAGGAACTCAGCAATTTGAGCTTCAGAATGCCAAAATTTTTGCAATGAACAGAGTTTCTAGATTTCCATTTTAAAAGCCAGACCTAGCACGGCTTGTGCAAAGGTCCAATTTAAGACCAGCTGGAAAAAGGTGGCTAAGGCCCTGAATGCTGTGTCTAATGCTTTCTTCCCACACAGCCAGTGAAGAAATTCACAAGCAGTTTTTATCAAAGTATTTGTAGGTAGCAAGTTCCCTGCCTGTCCCCATACTCTCATGATATACTTGTGTCTGGCAGTAGGGATACAGTGATTTAAGTCACATCTTTACCCTCAAGAGTTTACAGTCTAGGGGTGGTGGTGGGGGTAGAGAAAACCTAGCAAAAAAAAAAAAAAAATCAAGGAATGTTCATAAAGGTGGTATCAACAAGTGGAAATGATACGATAGGGAAACAAGTCATGAAGTCTCTCTACAGGAGTCAGAAAAGATCTTAAAAAAGAGGAAAAGCTTGAGCTGAAACTTGAAGCCTTGGCAGAATCAATGATGATATTAAGAATGTCACCATTTATTGATCACCTATCATGCACTGGACACACTGCACTCCACACAATGCATGATTATCTCAATTCACCCACACAACCACCCAACAAAAGAGTCTCAGAGTGGTCATATAGTTAGAAAATGGTAGAAGGTGAACCCAGATCTGTCTGACCCTTCATTGTATATTCTCAACTCCTATGTGGCACTGCCTTTTGAAATAGATGCTGGCAATAAGGGCTACCTATATCTATTTCTCAACTGATGGAGCAACTCAGACTTTGCAGGCAATTGACTAAAGAAAAGGAATCCCAGACGGGAAAGACTGTGTATGGACTGAGTGAGGCAGGGAGGGACTGGATGGGAGATTTCAAGCAGTGGATGCTGCAATCGTTTGATTACTATGAAACAACTTTGCCCCTAGGAGCGCATGAGAAATAATCATTCACAGTGAGTGAGCTACCCGGAAGTGCAGCCATGGGAATTTCAGTAATAAAGAGAGATGAAAACTCCTGCAAAGGGAAGGGAAAGAAAAACTGGGGCACTAAAGATTAAAAGAAGGCTTTGAAAACAATGTTAATAAATATTAAGTACACTGTGGGGGAGGGATTGTGTTTAATATATGCCCCATATATTTTATATACACATATAGACACACATGTATGCATGAATGGTTATGGGACGCAAATATTAAATTAAAAAATCATATGGCACTTATATATATATTAAATAGTGTTTTCAACATTTATATATTGATGCAATACTCCTGTGAAATCCTAAATAAAAAATCTGTGAGGATTAATGAAATCTTAAAACAAATCTGCCTGACGTGTGTGCTCCAGGGAGACAAGTACTATATAAATACTGGATATTGTAACAAGTTCTTCTCAGATGGGGCTTGGGGATGAGTGTGGCTAGGCATAAACAGGGTGCATTGAAAATTCTTCTCTCCTAGAAGAGAGTTTGGGTGAGCAAGATGCTACTTTGGTTGATTCCTTTAGAAGCTTCTACCATTAAAGTGAAGTTCGTTAAAAACCCATTTCCAGTCCTCTGTGGGCCAGTGCAAGGGTCGCAAGTCTTCCTAGAGCAGTGGGTTTCTACTCTGGAGACACATTAAAGGTACCTGGGGCCTTAAAAAGGGCAGGGGTATGATCTGTAAGGCTCTCCTGGGGAACCCCATTTCAGGCTGAGGTCCTCTGACCTAGAATACATTTACCGAGCACACTAATCTAAAAACAAACAAACAAGAAAATAAGATCATATCATCCTTTAACCTCTTGGGCTGGAAATGTTTTTTGGGGGCACTAAACCACCAAATCTCTCACAGGGTCACAATGACAGAGATAAAACTTAGGGTTAGTAGTAGAAATAGCAAATGGCTGTGACAGAAGAGGCAGGATGGTGGGCAGACGAGAGCCCGAGAAGATGCTGGGAGCCCCATGAAGGCAGAGCTGAGCTAAAGTCAGTGATGCAGAACCAGCAGTAAGGACCCAGGAAATCCAGGGCGAAGTGTCAAGGAAAAGTTGTAGGGTAGTACAATTAATTCTGCTGGCCTACATCTTCCTTCCCTCAGCAGATTATCTCAAACTTCTCTAATAGTAAGGATCTGTTAGGATATTTGTTAATTCCCAAACAACATCTCAGACCCTCTGAATCCCAGTCTCCAAGGGAGATACCTGGGAAGCTCTATGTTCAAAAGCACCCATTTATGCTTTTTAATGCACAATTTTTCCACTTATGTCTAAGCAGCTGCAACTGATACCCAAGACAAGAAGATCAAGTTGAACTGAGAGTCCAGAATACTCCTGTATCTCTGAGTCACTCGGGCCTGACCTTGACACAAAATAGTCCACCTTTTGAGTTCTTTCCTCTACCTTCTGCAGAAGCAAGAATCTTTTGTCATCAATTTATGCTCAAGCCTTGATTCTAAATTCTTTCCTCATTTTGAAATCCTCTGGGGTTTCAAACATGTAGCAAGTCACTAGGCAATGTAGCTATGTAAGCTGATTCCAATATAAGGATTGCTTCCTAAGGAAGAAGATCAAAATTATATAATAACATCAAAGCTTAAATTGGGGCAAAATTTCATAGGATCTCAAATTTATATCCCCACGTCTGTCTTTATTCTCACCCCAATTAAGTATAAGAACAAGAATTGAGAAATTTACTTTCAAGGTTTGATACAAGCATAGTGAATGAAGATTCCATTGCTACATACTTTCAGGCAAACTAAGACTACGGAGAGTAGATCTTGGGGATAAATGAACACTTGCACCAACTGTAGCTTCTGTTTCCTTCATGTATTTGAGTGCATGCTCCCTGGTCAAAATGAAATGAGACCAGAGGAAAATCAGAAGAGAAGAAAGGCAATTACTATTCATCTTACCGAATTGGCAGCAAGCTCCAAAAAATGTGAACCTTCAGTGAAAATAGTAATAATAGGTCTGATCTTCTTGAGAACAGCTCCTCGAGGCGGGCACTTTTACAGGGTGCCTATTATACTCATGTGATTATTGTATATATGTAGGCTAAAAAGGCAAAGCTATGTACCAAAATAAATGAATACAACTCAGAAAGAAGTAGAAAGTTCCACTTTTTTGGAGTCAAACTATCATTTATGAGCAAGCATACTGAGGAGTAATAGTTCACTTAGGGATATGTATGAGAATTTACTAAGCTTTTAAGGCAAAACAAAAAACAGCTTTAAGTTCATGATTAACTAATTCTGTAACATAATTAATTCATAAAGGTTTTAACTGAGCAGTGCTCAATGGGATTTTTTTTTTTTTTTTTGCGGTACGCAGGCCTCCGGATGCACAGGCTCAGCGGCCATGGCTCACGGGCCCAGCCACTCCGCGGCGTGTGGGATCTTCCTGAACCGGGGCACGAACCCGCGTCCCCTGCATCGACAGGCGGACTCTCAACCACTGCGCCACCAGGGAAGCCCTCAATCGGACTTTGAGATGTCTATTTGCCTCTACCACAAATCAACTGTAATTTCCCATCTATTTTCTTACCAACCTCATTTTCCTTGTAATGCCGAACTACATATGATAGCCTACTATAAACCTAAAAATTCTCCCCATGGTCTGCAAGCTAGGATAATCAACCTGCAACAGGAACTTAGTGCTGGTGTGCCCTAGGATGAGCTCTTAACCTCTCTCTGCTTCAACGTTCTCATTTCTTAAAAGGGACAATGAGACTATGGCTCACATACAATTACTGGGAGAAACAGAAAACTGATGCAAAATGAATAGTTCAATGCCTGGCACATAAATGGAACTTACTACCATACAGCATAATATGGAATATTATATAGGACATAGTATACTAATTATGACATTGTATTTCACGTACTAAAGGTAATTATAATTATTTTTATTTTGTACATCTATTTCTTAAAGTTTTAATTTTTTTAAAGAAACCCATCCTCTAAGTGTTGGGGAAAACTGGCTTGATCTTCAGACCAATGTTTCTTCAGACTGGTCTCTAGTCGTACCAGTTGACTTCATTTCAGCCAGGCTGCTGAGCCTTGTTATTGGGTTGATTTAACTCATTTTTTAAAGTGGTAATATAAGGGGGCAGTCGATTTGCTTTCCAACAAGAAAAGCACGACTATTTTTTCTACTATTTATCTCTCATTCTTTCAACTTCTATTCCATCGGTGTTCCCTTTACACCAGACTACTCATGTGATTGAAGGCACTGAAAGTTGAAAGAGACCAAGAACCCTACGTGGACAAGTCTGGTATCCCCAACTCATCCCAGACCCAGAAAATCTCAGAGGAATTAGGAAAACTGATGATCATAGTACGTGTTTCTAACATTATCCTTTTTTCTACTCTACTGGCAGAAACTAAACTTTTATTTTGAACTCGATGAAAGAGGATGATTTATATAATCCTTTGACACCCTTTAAGCCAACAAACCTGCATAATCCTGCACAATATGACTACCAGGCAGACATATCCTGCAGGTGGTCTCCAGAAGGCTTCTAATCTTACTTGGTTTCAAAACTGGTTTTAAGTCTTTCTATAAGATTTGAAGTTTGAAGCATAGTAGAGATAATGTCCCCTAGACATGATACCCTAATCATGCATTCCTGATTCTAGAATTCTCCTGAATGAGTTAAGACAAATCTTTATAATGATCCCTTTTATGTTGAGTATGCCCTGGGTGTCCCGTCCTCTTCAGAAAGTAAAGATTTCAGCTGTTGGAACTGTTCCTCAAAGGATCTTAAGTAAGGAGACTGCCACAAACCTGTTGAGTAACCCTCCTCTTCACCTGATAGAATCAAAAATCTAGTGTGTCAACTATAGCCCCATTACAAATAATAAGCTCTCTGTGCACACCCACAAAAGATCAAAGTTTCTTGCATATCTAATAGATAAAATGATTATTCTGGTTTTTCGCCTATAAGGAAGAAGTTAATTTTATAATGGAAAAACTTAACAAAAATGTATTTATTTAAGTAACAATAAATAATAGAGATGGAGCTATAGAGAGATATTTCATTCTGTCCCGTTGCACAGCTACCCAGAAAAAAAAAAAAGTAATTTTGGCTTGGCTCCCTGACGAAAGGGATTTTGTCCACTTAGTTTATTAACTAGACAAAATATAGTGTGTGCTCTCTCTCTCTTTGTATATATATTTAATAAATCAGTAATGAATAGCTAATAAATGTATCAGTCTGCAGAGTGCAGGCAGTCCTTTTTTGAGACGTTCAAATGTTGCCCGTACCACCTCAGTCAACACAATAGCAAAGGTTATAAAGATCGAATATTAAAGCATTTTAGATAGGCTCAGTTTTATAAAACCAATCAGGTAAAACTGACATCCATTTAATAATGTGACAACTCCTTTCTTAAACTGAAGCATCAAAACAGTCATGAAACAGATTAAATTTTATTTGCTCTAGAGGCATGGTTTATCACAGTTCTCTCCCTGAAACATCTTTTTTTTTTTTTTTTGGCCATACCACACAGCACGTGGGATCTTAGTTCCCCAACCAGGGATCAAACCCACGCCCCCTGCATTGAAAGTGTGGAGTCTTAACCACTGGACGGCCAGGGAAATCCAGCACCCTGAAACATCTTAATCAAACTGTGGCTTTGACCAGACCTCCTCTGAACTTATTTTTATCCAGGACTCTTGTCCCAAATGTGAGATCCAGCCTACAGACTTGGATGGCAAACTGAAGAATAAACCACTCAGCTCCTGTGAGGGCTTCTCCTCTGAACACCACACTGGTAAGTTGCTCTGGAAGACACCATCACCATCACCTACTGTGCCCCAGCACTGTACAGTCCTTGGAAAGAATGCTAACAAACGGCTGGGCATAAGCCCTTTCACCGTTCAGCTGAAGAGTCAAAATTCAGCCATCGCATGCCAGGCTTGGCCAACAGATTTACAATAGCAGGAAAAAAAGACATTATACATGGAATAAGCAGGATAGCTTTTTGGAGGAGTTAGCCCTTTGTGTTTTTTAAATTTAAGAACATTATCCAGATAAATATGTCATGAGTTACTAATGCTGAATTTATGCCCTGCCACTGTTTACTTGTTTGCTGTTGTTGTTGTTTTAATCTAGAGCATCAGTTTTCATCCTGAATAAGAAAAAAGTGAAATTTTCAACTGATTCACAGAAAACTGCATAACTTGCAGTCTGTTAATCTATGTGGTGAACTGACATGAATGACAATGATGTGAGAGTATCACTGAATGAACATTAATTGTCAGATATGTTTTGAGGAAAAATGCTGAGAACCATTGTTTTGGAGATGGATGCACAGATGGATGGATGAGAGAGTACAAGGTAATGATTATGAGATATCTGTATACAGACTATTTGGATTCATATCTTAGCTCTGCCACTTACTGCCTCTGTGACCGGGAAGCCCTGCGTGAACCTCAGTTTTCTCATCTATAAAATGGAGATGATGATAATGATGAGGATGGTGATGGTATATCTACCCCATAGAGTTTTGGTGAGAACTGAGTGATTAAACATGCTATACAGCACTTAAAATAACATGTGGTACCTTGTAAGCACTCAAAAAATGTTAGCTTTTCTTGTGATAGATAAAAAGAAAGCCAAATTCAACATTAAATCATATTGCTTATTTCTTGTATTTCTACAAAGCTTTAGAGTTTACAAAGATTGTTCATATATTTTAAATTGTTTGATCATTAGTACAGGCACATGACTCAGATATAAGATGTAGATATAATAACAATTGTACATAAGAGCAACCAACTGGGAGGTAATATACTCTGTATTAAATCAAACTAACTTAATGGAAAAACAAATGCCAGAGACCTGGACTCAAAACCTGGCTTTGCCAATTAATTAACTCAGAGATTTTGGAAAAGTCACTTAACCTAACTTCAGTTTCCTTATCTATAAAATGATGATAAAATGATGACATATTTATAACATTGTTATAAGGTTTGTCCTGTTATTCAATAAATATTTACGGTGTGCCTCTTATGCACCAGGCACTGTGCTAAGAACCTGATACAAGGAGGTAAAGCACTACAAACGCCAGGCACTGCAAGCAGTCAACACATTTTAATCATGTTCATTGTCTTTATCATCAGTTGCTGTCCCTGAGATATCACAGGAAGAGGCTAGCAGAACCAGATCTTGTATTCAGAGCTTGTTTTTTTATAATAACTTAATGAAGTGTTCTAAAGCTCTCCTAATGGGTAAATGGTCAGTAGAGTTTCAGGGAGGCAAGAGTTCTTTTTGGAGAGAGGGTTTGGCGGGTCAAGGATGTGGATGAGAACAGACTTTAAACATGAGTTCACTTTGTTTTCATTTTGTTCTGTTTTTATTCTAAATCAACAAAATGCACCTATTTGAAGGGAACTGTTTGATGCATTTTCACAAGTGTATACACCCACATTAACACCACTTCAATCAAAATATAGAACACTTTCATCACCTAAAAATGTTCCCTCATACCTGTTTGCAGTCAGTAGTCCCACCACTGTCCCCAGGCAGCTATCAATTTGCTTTATTTCACTTTAGATTAGTTTTGCCTGTTCATAATTTCATGAAGTAGAATCACACTGCATGTAGTCTTCTTGTGTCTGGATTCCTTCACTAAGCACATTTTTGAGATTCATCCATATTACAGCACATGTCATATTTTTCCCTTTGTATTGTTGAATAGTATTCCACTGTATGGATATCTCAGTTTGCTTTCCTATTCATCTGTTCATAAACATTTGGATGATTTTCGTTTGGGGCAATTATGACTAGAGCTGCTATAAGCAATCATGTGCACATGTGTTCTCATTTCTCTCGGGTAAATATCTATGAATGGGATTACTGAATCATAGAAGTGTGTTTTTTAATTTAAAGAAAGTTCAAAAATGTCTTCCAAAGTGGCACTCCCACCAGACGCCTAGGAGAGTCCAACTGCTCTACATTCTTGCCCAAACTTGGGTTCACTTTTAATGGGCAGAATTGTTGGTGACAAGGCTGAAGGGATCTCCATGGGCACATACATAGGACTCTCAGATGCCCTTGGGATCCCTTCTCTGTGTGCGCCTATAAGAGAACTTTTCTAAGGTTTTCCCCATAGACTCAAAAATCTCAAAGAGCCTTTACTACCAAGTGAAGAAAGCAAGCAAATGACACACAGATTGGAGGAAGAAAGTAAGGAAAAGAAGAAAGAGTGAGAAATAGACGATCCTAAAAAAAAGGCAAGTTGTAGCTATCAAGTAGCAATGTGGAGCAGAGGGTGGAAAGCAAAGCTTCACATTTGCAGAATTATTTTCATCAACAGTCTATTCACAAAACAATAAGATATAAAAAACATACTAGATAAGATATCTTTTTCCAGTGGGTTCCACTGGGAGGTTTTTGCTGCTGTTATTACTAGGTTTTGCTCAGACATCTAGGGCTTGGCTGTAGCTGCCAAGGGCTCTTCATTAGCTTGCCTCTAAGAATGTAAACACTGAAATCGGTTATTTTAGGGTCAGGCACTGGAAAAGATTCTAATAAAATAAATTGACCAGCTTCCCACGGATGAGAAAGCTCTAAAACCTGACGGCTTTTTGCTGGTAACTGCAGCAGTAAATTCAGGCAATCCGGGATAAATGTCAGACTGCTTTCTGGGATAAAATGCCTCTATCAAGCTACCAAAATATCATTAAGAGGGGTATGGAATTGCTGCAGGGAGAAACGCTCAGGCCTTCTCCTCTCCCAATCTCCTTAAAGCGATGCCAGACATGATGGATTTTGTATTATGAATACCAGTGTGCCCGTATTGGATTTGAAGATTCAGGAACATGCATCTGTATTTAATTTAGGTGTCTGTCTGTTGATGTGGAAAGGACAATATGAATGGCTGGTGGGAACATTTGTCTACATTCGATCACACTGAGCACAGTCATTTTACATACTTTGTGCTCCCTTATGTCTTTCCATGTCTTTAGCACATATTCATTTATTTAACAAATAGTAATTGAGTGCCTAGGTGCCCTTCCAGAAGTTGGTGATAGAGAGTGGCCAAGACAAGGTCCCTATCCTCATGGAACTACCATATGGAGGGGAAGACACGTAATAAAACCACCACTGAACATGTATCATGTCAGATGATGCTAAGGGCTGTAGAAACAATTGAGAAGGATAAGGCAGAGAGAGAGAGGGCCATGCGGGGCATGCATCACGACAGCAATTGGTCAGGGAAGCCCTCTCTAATAAGATGACATTTGAGTGAAAACATTTGAGCAGAAGAAGCTATGTAGATATTAGGGGGAAGAGCATTCCAGGCAGAGGGAACAGTCAGTACACCTTGGCCAGCCCAGAGACCTGTAAGATTTTTAGCATGATGGGTGTATAGGGTGGGGATGGAGAGTAAGGGAGAATTCCAGGAATGGCAGGAGATGAGTCTGGAGATTATGCTCAGATCATTCCTAAGAAATCTAATGAATCTATATGATGTGTTCAGGAAAGCTACCCTGGCTGGGACAGTGCTTCTCCGCCAATAGACAGAGGCCATCTTCAGGATAAAAGAGCAAATTCATTGAAAGGTTAGTCCAGATAGAGATTTCTAAGTGATAAAATCATAAATATTAGTAAGACACAGATTTTGTAGGGCGTTGGATGTCAGGCAGAGGAGTTCAAACTTTGTAAAGTGAGGATTAGAAGTCGCTGAAGGTTTCAATATATGGTAAAAGTGTTTAATCTTATAGACGTGTGCAAAACATATTAAAATTGGGAGAGAGCAGTAGTTAGGAAACTATATTAGAACAGAGACCAAAGCCTAGAGATAATGGGAAACATGAAAGACATTAAGAAGGCAATTTTTGGTAAGTAATGGAAGATGAAGAGGAGACATGAATTATTTTGCCTCTACCACTGCATCTGGATCCTCCTTTGCAGGAATTACTTCTACTGCTTGGTATGCAATCTTAACACAATTCTTAAAATTCCAAGCCCTCCCTGGCCAAAGGTTGAGAGATAACCACATGTGTGACCAAGGATTAACTAATTAAAGATTCAGAAACCTAGGAAGGCTGTTTTTCAAGGGATTTTGGTAAAGGGAAAGTCTAATGTAATTTCAATTCAACAAGTATTTTTTAAAAGCAAGACACCAAAAAAGTGCTAAGAAAGTCAAACATCCCAAAAGTTTAGTGGGTAGGAAAGAAAGCATCCAACCAGTTGAGTTATAGTATAGAAACACAATCTCAAAACAGGTAAAAAATAGTCAGTGATGAGCCTCTAGATAGTCAATTACTAATAGCTATGACTAGTCTGTGCATACAGGTACACGTGTATAAATGAATATTTTCAAAGAAATGATGGATATTCATTAAAACATGTCCTAGAGATCTTATTATTTTCTGACAAGTCCCAGGTGAAAAATACCAATTTGAATTTACAAATATATGGGATATTATGAAGATAGTGCAATAAGAATATCTATTGATTAATCAGTAACTACTTAAGATAATTAAATTATTAATAATAATAGCTATGGTTTAAAGTACATTTCCACGTCCAGGTACTGAGCTGGGGAATTTGTGTGCAGTATCTTCTTTAAACCTAACTTGTGAGGTGGCCATCACCTTCATTTTATAGATGAGGCTCAAAGAGGTGACATAATGTCCCAAAGTCACAGTTAGTACATAGCTGAACTGAAATTTGAACCCAGGTGCCCCAACCCAAAATCTATCATTTTAATTCTATTCTAAAATAATTGTAATCAAAAAATTAAGTTTTGGATAAGCAAGGAGTCACCCTCCAGTCTTAATAAAAGGACAAATAATGTTTAAAATTAATGTTTGTTTAATCTAGGAGATAAGAAACATGTGGCCCCAAACATTTCATTCCAGAACAAACAACCAAAAAAAAAATCAAATCCAGTTCCATTTTTTAAAGGTTTCTCTCCTTAAATATGTGACTTCACCACAGAATCATCCAAGGAGCTTTGTAAAAGTACACACGACTCAACCCCATCCCTAGACATTCACATGCACTGGGTCTAGGATAGAAATTTAACAAAAAGGAAAAATTGTGTAGTTAAAAAAAAAAAATCAGCACACCAGTTAGAATGGGCATCATCAGAAAATCTACAAACAACAAATGCTGGAGAGGGTGTGGAGAAAAGGGAACCCTCTTGCACTGTTGGTGGGAATGTAAATCGATACAGCCACTATGGAGAACAGTTTGGAGGTTCCTTAAAAAACGAAAAATAGAACTACCATATTACCCAGCAATCCCACTACTGGGCATATACCCAGAGAAAACCATAATTCAAAAAGACACATGCACCCCAGTGTTCACTGCAGCACTATTTACAATAGCCAGGTCGTGGAGGCAACCTAAATGCCCATCGACAGACGAATGGGTAAAGAAGATGTGGTACATATATACAATGGAGTATTACTCAGCCATAAAAAGAAACGAAATTGGGTCATTTGTAGAGATGTGGATGGACCTAGAGACTGTCATTCAGAGTGAAGTAAGTCAGAAAGAGAAAAACAAATATCGTATATTAACGCATATATGTGGAACCTAGAAAAATGGTATAGATGAACAGGTTTGCAGGGCAGAAATAGAGAAACAGATGTAGAGAACAAATGTATGGACACCAAGGGGGAAAGTGGTGGGGGGTGTGGTGGTGGTGGGATGAATTGGGAGATTGGGATTGACATACACACACTAATATGTATAAAATGGATAACTAATAAGAACCTGATGTATAAAAAAATAAATAAAATTCAAAAAAAAATCAGGGAGACTCTCCTGGACAAAGATGAGCACTGATAACTTAGACATACAACAGTCAAATCCATCATGAAAATGGGCCCCAGGTATCAGGAGGTTGCTGAACCGAGTGGCTGTCACGCCACAATCCATTTGTCTAGCCATGGAGAAGAGCTGACTTTGATCAGGCCAAAGTTCATGGAGTCAGAGGTGCACTAGGGACCCACGGCCACAGTATTTGTGAGCTGCTGGGGTAAGATGACATTGAGGATCACAGATAGGTGACGAGATGGTGCACAAAAAGGCACACTGTACGCCAGGTTTCCTCTGGATTGTTTTGTTGTTGTTGTTTTGTAACAGGCCAATGAAAGAGAAAGGGAGTTATTTGCAGCTTAGCATTCTGCAGATGAAGCCATGGATGTATGTCCCTGACCATCGCAGCAAACCGAAGTATGGCTCTCTCGTGTGTGAGGACAGGTATTCCCTTTCTCAGTAGCTCCCCTCACAGGCATGTGTACAGCATCCTGGAATCTGCCTCTCTGGGGACCAGGAGGCTGTCTTAACTGGATACACAACATGGCGACTCTGCCTAGTTTCAGCTGGGGTCTCTCATCTTTTCCACACTCTGAATAGACATCTTATATTGAACATTGTACCAAGTATTCATTATTTAATCCTTGCAATGAGCCTGTGGGGTAGGTAAATGTCTTAGTCTGCTTGGACTGCTTTAACAAATACCATAGATTGGATGGCTTAAACAACAGACATTTATTTATCACAGTTCTGCAGGCTAGAAAGTCCAAGATCAAGGTGTCAGCAGATTTGGTGTCTGGTGAGGCCTTCCTTCCTGGCTTGCAGACACCTGCCTTCTCACTGTGTCCTCACATGCCAGAGAGGTATCTCTGGTCTCTCTTCCTCTTTATACAAGGGCACTTATCCTACCTTGGGGGATCCACCCTCATGACCTCATCTAAACCTAATTATCTCCCAAAGGCCCCATATCCTAACCTAGTATCATCACATTGGGGGTTGAAGCTTCAACATATGAATCTGAGGGATGGGGCAGACAAACATTCAGTCCATAACAATAAATATTATCCACACTTTTACAGAAGAAACTAGACCACTTGTCCAAGAACATGTGGCTAGTAAGTAGAGCAGGGATTCAATCCCAGGTCTTTCTGGCTCCTTAGCACAGGCTTCTGAAGATTAGAACCTTTATTCTACCAGTAAAAGATCTCACACCTCCTTCAAAGACAGTCAATACAGTTGCCTTAGATTTTTCTATAATTAGATCTGTCCTCTGACCCTTTCTTCTTTGCTTGAATGAAAAGATGCTGTTGAGTTTTTAAAAATATATTTATGTAGAGCTTGCAGCCTTGCATCTGGCAACTAGTTTTCACCACTATGGTTGTTATTTCTGTTATGACTAGTATATCATTGACTAACTCATCTATATTTTTGAGTCCTTTTACCCCAGAAATTTGCTCATATTTTGTCACTGACCTTCATATCTTCTCTCTGTATATTCTCTTTATTGGACTTTAAATCTATTCCCACAGTTTTAATTTTCTGTGTTTCTCCAAAAGCTAGATCTGTAGCCTCAATTTCACTTTGCTTTACCACCCCCTCATTTCCCATGTACCTGCCAGAAACAGCTCCACACAAATGACTTGTCAGCCAATTAAATTCAAAATATTTGAAATTGAAAGTATTCTATTCCTCCAAAAATCAGCTTCTCCTAACTTTTTTTGTGTTTGCTTTTGAGTTAAATTTTAAACGGTAAGTTCCCTGTTTACTCAGGTTAAAAACTTCAGAATCACAACTGGCTTCCTTCTCCCTCTTACACTCCACAACCAACCAATCGCTAACTACTCTTGTGTCTATTTGACCTCAAGCCCCTCCCTACCAACCTGATTGTTCCCATATTTGGTATTTGTCTTTCTCTTTTTAACTTACTTCACTTAGTATGATAATCTCGAGGTCCATTCATGTTGCTGCACATGGCATTATTTCATTCCTTTTTTCATGACTGAGTAGTGTTCCATTGTGTATATATATATATATGTACCACATCTTCTTCATCCATTCATCTGTCGATGGATATTTAGGTTGTTTCCATGTCTTGGCTATTGTAAATAGTACTGCTATGAATATTGGGGTGCATGTATCTTTTTGAATTAGAGTTTTCTCAGGACAGATGCCCAGAGTGGGATTGCTGGATCATATGGTATTCTATTTTTAGTTTTTTAAGGAATCTCCACACTGTTTTCCATAGTGGCTGCACCAATTTACATTCCCACAAACAGTGTAGGAGGGTTCTCTTTCCTCCACACCCTCTCCAGCATTTATGCTTTGTAGTTTTTCTGATGCCCATTCTAATGATACCTCATTGTATCCTCATTGTATACCTCATTGTAGTTTTGATTTGCTTTTCTCTAATAATTACTGATGTTGAGTATCTTTTCATGTGCCTATTGGCCTTCTGTATGTTTTTGGAGAAACTTCTATTTAGATCTTCTGCTCATTTTTTGATTGGGTTGCTTGCTTTTTTGTTATTGAGTTGCATGTGATTGCTCCTACATTTAATCAGAGACTGTAGAGATTTTAGCCTAGATACTTGGTGGAACTTCCTTTCTTCTGAAAGATTCACTTTCTCTAATACATCATAGACACAACTGCCACATTCTTATTTGCAGATACACCAGGACATCACTCCAAGGGGAAATATCCTCAGTGTTGCTCCTGAATGGCCGAAGTGTGGGAAGTTGGGTGTTTAAATTCAGTAATTCAGAAGAGTAATGAATTACCCTCATCCTTGTACCAGTTACCAAACCATGGTCATGCCCTCAATTGTGTCAGCTCGCTTAACTCAAGAGTGGTGGCGCCTGCTTAAATGGAGATGAGCTTTGCCTTATCCTCTCTTTGGTCATACAAGTTACCCAAGTGTGATCGAGAAAGAAGACAGAAACCCTTTTAAGTAAATAACACTGGCTGAATGGTCCTTGGGAGCCAGGAATAACAAGTTCAAATTGTACCTCCTGTGTGTAGCTTTCAACTTGCTGGTTCAAAGAGAGCTCTTCCACTTTGGACATCCTTATGCTGACTGATTGTACTTCTCTTTTGACAATTTTATATTGTCTCATATCATTAGATCTTTCTTAAGGCATACCTTCCTCTCTTCCCTTCAGTCGTCCTCTTGTAGATTAATAACTCAGCTTCACCACTCTGGGTATTCCATCCTGAATTTTACATGTATCATGCTTGGCCCTGGCAGGTACTCAGTAAGTATTAATAGGATCAAGTGTGTGGTTGACGTTAATTTTGGATTCTCTACCTATCTGGAAGGAGATTTAGAGCAGGTTTTCCTAAATTTGGCCATTTGAATCAGGTAGAACTCTTTTGGTGTTGAGTGATTTAAAACCCAACTCATATTGGCTTAAACACTTTGGCTGATGTTACGGAACAACTAGACATAGATTGCAAGTCAGACAGGCCTGATCAAGAAACTCAATTGATCCAACAACTTTCTCTCCATCTCTCTGCCTGCTTTCCATGGTATCAGCTTCATTCTCAGGATGTACATAGAAGCCCCAGCAGCTCTAGGATTTCCCTGCCTAGAGCAAACGCAACTGCAATCCTACTGCAATTCCAGGGCCCACATCTTCACCCACTGCTGCAGAGGAAAAGGGTCTTTTGTAATAGTTCTAGGTCTTAAGATCCACTCTCTCCCACTGGCCTGAATGGTATAAGGGTAGGTCTATGTCACAAAATAATTGCGTGGTGGAGAAGTGGCTGAGATAAATACACAGAGGGAAATTTGGGTACTAGTAACAGGAAAAGGGGAAAACTGATATTTAGATTGCAACTGGTTTGTTCACTATATTGATCATCAGAATCAACTGGATACATTTTTTAAAATTTCAGATTTACGAACCTTATCTAAAAACTTCCAAATGGAGCCTGGGAAATGCATTTTATGAAACCTCCTCCAGTGATCCCAGGTAAGGGGATCAAGTATCTTACTGCCGTCTGCGCCTTTCCTTACCTCTATCACACAGGAAAGTAATCCAGATATATATTAAAAAGCTATAAAATAATACTTAGAAAGAAATATGAGCACCAGGAAAGTGACTCTGTAAATATGAAAGTGTAATTATTCTCAATAAGCATTTCTGCCTCCAATCTCATCTAAAATAAAAGCAGATGAGCTCCAGGGATGTCTGGTCCTCATCTATTGGACTCACTAATACAGATTTATTCTTTTAGATAACATGATGAGCAGTTGCATCTTTGAAGGGAGTGAGAAATCCATTTATCCTCCTGGGTGCCCCTGGTCTCATCCTGGAAAAGTTGCACTAATAATATCACAAAGAGAAATCCAAAACAAATGGAAGTTTTCTCTCCTGACACAAAATAATCAGAAACTTTGCATCCAGATAGGGAAGACAGGCATTTGCATTACTATGATAGGATCGTTAGATGGATGAAATGTGAAGAAATCCAAAATGAAAGATCCCTCCTGGCACAAAACCTGCTCTCACACACGGGCTTCAGAGCATTCACTTGGACAATTCTAGTACAGCTTGTCATGCCAATGAAGTTGCAGAATGCTCGACTGGGTCTGTCTGGCCCCTGAGAAATCCAACCCACCTCCAGAGCGGTGCATCTGGAGAATGAAAGGAACAGAACAATGGTACAGCCAGCTCCAATCCCTCACCTGCCTGCGTGATGGTTTAATACACTCAGCCCTCAACCGATTACATTTTTTAAAAATAAAATCAAGGGAAAGGAGATGAAAGGGACAGGGAGAGTGGTGGGTTGTTGGAGGGACTCACTGGCTCGCTCATCTTCCTGAATCACTTTTGCTCTCCCAAGGTTAGGGGGCTCGTTTCCTATCTTCTTCCAGCTGTGTAGAGTCCTGCTTCCTCCTAATTCACCCACCTCTCAGCCCCCTCCCCACCAGCCCCCCTCTCTCTCTCTATCCAAGTGTTCTGAGGAAGCCGGCATGATGGATAACAGATGTTCTTTGACATATTGTGTCATTCATCACACAACAGTCCCAATCCCACTAACAGGGCCTTTCCCATATGTCACTGTCGGCTTTTGAGTGGTCCCAATGCATCAACGAGAAATGGTTTAATACAGTGTGCTATAATTCCTGAGTCACAACTCAGTGGAAGGGTTTGGGATGCTGAGGTCCTTTTCCTTTCCACCTTATTTATTTGTTTCAACTGGATTCTGATCCTGATAAATGGGTGAGGGGACTCATCTGAGGCCAGGTAGAGGAGAAAACTGACCACAAAATTGTGCACCAGGTTGGAAGAAAAAGGGAAGTCGGTCTAGAGTGGGAGGCAGAAAATGCACCCTGTAGTATATTACCACACTCCCTGGCAGGCTCTTGCTTACTTTCTATGGAATAGGTTGTCTGCCATGCTTGACAATGAGTAGCTTTCAGTGGTAAAGAACTATAACTCCAAATTGACATGGGAGTACCCTGCTGTGTCCCCAAAGGGAAGAGAGTTTACTGCGTCAGCCAGAAGGGAAGTTCCCCTGACCAAGCCTCCACTTATGGATGCTCCTGCTTTGGCTGAAGCAAAGGGTTTTGAGGTATTTCCTGTTATAATGCATTCATCCCAGAAGTATCACCATAGCAACAAGTCACATCTTTGCAAGCACCAAAGGCTATCGCAAGTTCACACACTTTATAGATTTCTTTCTCTCCAGATACCCATGGTGGACTTGCTACTCTGTCGGCTTGCCAGGGGTCACGTCTCACCAGAGTGATGGGCTTCAAGTCATGAGGAGCACCAGTGTGACTGTTCCTGATCTCCCAGGCCTTTGATTCCCACCCACTCCCATGGGAAGCAGACAGGATGATCCCCACAGTAACAGTAACACTCACAGAGTAGAGTCACAAATTCGTTCACCCTTCAGCTCAGACATTGCTCCTAAAAAGACACCTGCCTCCCACAACTCCCCGCCATCACACTGGATAAAGAAAATCTTAAATTTTCAAGTTGGGGTATCTCAAATTTTTCTGGTTTAAATTATCTTTTGGGGGAGGGGTTAAAAACAACTCTGTTGGGGAAAAAACTCAATCAATTCAGAATTTAACTCTCTACTAGAGCTCTTTCCCTCCCCTCTCCTTTCCCCAAGATGGAATCTGGTTATCGGGGGACCATGAAGGCATAGGGAGCAAAGGGCCTCTGATCTTGTTTCAGTCCTTGGGCTGCAGAGGGCTGGCTGGATCCATAAGTGTGAGCTGCTTGTATCAACTAAAGCATGATGGCTCTGGTGCTGGCCCAGTCTGCTCCTGCCTATTCAAAGATAGGTTGTTTTTTTTTTTTCCCTTGACCTAACCATGTGTTTTTCAATTCAGCTGAGTATTACACACTACATGGCTGGTACCCAATTAAAACCAGGCATAGCCTCTTGGCTTCATGCCACCAATTGTTTTAAACTAGGTTTTGCTCCCCGTTACCTTTGCTCTTTGTTCCCTTCTCAGTTCCTGAGGCTACTGGAATGTTCCAAGCTTCATCTGTCATGTTACCATCTGTCCCTGATCCTGTGGATTTGACTGTTTTCCTTTTGATGCTCAGAGCTCTTCAGAGCATGACCTGAGCTTTTCCTTAACCTCTTCTGATCCTGCCCTCTCCAAGGACTGATCTCACCACCATCTGCTGGACACTTGGCTGCTGGGTTGCTGTCCTGCTGGGCGTGTCTCTCCACAGGCAGAAGAGGCTGCCTTAACTCCCCCTGCCAATTCCACCATGATGTGTTCAATCCAGTGAGCTGACCCTTTGGTTGGACAACTGCCATGTTTATGTTCTGGGGAACGGAAGCTGCCCCATCTCTTCCAATGGCAGAGATACAATGCCCCTCTAACAAGTGTGAACCTTGCCATTTAGTCATTTGGTCCTTTCAGGGTTTATGATGGAGCCTGTTGGCACAGGTACCTGGATAGTCTCCTACAAGCATAGCTATATTATTGGCACACCTAACCTCCTATCATCTTCTATGGTTCTCAAAGTCATTAATTAAACAGAATTAGCCATTGGAAGGAGTCTACTCTATGTGCCTGTCTCTGCTCCAAAGGCCATAAACCTTATTTGGGCAGAAACTGGAGAGAGTTGTTGGATTTTCTTTTTCCTTTCTGTAGCATGAGCTGTCAAAAATTTTAGCTCCAAAGACAAAATACTAGGTCAATATGAAAAAAAAAAAAGTCAGATTTTGACTTCAGTAGTTTAAAGGATCAATGATCAGTGACATCCAAATTCAAATATCCCAATAACGTATATAAACAACCATCAGTCTCAAAGCTTCTTAATACAGACAGTCACATGACACAGTGACCACAATGATAGCCCTTTACAAAACAAATCCATGCCAGCAAGCCTCCATCTGCTAGATTGGAGCACATCATCTTTCTTGAGTTCATGTAGTCAGATGGTTGCTGGCCTTGGTCATCAATTATATCTCTAATTGTAAAGGTTAGGGCTTTACTCCATCTGTTCCTGACCCACACTCTAATGCACAACCCTGACTCTGTTGTCCATTCCCGTCACTGTGTTGATCATGATGTTTCTTGAGCTTGTTTCCCATACCTGATTATTCCACTTAACTCTTGGCATCTCATGTCCTGATGAAAGGTACTTTATTCCAAAACCCCTTGGTTTCACTCTCACATATGAAAGTGTTTTGGAGGTTGGTTGCTGCTCCCTGGGTCCATTCCTAAGGCATCCATGCTACGGTGTTACAGCAAAAGGCCATGTTAAATACATGGTGAGTAGGTTCTCCATCTTGGTTTAGAGTATTAATAATGCTGTTCACTAGTTTTGTGTCTTGGGGCAATATACTGGACCCATTTCCTCACTAATAAGAAAACCAATCTTACAGGGTGGTCATGAGGAATAAATGAGATCATGGTCTATAAAATGCTTCACACACTGACTGAAATAATTTAAACATTTAACTCTCATTCACTATTATGAGTCCTGTTATCATTAGTTTTATAATTCTCCATCCCACAGCAGGGGTAGGACAATCACACATGTCAGTTTAGCCCTTGATGACAGGTTATTGACCATAATCTAAATTTCTCCTTTCTTGATCAAGAAGACTTTTACAAAGAGATCTACTTTTGTGCATAACCAAATAATATATGAGCCAATCATGAGTGTATTATGTTCTTCTTAGCATTTCCGCAGCTGGGCAAATTCCCTTATTATTTTTTTAAATTACTCTATGCATTCCCCATGAAAAGAGTATTAAATTTCCTCACCCAAAATGCCTCAGATCCTGATGAATGATTTTCAAAGTATCTTTTACTCTTTTACTGTCATTATTATGCAGCCTAGGAACACAGTGTTTCCATTTCATTAAAATATAATATGTCTACACAGGAATCACGGGCAAATTATGGTGGAACATGAGTCAATAAACTTTTATTATACCAGTCCTTAATGCTTTTATTAATGTTGAAGAACTTAAAATTAAATTATTTCTAAAGCAAGATTTACTGCTGAAACTCCAGAGATAAAGCTGGCTAGGGTACCTACTAGAGGCCCCTTCAGCGTCCCATTGACTGTTCATACCTGGGCTGTGTGCACGGATGTAAAAATCCTCCCTATGTAAACTGGACTTGCTTCTGTTTATACAACCTCTCTGCCATGGCTGCTTTAATGAATAAGGCATGAGGAATGCAACTCATTTCATGATGCCTGAAAAGAATGTGTATGTAGTAAAGTCTGGTTGTAGTTTGAAAATCTATGGATTTCTGTGCTTTCCTCAGTGTTGCTGTTTTTTAACTCCTATTCTTGGTCTTGATAATCTTAGTTGAATCTGGCTACACTGAAATTTACTCATTCATTCATGTATTCACTAATTCATTCATTCTTTCAACTGATAATGCAGTAAATACTAAACTCTAGAGAAGAAAAGATGAACATTCCCCTACTTTCTTGGAGTTGATAGTCTTGGAAAAAAATCAAGATCAGCCATACAGGGCCATAAATACTGAGCCATCAGAATGGAGCCAGCCACAAAGTTCACCTGAAAGGGATACCGTATCTAGTGTGGGTTTTCAGAGAAAGTCTGCATGGAGGAAACAAAAGGTCATTATCCTGGCCAGAGTTTTCAAATTTGTGACCCATGGATAATTATGAAGATATTTAACCAGTTCCAACATTTAAATATTAGCAGATCACACATGCTTCATTTTTCAAATTTCCAACTACTCTTGGAAATTAGTAACATCTAGCAACATGAGTTCCACATCACACATAGAAACAACCAGCTGGAGGTGAGATGCCACTGCCCTACATGTGCTTTCTAGTTACAGCACCCTCACTAGGCCCCTTTCACCTAGCAGCATTCCCAGCCTGGCCACTACAGACATTTCAGGGTGCCACTCCTAAGCAAGACTTAAATAACACATAAGGTTTGGTAGGCAAAAGGCAATGAGGGAGGGACAGAGTTGTCGGATAAAACATACAGTCAGTTAAATTTAACTTTTAGACAAATAGATAAAATTTTAGAAGAAATATATCCCATTAAATATTGCATGGGAAATACTTATCCTAAAACATTATCTGTTGCTTTTCTGAAATTCAATTAACTGGGTGTCCTGTATTTTTCCTTGCTAAATCTGGTAACCCTGGATGACTTGAGTGGAGTGAGGGGGGCTGGGGAGGTCATTCTTGATAAAGTGAATGGTATAAAAAAGTAGAGAAAGGGACAAAGCAAGTCCCTGAGTGAAGGAGTGTTCCAATCTGCTCAGAACATGTGACTACGGAGTACTGGGAGATAATGAGATAAAAAAATAAGACCTTTGTTATATTGGGCATTATATTGGGCATTTGGGGCTAGATCCCATGCAAAACAGTTTACCTAGATCAGCTTATGTTTTTCCCACAACCCATCTACATGTGAGACTTGGCTGAATTATATACTTTGTTCAATGACACCTGGTGATTGGGAGAGGCCAGATTTGACCACAGATGTCTCAAGCTCAGCTACAGCCACCCATGATAAGAATGGAAGGGTAGAAGGAGACAGTCAGAGAGACTGGGAATTCTTAAGAGTAGGATTTGTACTTTTTTCAACTTTTCATCACCTGACCCCTAAGCTCTACCCCACAGTGCTCAGTTAGTAATAACTGAAATTATTACTGATGTTCTCGTAAAATGAGCAGCCACATAAGTCACTTACCAGGATTGAGATCATCTAAGCTGTGCCAGAATAGGTAGCAGGACCCAGCTAAGTCGGGGGAATTACATGAATATTGGGAGAAAAAGGAATAGAAAGGACAGAATAAGGCGGTTCCATGAAGGCACAGGACTGTGGAGGAGGGACTGCATCTCAATCTGTTTCTTGAAACTATGGTGCTCAGTAAATGTCTCAAAATGACAACCTAGTGCAGCCCTGGAGCAGAAGCAATGGTGCTGCCATCTGATTTACAGCCCCCTCTCCCGTCTCTGTTGGAGAAAGTAAGTAGCAGATCACTGGGCTATTGCTCCACAAAAAGCTAATACTATTTTAATAAATACCAGGCCTTGAAGAGGAGAGATTAGGTCAAAGCACCAAATACTTAGAATTCTATATTGGACATCAACATCTACTATCAATGTTTCTCACTTAACTTCTCTAGAACATGCTTCAATACACATACTCAGTATCATCAAATGGAGATAATTTATAAAATTATGAAAACCATAGTCCATTCAGAACTCCTCTTTCTGGCAATGGTAACTAGGGGAAAAACTGGTTTTGAGGAAAATTCCTAAGAAGTCCAGAGTCATTTGATAGAAACAAAATTTTCTTTAAAAACCAACTTGTTCAGATCTCTCTGCAGATTGATGGTTTTTCAAGATTTGTCAAAGCCAGTTTGTTTTATTTTGTGGAGTTGCAGAGTCTTGAAAAAGATTAGAAGTCCTACCTTTGGCTATTACCTATACTTTATTCCCCCATAGTTATCTTCCAGAAACATAAGCAGATCCTCAGTGTCTCTGAATTTTATTCATACCTTCTTTCCTCAGTCTTTCTTTAGCTGATCCAAATAATTAACTTTGGGTACCTACTCCGTGTTAACACTGCTGATGTGCTTTATTTGTAAAATAATAACTTTGAGATCATGGTTGTCAACTAATATTAATGTATAATTCTTCCTATTAACTTAGTGTAACTGCCACTGGAGCAAAGGCCATGTCTCTGGTGTTTGTCACTCTATACAAGGCTTAGCCCAGCACTTGTCACTTAGTGGGAGCACGTCAATTATCTACTGAATGGATGGAAAATAGCTAGAATTTCTTTGCTTCCAAACTCTTCTTGCACAAAAAGCCAACCCTGGACAAGACCATCTTTCTCACCAAGGAACTTGCTCCCACAAACCCAATAGACACATTTATTCCATTTTATGTCTACTTTTTTCCTTAAATTTATGATACTCCATATTTGCCTATTTTATTACTTATTTTGAATGTTGTCTTTGGCTTGTCCTATGTGGCAGGCTTCCTCTTTCTCTTCCACTCCATCTGACTCTAGTGATGCATAGTTTGGGCCAGAGATGGAACTTCCACTAAGCTTAGTCACAATAGGATGACACTAGACCCCTCCTACACCCACTCTTCCTACCACTATAGAGAGGGGTAAGTCAAGAGTCATCTATATGCATATAAGGTTCAGAATTAAGGAGTTCAATAAGAAATGGGCCAGCAAAGGGGAGAGAGGAAAGGGTTGGAAGAAAAAATAAGAAGTTTCCATAGCAGTTACCCCAGGGAAACTCTGAATACCATCTTAGAGAAAGAAACTGAGGTCACCTTCCATATGGCACAGTAGTAAGACATGGAGATCACCTTCCTCCCCACAAATACATCAAAAATACATCTACATGTGGAATAACTCCTAAGAACACCTACTGAATGCTGGCAGAAGACCTCAGACTTCCCAAAAGGCAAGAAAATCCCCACATACCTGGGTAGGGCAAAAGCAAAAAGGAAAAACAGAGACAAAAGAATCTGGATGGGACCTGCAACTCTGGGAGGGAGGTGAAGGGGGAAAAGTTTCCACACACTAGGAAGCCCCTTCACTGGCAGAGACGGGGGTGGGGGTGGGGTGGGAGGGAAGCTTCAGAGCCACAGAGGAGAACGCAGCAGAACGGGTGCAGTGGGTAAAGTGGAGAGATTCCCGCACAGAGGATCGGTGCCGACCAGCACTCACCAGCCTGAGACGCTTGTCTGCTCATCTGCCAGGGCGGATGGGGGCTGGGAATTGAGGCTTGGGCTTCGGAGGTCAGACCCCAGGGAGAGGACTGGGGTTGGCTGCGTGAAGAGAGCCTGAAGGGGGCTAGTGCACCACAGCTAGCCAGGATGGAGTCCGGAAAAAGGTCTGGATCTGCCTGAGAGGCAAGAAACCACTGTTTCGGGGTGCATGAGGAGAGGGGCTTCCTACTCCATGTGCCCACAGAAGGCAGAGGACCACCTAAGCAAGCTCCAGAGATGGGCACGAGCTGAAGCTATCATCTTGGACTCCAGAAACAGGCATGGACTGTTAACGCTGCTGCCACTGCCACCAAGAATCCTGTGTGCAAGCGCAGATCACTACCCATGCCCCCCTGGGAGCCTGTGCAGCACTCCACTGCCAGGGTCCCATGATCCAGGGACAACTTCCCCGGGAGAACACATGGCATGCCTCAGGCAGCTGCAATGTCACGCCAGCCTCTGCCACCACAGGCTCGTACTGCATTCCAATTATGACTACTGTACCCCTCCCTCTCCCCGACCTGAGTGAGAAAGAGAGCGCTAATCAGCTGCTGCTTTAACCCCTTCCTGTCTGGGAGGGGAAAAGATGCCTGAGGGTGGCCTACAAAGAGGCAAGGCCAAAACCAAAGCTGAACCCCAGGAGCTGTGTGAACAAAGAAGAGAAAGGGAGATTTTTCCGTGCAGCCTTAGGAGCAGCAGACTAAACCCCCGAAATCAACTTGATAAACCCTGCATCTGTGGAATACCTGAATAGACAACGAATGTTCCCAAAATTGAGGCGGTGGATTTTGGGAGCAACTGTAGACTTGGGGTTTGCTTTCTGCATCTGATTTGTTTTTGATTTCATGTTTATCTTAGTTTAGTTTTTAGCACTTATTATCATTGGTGGATTGTTTATTGGTTTGTTTGCTCCCTTCCTTTTTCCTCTTTTGTGAGTGTGCGTGTGTATGTTTCTTTGTGTGATTTTGTCTGTTTAGTTTTCTTATACCATTTTTTGGGGGGTTCTATCTGTTCTTTATTTTTTTCTTCTTCTGAGCCATGCAGCTGGCAGGGTCTTGGTGCTCTGGCCAGGTGTTGGGCCTGAGCCTCCATGGTGGGAGAGCTTAGTCCAGGATATTGGACCACCAGAGACCTCCTGGCCCAACACAGTAACAATCGGCAAGAGCTCTCCCAGAGATCTCTGTCTCAACACAAAGACCCAGCTCCAGCCAACAGCCAGCAAGTTCCAGTGCTGGACACCCTATGCCAAACAACTAGCAAGACAGGAACACAAACCCACGCATTAGCAGAGAGGCTGCCTAAAGTCATACTAAGTTCACAAACACCCCAAAACATACCACCGGACGCAGCTCTGCCAACCAAAAGGACAAGGTCCAGCCTTACCCACCAGAACATAGGCACCAGTCCCCTGTACCAGGAAGCCTACACAAGCCACTAAACCAACCTTACCCACTGGGGGCATACACCAAAAACAACAGGAACTACAAAATTGCACCCTGTGAAAAAGATACCCCAAACACAGAAAGGTAAGCAAAATGAGAAGACAGAGAAACACACAGCAGATGAAGGAGCAAGGTAAAAATGCACCAGACCAAACTAATGAAGAATAAATAGGCAGTCTACCTGAAAAAGAATTCAGAGTAATGATAGTAAAGATGATCCAAAATCTCAGAAATAGAATGGAGAAAATACAAGAAACAGTTAACAAAGACCTAGAAGAATTAAAGAGTAAACAATGAAGAGCAACACAATAAATGAAATTAAAAATTCTCTGGAAGGAATAAATAGCAGAATAATTGAGGCAGAAGAACGAATAAGTGACCTGGAAGATAAAATAGTTGAAATAACTGTCACAGAGCAGAATAAAGAAAAAAGAATGAAAAGAATTGAGGACAGTTTCAGAGAGCTCTGGGACAATATTAAATGCATCAACATTCAAATTATAAGCGTCCCAGAAGAAGAAGAAAAAAGAAAGGGTCTGAGAAAATATTTGAAGAAATTACAGTTGAAAACTTCCCTAAAATAGGAAAGGAAATAGTCAATCAAGTTCAGGAAGTGCAGAGAGTCCCATACAGGATAAATTCAAAGAAGAAACATGCCAAGACACATATTAATCAAATTATCAAAAATTAAATACAAAGAAAAAATATTTAAAGAAACAAGGGAAAAGCAACAAATAACATACAAGGGAATCCCCATGAGGCTAACAGCTGATCTTTCAGCATAAACTCTGCAAGCCAGAAGGGAGTGGTAGGACATATTTAAAGAGATGAAAGGGAAAAACCCACAACCAAGATTACTCTACCCAGCAAGGATCTCATTCAGATTCGATGTAGAAATTAAAAACTTTACAGACAAGCAAAAGCTAAGAGAATTCAGCACCACCAAACCAGCTCTACAACAAATGCTAAAGGAACTTCTCCAGACAGGAAACACAAGAGAAGGAAAAGACCTACAATAACAAACCCAAAACAATTAAGAAAACGGTAATATGAACATACATATAGATAATTACCTTAAGTGTAAATGGATTAAATGTTCCAACCAAAAGACACAGACTGGCTGAATGGATACAAAAACAAGACCCATATATATGATGCCTACAAGAGACCTACTTCAGACCTAGGGACACATACAGACTGAAAGCGAGGGTAGGTAAAAAGATATTCCATGTGAATGGAAATCAAAAGAAAGCTGGAGTAACAATTCTCATATCAGACAAAGGAGAGTTTAAAATAAAGACTATTACAAGAGACAAATCAGAACACTACATAATGATCAAGGGATCAACCCAGGAAGAAGATATAACAGTTGTAAATATTTATGCACCCAACGTAGGAGCACCTCAATATATAAGGCAAATGCTAACAGTCATAAAAGAGGAAATTGATGGCAGTACAATAATATTAGGGGACTTAAACACCCCACTTTCACAAATAGATCATCCAAAATGAACATAAATAAGGAAACACAAGCTTTAAATGACACATTAGACCAGATGCAATTAACTGATATTTATATGACTTTCCATCCCAAAGCAACAGAATACATTTTCTCCTCAAGTGCACATGGAACATTCTCCAGGATAGATCATACCTTGGGTCACAAATCAAGTCTTGGTAAATTTAAGAAAACTGAAATCATATCAAGTATCTTTTCTGACCACAATGTTATCAGACTAGATATTAATTACAGGAAAAAAACTGTAAAAAATACAAACACATGGAGGCTCAACAATACACTACTAAACAACCAAGAGGAAATCAAAAAATACCTAGAAACAAATGACAATGAAAACATGACGACCCAAAACCTATGGGATGCAGCAAAAGCAGATCTAAGAGGGAATTTTATAGCAATACAATCCTACCTCAAAAAACAAGAAAAATCTCAAATAAGCAACCCAATCTTATACCTAAAGCAATTAGAGAAAGAACATAAACCCCAAAGTTAGCAGAAGGAAAGAAATCAGAAAGATCAGGTCAGAAATAAATGAAAAAGAAATGAAGGAAACAACAGCAAAATCAAGAAAACTAAAAGCTGGTTCTTTGAGAAGATAATCATAATTGATAAACCATTAGCCAGACTCATGAGAAAAAAAGGGAGAAGACTAAAATCAACAGAATTAGAAATGAAAAAGGAGAAGTAACAACTGACACTGCAGAAATACAAAGGATCATGAGAGACTACTACAAAGCAACTCTATGCCAATAAAATGGACAACCTGGAAGAAATGGATATATTCTTAGAAAAGTACAACCTTCCAAGACTGAACCAGGAAGAGACAGAAAATGTAAACAGACCAATCACAAGCACTGAAATTGAAACTGTGATTAAAAATCTTCCAGCAAATAAAAGCCCAGTACCAGATGGTTTCATAGATGAATTCTCTCAAACATTTAGAGAAGAGTTAACACCTATCCTTCTCAAGCTCTTCCAAAATACAGCAGAGGGAGGAACACTCCCAAACTCATTCTATGAGGCCACCATCACCCTGATACCAAAACCAGACAAAGATGTCACAAAACAAGAAAACTACAGGTCAAAATCACTGATGAACATAGATGCAAAAATCCTCAGCAAAATACTAGCAAACAGAACCTAACAGCACATGAAAAGGATCATACACCATGATCAAGTGGGTTTTATCCCAGGAATGCAAGGATTCTTCAATATATGCAAGTCAATCAATGTGATAAACTATATTAACAAACTGAAGGAGAAAAACCATATGATCATGTCAATAGATGCAGAAAAAGCTTTTGACAAAATTTAACACCTATTTATGATTAAAAAAAACCCTCCAGAAAGTAGGCATAGAGGGAACTTACCCCAACATAATAAAGGCCATATATGACAAACCCACAGCCAACATCGTTCTCAATGGTGAAACACTGAAACTATTTCCTCTAAGATCAGGAAAAAGACAAGGTTGCCCACTCTCACCACTATTATTCAACATAGTTTTGGAAGTTTTAGCCATGGAAATAGGAAAAGAAAAAGAAATAAAAGGAATCCAAACCGGAAAAGAAGCAAAACTGTCACTCTTTGCAGATGACATGACACTATACACAAGGAATACTAAAGATGCCATCAGAAAACTACTAGAACATATCAGTGAATTTGGTAAGGTTGCAGGATAAAAAATTAATGCACAGAAATCTCTTGCATTCCTATACACTAATGATGAAAAATATGAAAGAGAAATTAAGGAACACTCTCATTTACCACGGTAACAAAAAGAATTGAAAACCTAGGAATAAACCTACGTAAGGAGACAAAAGACCTGTATGCAGAAATCTATAAGTCACTCATGAAAGAAATTAAAGATGATACAAACAGATGGAGAGATACACCATGTTCTTGGATTGGAAGAATCAACATTGTGAAAATGACTATACTACCCAAAGCAATCTACAGATTCAGTGCAACCCCTATCAAATTACCACTGGCATTTTTCACAGATCTAGAACAAAAAATTTCACAGTTTGTATGGAAACACAAAAAAACCCAAACAGCCAAAGCAATCTTGAGAAAGAAAAACGGAGCTGGAGGAATCAGGCTCCCTGACTTCAGACTATACTACAAAGCTACAGTAAGCAAGACAGTACAGTACTGGCACAAAAACAGAAAGATAGATCAATGGAACAGGATAGAAAGCCCAGAGATAAACCCACACACATATGGTCACCTTATCTTTGTTAAAGGAGGCAAGAATATACAATGGAGAAAAGACAGCCTCTTCAATAATTGGTGCTGGAAAACTGGATAGCTACATGTAAAAGAATGAAACTAGAACACTTCCTAACACCATACCCAAAAATAAACTCAAAATGGATTTAAGACCTAAATGTAAGGCCAGACACTATAAAACTGTTAGTGGAAAATGTAGGCAGAACACTCTATGACATAAATCACAGCAAGATCCTTTTTGACCCACCTCCTAGAGAAATGGAAATAAAAACAAAAATAAACAAATGGGACCTAATGAAACTTAAAAGCTTTTGCACAGCAAAGGAAAACATAGACAAGACGAAAAGGCAACCCTCATAATGGGAGAAAATATTTGCAAATGAAGCAACTGACAAAGGATTAATCTCTAAAATATACAAGCAGCTCATGCAGCTCAATATCAAAAAAATTAAAAAAAACCCAATCCAAAAATTGGCCTAAGACCTAAGTAGACATTTCTCCAAAGAAGGTATCAGGCCACAGCAGTGAAAGAACCGAGTCCTAACCACTAGACCACCAGGGAACTCCCATAAAATTTATCATTTTTAAGTGGACAATTCAGTGGCATTAAATACATTCATATTGTTGTGTGACCATCACCACCGACCATGTCTAGAATGTTTTCACCTTCCCAGACTGAAACTGTGTACTCATTAAAAACTAACTCTCCATTCCCCCTTCCCCTCCAGTGGCAAAAATGTCACCTGTTTATAAAACATGTAGGACAGTTTTTAAAAAGAAAAAAAAGAAAACAGGGATGAAAATTTTAATGTCAACATGTTTTTAATGTGGGACTCATATGTGCTTATGTAGAGATTTACTTGGGTAGATTAATGACCAAAAAAATGAATTTTCTTCCCTTTCTCTTCCCCTAGAAATTACAAGAATAACCATCTGAGTTGTCCAATCAGTATTTTTCCCTGTGCTTCATATGTTTCAACCGAATGGATTTATGGTAGCTCAAAGGTCTTTTAGCACACATATTCAATCAAGAATGCTTACTATTGGACACACACCCTAATTTATAAGCTTCAGTAATTGTTGTGGCTGTGTGAGAAAAATAAATCCAGAACAATAGGACTGAGTGTTACGTGTTCATTTCTTCTGTATCTATTATAGCTGGATTATAAACCACTACTGGGAGGAAGCCTTGTCCATTTAATCAAGCTTTGCATACTACCTTGTATGAGCCCAGAAACACATCAGATATTGTCACAGAGGTAACGATATAGTTCCCCTGATCAAATCCAACATTTTCTGATGCCAGGTATTTTGGCAGCAGGTAGAAAAGTAGAGCAGAGTGAACCAACTAATGAATTCTATTTAAGAACATTTGATGAAAATGTTGATTGGCCCATGACTGATTTTATTCTTAGCGCTTAAATGTTAGTCAGTTTGAATGTTAATTAGTCATAATGACAAGAAGTGTCTTTTTATGATCCTGTTAAAATGTATCCAGGGGCTAATAAGCAGTGGGTGTATCCCATAAATATAATAAGTAAATAAATTAGCATCAGTTAATTTAAATGTAAGCAAACTGCACTGTGAGGTCTTTCCTGTGCTCCTACTGTACTTCGCTTATTCTCCTCTCAGCATCGATTCTCCTCGCCTCATCAATTTCATGATCTAAACAGTATACTCGACAGCTGAGGAGCAAGGTCAGCTATTGAATTCAGTGTAAAGCAAGTGGACCTTTTTCACTTTTTAGATACATGTTGTCAGATAACTGGACAGTTAGAATAAAGGTCAAAGAAAATAAGAGTCATAAAACTCTACTTGGGTGGACAACTGGTTTCACGGGGTGATTAACCCAGATGGTTAGTACTGTCATCAAAAAGGTCAATTTGGTCAGGTAACTACCTAGACTCCGTTTTGTTTGAAAGCTGGAATGACTAGGTAAGTGAAGGATCAAACGTTTCAGCTACAGTAAAAAGACTGGCTGGATGTGTAGACAAGTCTTAAGATGCCTGTAGATTCCTCCACTGCCTGGGTTAACTAGAATTATTTGCATTTGCCCCAGCTTGGGATGATGGAATAGCCAGGAGAGTCTTACAAACTGGGTCTCATAGCTTAGGCTTCATCAAGCATTGTCCCTAGGGGAAAGGGCTGCAGAGATAAATTCAAGGTACCAGAAAGGGAAAGAAGAGAGTTATCCAGGAAAGATGCTCTGTATATCCCCACCCCCTCCTTCCTCACTCCCTCAGTATTGGTTTCTGGATGTCCTAGTATATATGTTAGTGAATTCATCAAATTTAACAAAGAAAGACTGAAGCTCAGAGACTGAGTGTGTGTTGTTCCTGGCAGCATAGGCTGAGGGATGCCCTCCTGGAGGTGCCAGTGACCATAGAGCATATGCCAGAGTTCTCACAGGTCAGACCCCTACACAGGGTGAAACTTCTCTCTCCAAGAAAAGTGCTTCACACATCTATGTGTCAAGGGGAGGATTTTGGAGTAACTGGTTTCCTCAGATAAATATATTCCACTTAATGTTTCCCTGAGACCTGCTCCCAATCTAATGCTGATTTAATTTCCATGGAACATTCCTGAGCAGGATCTGCCACCATCCCCTTCTAGAAGGAGCTAAGCAGGCCTATTTAGAAAGATGCTATCCATCCTGACTCTGTATAAAAGTCCTCTAACCATCCATTAAAGATGTGGCCAATGGCCAAAAGAAAGTGAAAGGAACTGCATCTGCTTTCAAGGAATTCACTCAGAATCCTCATCTCTCCAAGTCCAGCTGGGTCACTTCCACCTCGGTGCTACCAGGCTGCTGACCATCAGCTTTAGCTGGTGCCTGTCAGACTTCCCTTTCGTGAGCCACAGCTGAGCCACCCTTGGCCAATTTGTTCTGTACACTGTCAAAGTCAGCCTTGATGAGAGCACCAGGATGGATCTGCAGCGTGGCCCCTGGTGGCCCTGCAGCCTGGCCCCTCGCCAGCACCCTGAGGGAGTATGGGGACAGGGGTCATTCCCATCAGTGGGGCCTGTCCCTAGGCTGACATATTGGCTTACATCTGCCAGAAGCCCTCTCCTCATTATTCTCAAAAAAATTCTTTCAATTTTTCCTGCCACCAGACCCAGGAACAAATTAAACCCAAAACAGAATAGCCTCAGGCCTTAGATCTCCTGACCTCCTTCAGGTTTTTATCTAACTAAGCTCTTCTTTATCTCTGCAATCTTTGGTGGTGACCTGATATTATTTAAGTGAATAACATTGGTCAGAAAGAGTACAGTATAGAAATGGGGGAAAAAAGATGGTAACTCTACAGTGGAGGAACCTGAAAAACACCAACTCAGCTGGGTCAACATCAGTAGCAGGATGTCAGTTAACAGAATTACCTTTAGTATGATGTGATGAAAATGACTTTTTACCCATGAACTTTACCCATGAAAATGACTTTTTATGGGTTTTACTGATAACTCCAATCTAATCATGAGAAAAATACCAGACAAATCCCAATTAAGGGACATTCTGCAACATACCTGACCAGTACTCCTTACAACTATAAAGGTCATCAAAAACAAAGTCCAAGAAACTCATAGGAGATATGACAACTAAATGTAATGTGATGTCATGGATGGGGTCCTGGGACCAAAAAACAACAAAAAAAGTATATTAAGTAAAAGCTAAAGACATCTGAATAAAGTAGGTTTTGGTTAATAATAATATATTAATATTGGGTTATATTAATTGCAATTTGACGCATGCATAGTTGTTTGTCATGAGATTGGATGCTAGGGCAAGCTACTCACAAGCCCCTCAGCTGGGTCCTAGACAAACAGAATCTTGAGCCACAAGCTGAAGCTCAGTTCTGGGAGCTGAGCAACACTGAAGACCCCAACTTGGGGGAAGGTGGGGAGGATAAGGGGTGAGTCCCTGGGCTCCAGGGCTGTATGATGGGAAAGGAGATTCAGAACTGTTGTGGATTTCAGTGCACAGTCCTAGAGCCCCAGGATATTCAGCTCTGCTGAAAGAAGGGAAGCATTTGAGGTTATTTTAAACTGCCTGCCCCATGTCAGGGCAACCAGGAGTCTCAACGGAAGATATGACAGAAGGTAGGCTCCAGGAAGTCAAAGAGGGAGATCACATCAACCAGCACCACAGTAGGGTTCTAATGTAATTATTACAATTCAGTCCCCAAGCTGATACAGTCTATTAAGTAAGCAGTAACATTTTTAAATGCACATGGAAACTGTATTAGAAAGGAAGAAATAAAACTGCCACTATTTGCAGATGACATGACATTGTATATAGAAAACCTTAAAGACTCCATCAAAAAACTGCTAAAACTAATAAACAAATGCAGTAAAGTTGCAGGATAAAAGTCAGTAGACAATCTGTTGTGTTTCTTTACACTAATAACAAACTATCAGAAAGAGAAATTAAGAAAACAAATCCATTTGCAACTGCATCATAAAGAATAAAATACCTAGGAATAAACATCACCAAGGAGGTGAAAGTTTTGTGTATTGAAACTACAAGACATTAACGAAAGAAACTGAAGGACACAAATAAATGGAAGGATAGTCCATTCCCATTGATTATAAAAATTAATATTGTTAAAATGTCCATACTACCCAAAGCAATATACAAATTCAATGCAATCCCTATCAAAATTCCAATGGCATTTTTCATAGTAATAGAACAAACAATCCTAAAATTTGTATGGAACCACAAAAGCAATCTTGAGAAAGATAAACAAAGCTAGAGGCATCAAGCTCCCTGATTTCAAACTACATTACAAAGCTTTGGTAATTAAAACAGGTATGGCATTGACATAAAAACAGACACATAGATCAATGGAATAGAACAGAGAGTCCAGAAATAAACCCATGCATATATGGTCAATTAATTCATGACAAAGGAGCCAAGAACATATGGTGGGGAAAGAACAGTCTCTTCAATAAATGGTGAATGTGAAAATTGGGCACAAGCAAGAGTGAAACTGGACCACTATCTTACATCATACACAAAAATTAACTCAAAATAGATTATAGATTTGAATGTAAGACTTTAAACAAAAAAACTCCTAGAAGAAGAAGAAAACAAAGGCATTAAGCTCCTTGACATAGGTGTTGGCAAGGATTTTTTTTTTAATTGGACACCAAAAGCAAAGGCTACAAAAACAAAAATAAACAAACTAAAACTGAAGTGCCTCTGCACAGCAAAGAAAACCATCAACAAAATAAAAAGGTAACCTACTAAGATAAAATAATTGTAAATAATATATCTGATAATGGGCTAATAACAAAAATATATAAAGAACTTGAACTTAGTAGGAAAACAAACAAACAAAAAGAGTATAAAAAATGGGCAGAAGATGCGGATAGACATTTGTCCAAAAGACACACAGATGGCCAACAGGTACGTGAAAAGATGCTCAACATATTAATCATCAGGGAAATGCAAATCAAAATCACAGTGAGATAACAACTCACACCTGTTAGAATGGCTATTATCAAAACGACAACAAATAAGAAACATTGGTGAGGACTGTGGAGAAAAGGGAGCCCTTGTGCACTGTTGGTGAGAATATAAATTGGTGCAGCCACTATATAGGGAAAACAGTATGGAGGTTCATTAAAAAATTAAAAATAGAACTGCCATATGATCCAGTAATCCCACTTCTTGGTGTTTATTCAAAGAAAATTAAAACTTATTCTAAAAGATATATGCAGCCCCATATTCTTTGTAGCATTATTTACAACAGCCAAGATGTGGAAACAACCTAAGTGTGTTGATGGATGAATGAATAAAGAAATTTTATATGTATATGTATATATAGAGGATTTTAATATTGCCTCTCCCATAGGGTTGTCATCATAATTAAATAGGCTTTTATAATATTAAATGTCTAGCACTATTCCTGTCACATAATAAACACTGACATTAAGAGTCCTTTTTTAACAGAAATAGATTCACAGACATCGAAAACAAACTTATAGTTACCAAAGGGGAAAGGGTGGGGGGAATAAATTAGGAGTTTGGAATTAACAGATACACACTACTATATATAAAATAGATAAATAACAAGGACTTACTGTATAGCACAGGGAACTGTATTCAACATCTTATGATAACCTACAATGGAAAATAATCTGAAAAAGAATATATATATATATATAAAAATATATATATATAATATATATATATAAAACTGAATCACTTTGCTGTATACCTGAAACTAACACAACACTGTAAGTCAACTATACTTCAATAAAAAAATTAAAAAATACAAGAATCCTTTTTTAAAAATATGTTAACTCAAAGTTAAACTATAATCCAACCTTACTTCCTCACAAATCCTATAAAATCCTTATTCTTTCAAAGTCCAGCCTGAAACCCTACTTACTGCCTGTGATACTTCTGTTGTTCCTCTTAAATAAAATTAATTCAATGTGCCTCTTTTCTGCTTGCACAACAACTTACTGATGCAGACATTAAAATGTGTATTATGATGTGTGGCTATTAATGATTAGCTCTTCTGGGTCTGTCTCTCAAGCTTGATTATGTGCTTTCTAGGACTAGATTATGTCTATGCTTCCCTAAGATCTAGACCAGTGTCTAGCACTTGAAAAAAATATATATATATATGTTTCTTCAATCTCTAAATTCCACCTTGGGGTGCTGAGCAAATCCTGAGTCAAGAAAATCCAATATATCACAACTAAACCCTATGCACTGAAATAATGACTTGCATTTTGTGGGCATTCTCCCAATACACAACAACGTAAATATTATGCTTTATTTTTCAGAGTCTTACAAATTGCAAGATTTGGTAAGTCAAAGCAGACACTCTATTTCCGAGAAAGAAATGCTGGAATCAAAATAGGCTAGATTTCATTGCACTGATCTCCCAGAAAAGCAACCCCAAACTCAGTCACTGAAGGCTAAAGAGCTGACTGAACTCCAGGCAAGTGTGGGCAAGAGTAAAGAATATTCATCAAAGTCAGTATTGTTATTTGTTGCAACATGGATTTTTCTTAGGTTCCATTTTATTTATGTCTCTGGCTACCTTGGCATTATTCACAGCAAAGCGCAAAGGCAATGACAAGAAGGATGCCTGATTGCACAAACAACATGTCCTGTGAGGAATTCATTTGCCTGAAATAAAATGAAAAATGCAGACATAGTTCAAGGTTGTATTCACCCACATAGTGAGAACAGACCCTGAAATTATAAGGCTATGAGTATCTGGGAGAGTAAACCTTTCATGTTGATTCCTCAGAGATGAATTGAAGTTATGATCCCAGGCAGCATTTGTTCAACACTTGGCTGCTGCCCTATCTGTCAAATTTACGTTGTAAGTCTGCTGAGTCCAGCTATAATTTTCAGTTTGATAGTGTGGTTGACAGTCTATTATGCTCAATGCATTTTTTTAAACTTTTACTTTCAAAGAAAAATCACAGCTTTCTTACTCTTTTCTATTTATCATGCATATATTGCCAAGGTAAAGTTTTAGAATTTTTTTTCAATTTCAGTGGGGTAGAATAGACCCACTCCATACAGCTCTGCCACAAGGCTGGCCCTGGAGGAAGACAGAGGCAAAACTCCCAAGTTTGACATGTTTTAAGCCAGCACTAGAGATACAAGTACATGTCTATTTTCCCATGGCTCTGGAGTACGACAGGAACCTCCCAAAAGAGACTATCCTGCCTTCTATTCCAGACCTAAGGTTCTCACGATCTAGTGACCCAGGGAATGAGTACCCTTGGCAATGCCTTTGTGAGGGGGCACAGTGAAGCAGAAGGACACTTAACCCTCTGTGAAGTCAGCAGCCACAGTTCCCCTCCTAGGTCTGTTCTGTTTCTCAGTCTTCACTTGTCCATGGCTTCATTCTCTGAGACTACCTGCTCTGGAATACACTAAGAAAATCAGGAAGATAAACCTTTCAATTATGCTTTTTCTTTCAGTGATCACTGAGAACATGAGCCTCCAAATGTGCAAAGGCATTTAATCACAAGGCAAGAAAGGGCTTCATTCAAGCTGAATGTCCATTGACAGATGAATGGATAAAGTTGTTTTATATGTGTGTATATACACACACATACACACACACACAATGGAATATTATTCAGCCATAAAAAAGAATGAAATAATGCCATTTGCAGCAATATGGATGGACCTAGAGATTATCATACTAAGTGAAGTAAGTCAGAGAAAGACAAATATCATATGATATCACTTATATGTGGAATTTTAAAAAATGATACAAATGAACTTATTTACAAAACAGAAACAGACTCACAGACATAGAAAAAAACTAGTGGTTACCAAAAGGGAAGAGGAATAAATTACGAATTTGGGATTAACAGAAACACACTACTATATAGATAAAAAACAAGGACCTACTGTATAGTCCAGGGAACTATATTCAATACTTTGTAATAACCTATAAGGGAAAATAATCTGAAAAAAGAATATATATATACACACATATATGTGTGTGTATGTATAACTGAATCACTTTGTTGCATGTCTGAAACACTGTAAACAATTATACTTCAATAAAAAATTAAAAATGTAAAAACAAGAAAGGGCTTCATGTACCTTGCTGCTTTTAGAAAGACTTAGTTCATCCCTAACATCCCAGGCAGGTAGAAATCCAAAGTACTCTTGAAGACCTTCAGCTGTTATTCTGTGAACTCTGCTGTTAACCCATCCTCATGAGTGGCAATGCCTATGGTGAATATATGAGTCCTTAGTTCTAGTCATAATCTTCCCCATTTCAGATTTTCTCTTGCTTCATTTTCTCAGAGAAAAGGTAGAATTCAAATCAATGCATTGAACAACAATTAAGCACATATTAAAAACACAAAGTGTATCTTCTACTCAACACTGTCCCTGAACAGGACACTAAGCAGTAGATTATTTCCAAGTATAGCAGTTAAAGCACTCAGTGTATATAGAAAAAAGATGGGAAGGAAAATAGAGAATGTTAAAAGGAAGATTTAGATCTGACCTTCCCTAGAGTATTTCTCTTTAACATTTTCCGCCCTACTTTGAGGTACTTAATCGTAATGGATATGGTCCCTCAAGCCAAGGTATTGCTGTCGGCACCGAGGGGCACCAAAAGCTTCCTCTTTGTCCGACTCTGTTGTACAGTTTTCTACCCAAAGCTGCCCTTGATGAGAGTTCCAAATGCCCAGAATTTCATTTGGATTTGTGGACAATTCTACCTTCATGTTACCTCAGTTTTTCAGATCCCTCCCTTTTAATGAGTTTATCTAGGACCCCTTTTATGCTGATAGAATTGCAAAGTATGCTGGTCTAGGGGACAAGCCATCCAATGGCTACTGGCAACACTGGATCCCAGTATCATCACCCATAAAATGGAGGACAGAGATCCCTGGAGTATTTCAGACTCCTTCTATTTTGTATTTTACTTCTGTCTATAAGGTCAGGAATAAGAAGGGAAAAGGGAGAAGGTCTTTGTCCTTATGCTTTGCCAACTTCTATTATTATGTTCACCGTGTTTGGATCCCAAGGAAAGTTTAGGAATGTGAGTTTCAATTCTCGGAGAAGACTCAGCTAGTAAGAATTGGTCCAATCAAATGCAGAAACCGCCAGTGCTAAAGTCTAATAAGTTGTGACTCTATTAGCCCCTTTCATGTGGCCACAAAATACGTCATCCGTACTTTTGAGAGTAAAACGGTATACTGTTGAGTAATCACACTGGGAAATCAGGTATAAACAGGGATCGCCCTTGAAAACTGGTATAAATTGTCAAAACCATATGAATGGTCACCCTTGCTAAATGCTAATGGAGGTTTTCTTAAAACCATGCACAAAAATTGCAGAGCATATTTTATAATAAATTATAGGTCTAAATGTTTAACATGTATTGAAAAAAAATAAAACAAACTAAAAGACACTGAATGGCAGTATAAAGCTGGAAATGTCATTTAGGACTCTGGAGATGTCCTGGTTTGAAACTCATAGAAATATTGCCCAATTAATGACCTCCAGTATGTACGAAAATATCTTATGAAAGACACTAATATTCATCCCTGTACAATTTCTGTTTCTTGGTTATGGATATTACAAAAAGGTCTAGCACATTTGTCATCACCCTTATAAAATGAAGCTTTTATAATTTCATTCCATGAACTGTTCCTCTTTTTCCTCCTTCCCATGAAAAATATTTCTATGGAGTGTCTACCCCAGGAAGGATTTATCAATTCAGTCAAAAACAGAGTAATACAGTGACAAGGAAAACATGAAGTACACTTCTTTCCTTAAATGATCACCATGTGACCCAAAGTAAATAAAATAAATACGAAGAACATAGCAAAACAGAAAAAATAAATAACTGAGTAGCCCCACTTGGGCAGCTTTAGTACGGGATCCATGAGGATTTCAACTGACGTGTGCATTTATATTGTATTGCATTCTCCGAGCAGAACAGGCCTCCTTCAGGCCGCGTTTGACAGGAGTATAACTCATTCCCACTGCTTGCTCTGGCCACCATATCTGAGGTTTCAGTTGTCAGCTGGCCCAGCTGGCTGAGGTTGAAGTTACCCAAAGGAATCCTTTTAATTAGGACTAAAGGAAGGTATACAATGTTGTTCATGTGTGGATGAACCCATACTATGGAACCACATGCAATTAACTTTTGGGTTTACTTAAACAAATGGCTGATTATATATATATATAAAACAGCCAAAAACTGCCTAAGATAAAAGTATACATTTTTCATAACATCTATCAAAAATGCTCAGGCATCTTTAACCATGGTCATTTTTAAGTCTTTTGTCATTTACAGACAATTCTGGGTGTACTCTGATGCTTTTGCAAAAATGTTCCTACAAAAGGGTTTCATCTACAAGGAATTCATGGAAAAGACTCTGACAAGGACAGGTTTCTGGTAACTGACTATACTGCTGAACTGAATGAATAAGCATTTTCAGAACTCTAATGGAAAACTGATGAATTCATAAAAGTGCTAACAAAAGATCAGATGAAAAAAAATTTATTACATGGGACTGAGTGAACTGATTATAATTATAATCAGTTATTATTATTAATGAAAAATTATAATTTTTGTGACTTTCTGTTTGAATAACAAAAAAATTATGACTTCTGTTAACAAATGAATTACTTCTATATTTCAACAAAATTCTTTTAGAATCTTTATGTTTGGCATGATATAAATTTTGATTTTGTGTTCTATATTGCGTTGTATCTTTATATATGGGATACAAATAATTAGTAAGCATTATTTCATTCCCATTTTTGGATAATTTACTATTCCTTAAAAGAAATGATATAAATTTAAAAAAAAAACTGCTCAGGCATCCTTTACAATCTATGATCTAATACACACACACACACACACACACACACACACACACACACACACACACAATGATATAGTTCTCTGATTAAGATGACTTACAGACAGTTTTCCAAAAGAATAAGTAAAATCCTTTGACAGATCTGGTTAAGGATATTTTCTTTGTCCTGGATCTCTCAGAATCCCCTTCCTTGGTGAAGCTGAAGTTGGCCCTAGATTGTCCACTGAACTTTTTTGGACCCCATGCTGATTTGTCCCCCACCCACCTGTGGCAAAACTGATATTCCCTTATATAAGGTCTTTGACATTAACTTCAGAGATTTCTCTGTCTTTCTGTTTACAAATCTTCAATGTTCAAGCTCTAAGTACAAAGTCTTAGCTTTATTTCTATATTGGCTCCTATTTTCTACTACATGTGTTCTGCTACATATGTTCTACTGGATACTAGAGATATGGTCAAATTCACCTCTAGTGGATGCTTTGAAAAAAATGTTTGCTGCCTCTCACATGGAGATGGCTTCTTCCTATCTCTTTTGGTGAGTTCTCATCATATGTATTATTTTTATGTTTCCATTCTCTCTCTCTCTCTCTCTCTCTCTCACACACACACACACACACACGTATATATGCCCATACTCATAACCTCTCTCCATAATCCTCTGATAGTATGACTGTCACAAAGGTTATATAGACAAGTAGCATACTACTGACCTATTTTCAGAATTATCTAATTTATTAAAAACACAAACTCCTAGGCCCCACCTATGCTTCCTGAATCAGAAATCAGAAACTCTAAAGAGGTGACCCTGGACTCTGTGCTTTTAGAAAGCTTCTCAAGGCATTCTGATGATCAACCACATTTTAAAATCACTGATATAAATTTCCAGAATTTTAATTGGAGTAGAAAACACT